>NC_069500.1:442651038-442996871 GCF_027579735.1 Bombina bombina
GTAATGTCTACAAATGCTTAAAACTCATCTATTAAAATGCTATCCTAACAAATAGAAAGTAATGATTTTTAAACAAATGGCTGCTTTTCTCTTATTTTTTTGAAAGACTATCCATATGTTTTATTTTGTGCCAATCAAATATATTTGAGCTAATGCTAAGATGTTATTAGCCTGTTTCGTTCTCTTGTGAGATTTTACTTTAGTCGTGTGACAAATATCTGGAAGGAATGGGTAAGTGTAAGGATTTGGGGGTGGTGTCTAAATCTTGCCGCCCCAATAGTATGAATAATTGTTTCTAAAGGGGTCTCCATAAGTGAAATACATTTTAATTCACTCATTTATTGTGCTGCAGTTTCACAAGAAGGAATCTGGCTCTGAAAAAAAGCTGAATGGATTAAGTGGCCATTTTCTTTTGTATCACAAATGATCCAAATGATCTAATGTTTAGCATTAAGACTACTAAATTAGCAAATAGGAGGTCCTGTGCCGTAAAGTAAAGCTTACTAGCTAACCTTTTTTTTTTTTTTTTAATCGTCCATCAAAAACTGCAAAGTTGAGAAGAAATATGTAGATCCTTCTGTGTTTTTAGTGTTGGTGCCTCAGAAAGTATGGATATAAAATGGTTGTGCACAATTTAAAAACTGAAGTAAATTGTAATGTGGTTTTTTTTTTCTCAGAATCATGAAAGTTTCATTTCTGCTGTAGTTTCCTTTTAAGCATAATGAGAGAATTGTGACTTTACTTGAGAGAGTTATGACTTTCAATGACTTAAGTTCACAACATATGGTCTGTTCTGTCACAGGTAGAGGATGCAGTGTTTGAATTAACAAGCAAAGATTTATGAAGCCAAGTCCTTTTAACCTAGAGTGGGGTTTTTTCTCCCCTTTTTAGCAAAAGCCTGGTTCTTGACGCCGTTTTAATGAATGTTTAAAACAGGACCATGTGCACATATGGACATAGAGTTCATAATTTACTGCTTCCTGTCTCACACACTATGCTTCATGCTGTGTGCAATGCTTAGTTAATGAAACCAAATCCTGCTCAGAGTTCTTAGTTATTAGCACGATTCTACCTCAAAGCAGCATTTCAAAGTTTTTTGGCTTTTTTTTTTTGGTTTGAACTGCTTGTGGACTTACAGAATTAATTTGATTTGGCATTTTTCCAGACTTGATAAATTGGCATCCATTGCTGGTTTCATGCTGCTTTAGTCTAGTTCAGTTCAGTCATGGTGGAATATCCCAAATGATTCAAATTATCAAAGGTGTGAGCTCACATATGTTGGTATTAAAACTAAAATGAATGGCAGGTGGGTTGTGTTTCAGAAACATTCCTTTGAAATAAGAGATTAAGGGCCGAAAGTATCATACTGAGCCCTATTAAAAAGTGTAACAAGTTAATTTCTTGACAAATATAGTAATTTTCTCTCCATGTGATTCGGCATCTTAATCTATTTATTTAAATCCAGTTTAACCTTCTGTTTTGCTGTAACCAGTAAGATTTTATATTAACCAGAAAATAAGTACAGGCATAAAATTCATATTTGAAATACATAGTAGTTCATTTAAGATACCTTTCTAAGCATTTTTACAACATATCTGTGTAGTGACTGTGTTTTTCAAATACAAAATATGTTTATTTATTTTATGTGTTCAATCTGTAAATGTCTAAAACAACAGAAATATGGTAATGATAATGAATGGTAATGATGGGTGATAAAAGTGTTCTTCATTCATATCTGTAGGCTAAGTTTTTTACAAGTTTGTTTTACTTTTTTGTATTTAAGCCATGTTTTAGTATTTGCATGGTGACCCTATCAGTTGATATATAACAAAATTTACTTTATAGCATTGCAAAAATCTGGTCTCTGTGTTCTTGGTAATTTTATAGACATTAGATTTCTATATGGAAATTAGTGGATTAGTAAACTAGAAACCAATGTTCTTGAAATTATATTTACTGTATATATAGGGCTCGATTTATCAAGCCTCTACGGCTGCAAGTTCTCACAAGAACTTGCTCACCGTGATTTATCAAGCAGCGGTCACCAGACCGCTGCTTCCCTAAGATCTTTGCCACCTCTATTGTGAGATTGACAGCTCCTGCCCGTGCGTGATTGGCTGTGCGCGGGCAGGGGGCGGGATTGCGCGCGAGCGCAAAATTGTGCTTGTGTGCAATGGGGAATACCTGCGGGTAATTTCGCCCCGTATATGCGCCCCTGTACGCCTCAGCATTAATAAATCTAGCCCATACTGTATACTGTATTAGCAGTGGTGGAAAATATCATCATAGTGAACTAGTCAAGGGAGAAAAGATACTAATCCAAGATAGGAAAAAAAATCCAGTTTTTGTATTCATCTACCTTATAATGCTTGTTCTTATAATTGTTTGTTCTTAACCCCTTAATGACCAGCGGCTTTCTATGGGGGTGCCGTTCTGAATAGTGCATTCTCAATATTGATATTGTGAAATAACACATCAGATGAATTTAAAACTTCGATTGGTAGATTACATAAACAATATAAACCTTAATAAATAAATACCATATACTTCCGGTATACAACTTCCGGTTCTTCAGGTCACAAAATCCGGCACACAATTTCCGTTTTTAAAAAAACTGTAATTTTGGTGCCAAAGCGCAAATATTTCTGATTGGCCATTGAAAGATATTTAAGAGCAGACTCACAAGACCATATTCTAGTCTTGAAAAAGGCCCTACATTGGGCTGAAACGTGTTGACATCATATGGTGAGCTCTATTTCAATTATTTTATACCTGTTTCAAACAATACTGTGCTATGTTGGTATTGTTTTTTATCCACAGGATTTGAAGATACACATTAGGATTTTTGGATAACGATCTCCACTAAGGATTTTTCATTCCACCAAAGATTTTTTACTGCTTTATTGAATCATACAGTTTATTTTTGTACATTTCATCACACAATTGCTATATTATATTTTTTCATTAATATTTTTTCATTTTTATTCAATTTGATTCACATATCTTTTTTAATTCATTTTTTCACACTGCCCTATGGCCATTTTTTGACTTTTGAATTTTTGCTTTTCTTTTTTCCTTTTTTGTGTACACGAACATCATTTTGGGAATTGTTTTTGCACTAGCACTTTGGATAAATCACCAATTTGATGAACTGTATAAATTTGATGAACTATTTATATCACTGAACTAATTTAATTTATTCAAATCTTAATGTATCTGCATGATACTCTGACACCTACTACTTATTAGGACTTGAGACACTGCATATATTTAATGATATTGATATTGATATTGATATTAGCGCATCTATCGTTACTTTTAGTGTTTTTATATTTCTAAATTGTTTTTATCATTTATTTGTTTATATTTTAGTCATGGATCCATGCATAAATTTGTGATATTCTATGATATTTTTAATGGTATATTTTTAATGGTATAATATCTGTGTGTAATTAAATATTTTCATTAAGTATTTTAGCATTTTTGCATTTTAAACCTTTTTAGCATTTCTTCTTTTTGTGTACACACATATTATATTTGCATCCTTATTAGATCTTTCAGGATAACTGGTTAACTACAGACACCTTAGTACTAGTCCTTGCCTCTAGGGAGGAGCTCCTTCTGAACCATCTTTTGTATTCTAAACCTTAATGGGTGGCTAGGGACCCAATTCTCTTTAGGAGCTATAGGACACACTTTTTTTCATCGCTGTTAGATATTTATCTTTGCTTATAACTCCAAAAATACTTAACTAATTTGTTTTAAAATTTCAACATTTGCAGACAATAAGTGTAAAAACTGCAAATAGGTTACAAGCAGCTAAAAAAACATGTGAATTGAAATAATATAGACTTCACATTGCTTTCGTTAGAGTCTCACCACTGTGTAAAGATTAAGGCCAACATTTTATAAAGAAAAATATTACCAGATTTAAGAACCAGGTTTATATCCATGCAAAAGCATTGCTATAATGGAACAGATTTAATTTTCTATTTTTTTAAATTGATACGTATGGAAATAATTAGATGCTTTGTGATTAACTTAAAGGGACATGAACCCCAATTTTTTTTCTTTCATGATTTAGAAAGAGCATGCATTTTTAAACAACGTTCTAATTTGCTTTTAGTATCTAATTTGTTTTATTCTCTTGATAATCTTTGCTGAAAAGCATATCTAGATAGGCTCAGTAGCTGCTGATTGGTTGCTGCACATAGAAGCCTTGTGTGATTGGCTAACCCATGTGTCTTGCTATTTCTTCAACAAGGGATATCTAAAAAAATTAAGCAAAATAAATATCAGAAGTAAATTGGAATGTTGTTTAAATTTGTATTCTCTATCTGAATCATGAAATCATTTTTGGGGTTTAGTGTCCCTTTAACCCTTTCACTACCAGACATTTCAGCGAAAAACTTGCCCAAAAAACTGAAGACTTTTTTTTTAGCATATTGGCTATCACTACATTTAAGCAGAAATAGAGCCTAGTTGTTTTTTTTTATTTACCTTTCAATATATATATATTTTTTAGTAGACAACCCAAGGTATTGATCTAGGCCCATTTTGGTATATTTAATGCTACTGTTTCACTGTCAAATGCAATCATATTATTATTTTTTTTACAATTTTCAAAAACTTTGGGTTTCTCACTTAAATTGATGGTAAACTCTCCCCTTTTTAAAATCAGATCTGGAATGTAAGCGCTATTTTAGATGGGGTTTTATTCATCATGTGCAATGAAGATGCTCTATAACTTAGTTATTAATATAGATATGAAATTCAAATACCCCACGTTACACCACCCACTTCAAAAGTCAATTTTCCTGTCAGCTAAATGATTGAATTACTCTCCAATCAATGCTCTAGCTACAACAAAAGTGCCATATGGGGAGAGCGCTGATTGGACAACAATTCAATCTGTTAGCTCACAGAAAAGTTTACTTTTGAAGTGGGCGGAGGAGCATGCAGTATTTGAATTTCATTTGTATATTAATAACTAAGTTATACTGCATCTTCATTACAGCAAATGAATTAAACTCCATCTAAAATAGTGCTTACATTCCAGATCTGATTTTATAAAGGGGAGAGTTTACCATCACTTTAAATAGTTTACGCACAACTACTACAGTCATAAGACAAATGGTTGTAAAAGGTTCTCTGGGGTTACCTTTGTTCAGAAATAGCAGACATGCATGGCTTTACAATAAGTTGTGCACCACACTTCTGAAATTCCCAGAAGTGAAGGGGTTAATTAGTTAGATGGTAAGTATTTTATAGTATTTTAATACATGGATTATCCTCCCACCTGACACTTCCCACCCCCCTGATCCTTCCCAAACAGCTCTCTCCCCTCACCCTCCTAATGGTGTCTGCCATCTTAGGTACCGCCATCTGTCTGCCAGAACCATGTTTATAGTTTTTTTTAATAAAGTATTTATTATTTTATTAAAAAATTCTGTAGCATAGGGGTCTCCCTCCTCCCCGTCCTCCCAATCAATTCCAAGCCCCCCCACCCTGATTAAACATTTTTTTCTGTAGCAAAGCGTCCTCTCCCTTCCAAATTGTTTCTGTAGGTAGGGTTCCGCCCCCCCCCCAGCCATTCCCTCTCCCCTACACTGATGTGTCACCCACCTGCCTCCCGAACCTCCCACCGGCACAAATGGATGATAGTTACAGACAGTGACACAGACCGTGTCACTTCCCTGTCTGTAACAATATGGCAATCTGCCTTCATATGGTGATGGAGCACTGATCGAGCTCCGTTACCATATGAAGACAGATTCTTGCAGCCCAGGAAGAGCAGCTCTTGGCTGTCATTTGACAACCGAGAGCTGCATGGGCTTGCTTAAGGTATATATACAGCATGTGGTACTAGGGGTTATGTACTGCATGACGTATATATACTCCCTATTGGCGCAAGGGGTTAATATAATTCTGTTTATTAACATTGTGCTTAATATTTTTTTATTCAAGAAAAAACTTTATTATAAAGTTATTTTTCAGCGAATTCACATGAGACTGTAAAAATATATGTCTGTAGGTTTGCTTGTATATTGGATTCACTGCATTAAAGGGATACAAAAGAGTGTTTCATTGTTGTAATAAAAAAACACTAAGCAATGTGTTATACTTAAAGGGACATTTTTTCTTTCATGATTCAGATAGAGCGTGAAATTTTAAATAACTTTTCAATTAATTTCAATAATCTAATTTGTTTTGTTATGTATCCTTTGTTGAAAAGTATACCTAGGTAGGCTCAGAATCTGCTGATTGGTGGCTGCACATAGATGCCTCTTGCTATTGGCTTTTATCTAGCTCCTAGTAGTGCAATACTGCTCCTTCAGCCCACACTCAATACAATAGATTTGCATAATTAAAATGTGCATAATAAAAATACAATGTAATAATACCTGCTCTGAATTTTAAATAAGAAGTAGATTTTTTTATCTTGCAAACTTATTTTTTCTCCCATTTTCCGGCCTCCGTGTATCATGTGACAGACATCAGCCAATCACAGACTAGTATATCCTGTGTGCTTGTGCCCATGTTCAGTAGGACCTTGTTCCCCAGAAAGTGTCCATATATAAAGACTGTGCAATATTTGATAATGGAAGTAAATTGGAAAGTGTCTTAAAACTGTGTGCTCTTTCTGAATCATAGAAGTTTATTTTGACTTTAGTCTCCCTTTAAGAATCATTCCAAAATGTAAAAGGGTTTTACCTTTTATTTCATTTGTGCTGGACCCATTACTTCCCGTTACATCTCCTGAAGGAGGATGTGGTCTCTACAAAAAGGCAAAGGAGGAACTTCCCCTGTAAGTGCTTGTTAGGAGACACGTGCACCAGCTTTCACTGCCCCAGTTAGTTTCTTGCCCATGCTCCATAAAGGAACTTTTGTTGCAAAAATCATGTGGCAGGATGAAAAAAGTAAAAACGAATTATTTACCACTGCTGAAAATGATTTTAGATTTTTTTACTATTCTAATTTTCTGATTCATGCTAACATAATTTCTAGTAATAGAACTGCCTATCAGAAGAGTTTGTAAAACCCCAAAAGTCTACTAATATACACATAACATTTCTTCCTAAAGGCAATTTGAAGAATGCAGTACTTCTGTAAATGATTGTCCATTTTTTAAATATTATTCAAATTTGTGCTACAATTAGATTCATTATTTACAATGGTAGTCATTATCTTGAACTGCCTACCAGTGGATGTGGTAAAGAAAAAGCAAAGATAAAATAGCAAAAGTTACTTAGCTGAGCTGGGTTCCCAAGTCCCAAGTTATCCATGCACTAGCAACAGGAAGTTAATTTCTTGCCCATGCTCAGTAGAGGACTTTTGCTGCAAAATTCATGTGACAAACTGCAGTAGTATCAGCTCCCTTTTCTTCCTCTAGTGTTCATTTTGCAAGAAAACAAGTAATTTGCATGCTGTTTTGTAACATAATCTGTTTCTATTTATTTCTACTTTGATGTAACATTTAATTTTTTACTAAAGGATCACTGTTTCATATCCCTTTAAGATACATGTAGCTGTCTATCAATACATTACACATCTGTGTATGGTTGAGTCATTTTTTGAAAAAGCAAATCCCCCTTCATGTCACTTATAAATAAACTACAATGGATATTTTTACTGGTCTGTTTCCTATGCTCTTTGTGTGAAAAGTAGGCTGACCATATTGCCGCTTTAAAAAGGGACACATATGAAAAATACATATGTCAGGGCTGTTTTCAGGACTTTTTAAAGAAATGGTTTTGTATAAGAACCCTCACATATGTATTTTTCATCTCCTTCTTAAAGCGGCAATATGGTCAGCCTAGTGAAAAGCTGCCTTGCTACTAGAGCTGCAACAACTAATCGTCATAATCGATAATAATCGATTATGAAAATAGTTGTCAACGAATCTCATAATCGATTAATCGATTAGTTGGTTTGCAATTAGTTGGTCTGTGCACAACACCAGCTGCTTCACTCCAATGAACTCCTGCACATGGTATTGTGTTTTATGGTTATGTCCTTAGCCTAAAGGACGTCTAGAGTCGTCTACTTTTCACTTTTTCAGGACAGTATAAGTTTACAACTACCCCTGGCTTATGTGCAACCCAGATATAATAGTCATCATTTGGATTGTTTATATTAAATCAGGTGATTTGGAACTATGCTTTGCATGATATAGTGCCAAGCTTATTGTTTACACCTTGCCCCTAGATTGATGGAAGTTATTTAAATTGATGTGCACTATTATCTGTTTGCACAATTATTAGCATATTGCTGCTTGCTATTGCTGATTATATGTACTGTATAAATAAATGTGTAAGACTTTGTCCTGTTATTGATATACAGTCCTTAGCGCTTCTGATTTTGTTTTTTATTGTTTTTTTATATTTTTAATAAATTGTGATAATATGTACCAGATTTAACCTTTATAAGTATATATTCGTTATTTTCCCTAACCTTATAGCTGGTTATTTACCATTGCATATAGATATTCAAGATATTTTTATGTTAGAATGAAGTCAAGGGTTACTTTATTGAGAGGCCCATTGCCAAGGTAGAAAACACTTAGCATTGGTGAAGAGCTAACAAAGATAAATATCCCACTTTGGTGAAATTTGCAAAACCCTACTTATACACCTCAACAGCCTTTTCTCTGCTGCAGGAAATATAGCTGCAAACAGAGAACCAGCCTTAGCTAGAAGCATGTGGACATGTTGAGATGTTTGCATTTCAATGCAAAGTTTCTGAAAGAGTGAACAACAGAATGTTATTAACAGTGATAGTTTAACTCTTTCTAGTTCTACCTCTTTTCAAACGGTTTGTGGTTTTGTTTTGTTTAATTATAAAACTGTGCTCTGCTGCTTAAAAATTGAAGTTTATATTTGTAACACTCATTATGTGGATTTTATTTAAAACATAGAAAACTATTATTGATTCTCTTTTTATCCGATTAGTCGATTAATCGAAAAAATAATCGGCCGATTAATCGATTATGAAAATAATCGTTAGTTGCAGCCCAACTTGCTACATATACATGTAGTGCCACAGGCTCTGTCTGTTATGCCTTTTACAAACCTTTTATTTATATGGGTTCAAATAAGGAGCATAATACAAATATTTTTAGAATGCATATAGAATGTAATAGCGTAGATTGATTCTATTTACTATTGAAAGGTGCAGATGGACCATTGAGATTAACAAGGTCGCTTGACAAAGAGACACAGCTCAGGTGTCTAAGCTGTAATGCTGCAAAGTATGTGTTGACAGTAGAAATTTGCATCAGTCATCTTAAAGGGACATGAAAGTTTTTCTTTTATGATACAAAGCATACAATTTTAACCAGCTTTCAAATGTACTTATATTATTAAATTTGCTTCATTTTCTTGGAATCATTTGTTGAAGGAGTAATAATGCACTACTCGGATCTAGCTGAACACATTAGGTGAGCTAATGTCAATAGGCATATATCAGCAGCTTGCAGAGTAGTGCATTGATGTTTCTAAGCCCACCCAAGTATGCTTTTCAACAAAAGATACCAAGAAAATTGAAGGGACAGAAAACCCCAAATTTCTTGATTTAAATAGAATTTTTTTTTATTTTAAACAACTTTCCAATTTACTTTTATTATCAAATTTGCTCTATTATCTTGTTATCCTTTGCTGAAGGAACAGCATTGAACTTCTGGAAGATAGAGGAACACATTTATTTAGCCACTCACAAGACACAAATATGTGCAGGCACCAATCAGCAACTAGCTCCCACTAGTGCACAATATGTGCATATTCTTTTTCAACAAGGGATACGAAGAGAGCGGAGCACATTTGAAAATAGAAGTGAATTTAAAGTGTTTTAAAATGACATCCTCTATCTGAATCATGCAAGTTTAATTTTGACGTTCTTATCCCTTTAAGCAAATTAGATAATAAATGTAAACTGGAAAGTTGTTTAAAGGCACATGCTCTATCTCTAAGTTTATTTTTTACTGTCAGTGCTGCTACCAGGAACTGTTTGACAATGGATTGCTTCCCTCTCTAGTAGACAAGAGGTTAACTCCATGCAAAATATTTAGATATGTGACATCAGTTGGGGTGTTTTGCTATTTACATTTATTATCATAGTCATGCACACAAGGCCAGAACCCTCATAGTGCTACTGCGCTGTGTGTTGCTTCTTAGTAAAGCTAAATAGCTCAGCTTAGTCTAGCATGTTGCCTAATCACAGCTGTTTAATATGGCACAGCTGACTACTGTAAAACTGAAGCTAATATAAATGGGTGCATTTTAAACGGTAGCTTCTAGTTTTGCCTACATTAGTGTTAAAGGATTACTTTCTGTTATAATTTTTAAGCTAAACAACTAACATATTAAAGTTAATAAACATTAATTCAAACCTACTGACCTATATTTTCTCCAAAACGAAGTTTCATAACGTTCTAAAAGATATATCTTTTATTCGCCGATGATGTCACGTTATCCTGCCCACTATTTTCAGCACTGCGTGTTCAAAATACTTAAACCAATAACTTTGTGTTTAAAGCGCCATTTTGAAACCTAGGTTTCGTAAACGGATTGGTACAGAGCAAAGGATACCCACGGAGTGGGTTTGGAAAACAATTAAATTTGCAGACAAGATTTCTGACATACGGTAGAGATATGTTAATGAAATGCTATTGATAAAAATCGTATTTGGGGTAGTTAGTAACAGGCATAGAAAATATTTACTTACAGTGGCCCTTTAATTAAAAAAACAAACAAACAAAAGGTCAGGTGGGTGTCTAAGAATTGGAAGAACATTTTTCATATTAAACTAAAGGGGGGGGAGGGTGTAATATAGGTGCTATATGGCAAAGCTTTATTTTTATAGCCTACTCTAGGGTTGCCACCTCGGCCATGTTTTCCTGGACACTTATGCTTTATACATGCTGTAGGGTGTGAGGGGAGGAACATTAACCCCTTAATGACCACAATGTACCCTGTATGTCACTGGTCGTTAAGGGTTTTTTCAGGACATAATAACACAAGTCTAGCAAGAACACGTTATTAATGCCCTCCCTCCAGCAGGCTTTGTGGAATAAAGCAGTCTCAACACTGGTGGCAAGACCGCGCTTTAAAACAATCAAGTCCCAAAAAAAGGCCAGTGACATACAGGGTACGTCGCTGGTCCTTAAGGGGTTAATTGTGTTTCTGTACAGCACTATTTCTATTCCTCCCTGCACACCCTGCAGCATGTATAACTTATAAGTGTTCTGTATTTTAAGGGACGGGTGGCAACCCTAGCCTACTCCAACATTTTTATTGTTTTAAAAAAAAAAAAGATAACGTTTTTAATACTCATTCCCTAGTTTTGCACAACAAACTTTGTTATATTAATATACTTTATAACCTTAAAACCTCAACATTTCTGCCTGTGTCTAAGCCCCTACAATCCGCCTTTATCACAGGGCATTGTTATAGTTTTTCATGGAAAGACACTGCTCATTCATGTGTGCCATATAGATAACATTGTGCTCACTCCCGTGGAGTTATTCATGAGTCGGCACTTATTAGCTAAAATGCAAGTCTGTAAATAGCACTGAGATAAGGCTGCAGTCAGCAGAGGCTTAGATACAAGGTAATAACAGAAGTAAAAAGTGTATTAATATAACTGTGTTGGTTGTGCAAAACTGAAGAATGGGTAATAAAGGGATTATCTATCTTTTTAAACAATACAAATGTTGAAGTAGACTGCCCTTTAATTAAGACTGTGTTAAATAATGATACAAACTTCACAATGTGTACCCACTGAATCCATTCTATAATGACTGTGATGCTACTGTTTGAAAAAAACATTAGTTAATTCAGATAGTGATGCTAGCTCATTTATTTATAAGACAGACAAAACAAATATGCCATTTCACAAGAAAATTGTCTTGTGAGAACAATCTCACTGCTTATTCTTATAAAATGTTATAGTAACAGGCCATAAAAACTTAAGGCAAAGCTAGTGAAATAATTAATCCCTTTTTAGCCACAATTGCATTATAGCAGACCTCTTAACTGTATCTCTTTAAGAGGGAGAGTCCCTAATTCCATATGTCCGTATGTCTCGATTTACAGAATTTCCCTTAGCTTATAGACTACCCAGACACGATCATGATCCGTCCTATATCCAGCTGTAACCCTGCCCCTCCTGACACAGCTCCACCCATAAAACAGCAACGCCCCCCCCTCCCTCAACCTCCCAAGTCCCTAATACCTCAACCACAAATGACAGGATGTATGTTATAGAATATTCAGAAAGCTCTGGATTTGAATGAAATAGATTTTGGTAATTTATACTGATTGACAAAGTGTTGACTATGGTGTACAGTGGAATGCATTGGACCCATAGGAATTCAGTTCTGGAATATTGGGGAGCCAGACACACTTTTAAGAAGTGGAAGTTTATACACATTTTTAGAATAGTCTAAAAAGTTAAATGGACTAAAAACTGCAAAAATAAAATGCTCTAACACAAAGGTTTACTAACCTGTCCTCAAGCTCTCTAAAAGGTCAGATTCTGAGGATGTCCCAGATGAAATAATCATCTGATTAGTAACTATGGTCCTGCTCTCATGCAAGGCAATCCTGAAAACCTGACTTGTTAGGGAGGCATGCGGAGTGGGACAGGTTTGAAAACCTGTGCTCTAACCTGATAGAGCATTTTTTATTGCTATTATTGCACCATTGCATGCAGGGTTTAAACACATAGTTAAAATCAGATCCAGAATAGAAATGCACTACTGGTACCTAGTTGAATGCATCTGGTAAGACAATTAGAAAAGACAAATCTGTGTAGCCACCCATCACCAGCTAGCTCCCAATAGCTCATTGCTAACCTCTGAGCCTACCTAGGTATGCTTTTAAACAAAGGATATTTAAAACATAAATTAAATTTGATAGTATAAGTAAATTGAAAGTCTTAAAATTGCAAGCTTAATTATGAAAATACAAGTCTGACTTACATGTCCCTTTAAGAGAAAGAAGTGCAGATTTAGAAGACATGGTTTCCTATTTCCTGGCATGAAACCTAAAAATTTTCTTTCACGATTTATATAGAGCATACAATTTTCAACAACTTTGCAATTTACTTCTATTATCAATTTTGCTTCATTCTTTTGATATGATTTATTGAAGGAGCAGCAATGCACTTCTGGGAGCTAGCTGAACACATGTTTTTCAACAAAGGATACCAAAGGAACAAAGCAAATTAGATAATAGAAGTTAATTAGAAAGTTGTTTAAAATTGTATTTTCTATCTGAATCATGAAAAAAAAAAAATTTGTGTTCCAGGTCCCTTTAACTGGACAAGAAAATATATTATTGTATGTGGTGTCAATTAAAGAAACCAAGATAAAGATATCAGGCATCAAATGTATAAATGCCACAATAACCTTGATGAAAACATTCTAAAGATTATTACTGTAATGGTTGTCCCATTCGTTTGCATCCTTTGGCTTTGACAATGTTCTAACAATTTAAACAAATGTAATAATTTAGACCATTAAATGTTTTGTAGATAAGATTCCAAATTAGAATTGTAAGACCTTTAATTACTGTGACATGTACAACGCAATTATCTTTGCTGAGTTACTCATCTGATGAAGGGCAAAGAAATGATGTCCCAAATGCTCTGATCATTTATGTCATACTATGATTGTAAAAATGAAATATTATTAGTAAAATGACTCTAATCTGGATCGTGCTGTGACCTGAATGACTCATTCAATTTCTGTTTTAGGGAGACTGTAAAATATCATTTTGTTACTATTAATTATAGAAAGTTAACTGCATCTCTCATTTTAGTAGTAAAGTATAATTCAAGCAACCATGCATTATGTAAATATTTTATTTAATTTCTGTATATAAATGAAATCTATAAAAGAATAGTGTAAATATTTTTTGTGTAGTTGCCAAAGCAAATTTAAAGGGGCAGTGTACTGTAAAATTGTTCTCCCCTTAATGTGTTTCCAATTACAGGTGGCCCTCGTTTTACAACGGTTCAATTTACACCGTTTCAGAATAACAACCTTTTTTTCCAGTCATGTGACTGCTATTGAAAAGCATTGAGAAGCAGTGCATTTATTAAAATAGCCAGTAGGTGGAGCTGTCCGCTTGTGTTGCAGAAAAGCCAAGCAACCTGAAATTAATCAGTTTAACCAGACCTGAGCTATCGAGCAGATTCGAAAGGAACAAGATCTCCCTGTCTATAAATCAGTCCAGATTGGAATGCATAGAAAGAACTGTTTGCAGAAAAATGCAAGTGAATTCTGTGTTGTGTGATTATTTTATTAGGTTTATAATTCTGTTTAGCGAATGTTTTTGTTCATTTAACTTAGTTTAATTATATTTCTCCAACATAGGTGTGTCCGGTCCACGGCGTCATCCTTACTTGTGGGATATTCTCTTCCCCAACAGGAAATGGCAAAGAGCCCAGCAAAGCTGGTCACATGATCCCTCCTAGGCTCCGCCTACCCCAGTCATTCTCTTTGCCGTTGTACAGGCAACATCTCCACGGAGATGGCTTAGAGTTTTTTAGTGTTTAACTGTAGTTTTTATTATTCAATCAAGAGTTTGTTATTTTGAAATAGTGCTGGTATGTACTATTTACTCAGAAACAGAAAAGAGATGAAGATTTCTGTTTGTATGAGGAAAATGATTTTAGCAACCGTCACTAAAATCCATGGCTGTTCCACACAGGACTGTTGAGAGCAATTAACTTCAGTTGGGGGAACAGTGAGCAGTCTCTTGCTGCTTGAGGTATGACACATTCTAACAAGACGATGTAATGCTGGAAGCTGTCATTTTCCCTATGGGATCCGGTAAGCCATGTTTATTACGATCGTAAATAAGGGCTTCAAAAAGGGCTTATTAAGACTGTAGACTTTTTCTGGGCTAAATCGATTGATTATTAACACATATTTAGCCTTGAGGAATCATTTTATCTGGGTATTTTGATATAATAATATCGGCAGGCACTGTTTTAGACACCTTATTCTTTAGGGGCTTTCCCAAAGCATAGGCAGAGCCTCATTTTCGCGCCGGTGTTGCGCACTTGTTTTTGAGAGGCATGGCATGCAGTCGCATGTGAGAGGAGCTCTGATACTTAGAAAAGACTTTCTGAAGGCGTCATTTGGTATCGTATTCCCCTTGGGGCTTGGTTGGGTCTCAGCAAAGCAGATACCAGGGACTGTAAAGGGGTTAAAGTTCAAAACGGCTCCGGTTCCGTTATTTTAAGGGTTAAAGCTTCCAAATTTGGTGTGCAATACTTTTAAGGCTTTAAGACACTGTGGTGAAAATTTGGTGAATTTTGAACAATTCCTTCATGTTTTTTCGCAATTGCAGTAATAAAGTGTGTTCAGTTTAAAATTTAAAGTGACAGTAACGGTTTTATTTTAAAACGTTTTTTGTACTTTGTTATCAAGTTTATGCCTGTTTAACATGTCTGAACTACCAGATAGACTGTGTTCTGAATGTGGGGAAGCCAGAATTCCTATTCATTTAAATAAATGTGATTTATGTGACAATGACAATGATGCCCAAGATGATTCCTCAAGTGAGGGGAGTAAGCATGGTACTGCATCATTCCCTCCTTCGTCTACACGAGTCTTGCCCACTCAGGAGGCCCCTAGTACATCTAGCGCGCCAATACTCCTTACTATGCAACAATTAACGGCTGTAATGGATAATTCTGTCAAAAACATTTTAGCCAAAATGAACACTTATCAGCGTAAGCGCGACTGCTCTGTTTTAGATACTGAAGAGCATGACGACGCTGATAATAATATTTCTGAAGGGCCCCTAACCCAGTCTGATGGGGCCAGGGAGGTTTTGTCTGAGGGAGAAATTACTGATTCAGGGAACATTTCTCAACAAGCTGAACCTGATGTGATTGCATTTAAATTTAAGTTGGAACATCTCCGCATTCTGCTTAAGGAGGTATTATCCACTCTGGATGATTGTGACAAGTTGGTCATCCCAGAGAAACTATGTAAAATGGACAAGTTCCTAGAGGTGCCGGGGCTCCCAGAAGCTTTTCCTATACCCAAGCGGGTGGCGGACATTGTTAATAAAGAATGGGAAAGGCCCGGTATTCCTTTCGTCCCTCCCCCCATATTTAAAAAATTGTTTCCTATGGTCGACCCCAGAAAGGACTTATGGCAGACAGTCCCCAAGGTCGAGGGAGCGGTTTCCACTTTAAACAAACGCACCACTATACCCATAGAGGATAGTTGTGCTTTCAAAGATCCTATGGATAAAAAATTAGAAGGTTTGCTTAAAAAGATGTTTGTTCAGCAGGGTTACCTTCTACAACCAATTTCATGCATTGTCCCTGTCGCTACAGCCGCATGTTTCTGGTTCGATGAGCTGATAAAGGCGGTCGATAGTGATTCTCCTCCTTTTGAGGAGATTATGGACAGAATCAATGCTCTCAAATTGGCTAATTCTTTCACCCTAGACGCCACTTTGCAATTGGCTAGGTTAGCGGCTAAGAATTCTGGGTTTGCTATTGTGGCGCGCAGAGCGCTTTGGTTGAAATCTTGGTCGGCTGATGCGTCTTCCAAGAACAAGCTACTTAACATTCCTTTCAAGGGGAAAACGCTGTTTGGCCCTGACTTGAAAGAGATTATCTCTGATATCACTGGGGGTAAGGGCCACGCCCTTCCTCAGGATCGGCCTTTCAAGGCAAAAAATAAACCTAATTTTCGTCCCTTTCGTAGAAACGGACCAGCCCAAAGTGCTACGTCCTCTAAGCAAGAGGGTAATTCTTCTCAAGCCAAGCCAGCTTGGAGACCAATGCAAGGCTGGAACAAGGGAAAGCAGGCCAAGAAACCTGCCACTGCTACCAAGACAGCATGAAATGTTGGCCCCCGATCCGGGACCGGATCTGGTGGGGGGCAGACTCTCTCTCTTCGCTCAGGCTTGGGCAAGAGATGTTCTGGATCCTTGGGCGCTAGAAATAGTCTCCCAAGGTTATCTTCTGGAATTCAAGGGACTTCCCCCAAGGGGGAGGTTCCACAGGTCTCAGTTGTCTTCAGACCACATAAAAAGACAGGCATTCTTACATTGTGTAGAAGACCTGTTAAAAATGGGAGTGATTCATCCTGTTCCATTAAGAGAACAAGGGATGGGGTTCTACTCCAATCTGTTTATAGTTCCCAAGAAAGAGGGAACGTTCAGACCAATCTTAGATCTCAAGATCTTAAACAAATTTCTCAAGGTTCCATCGTTCAAGATGGAAACCATTCGAACAATTCTTCCTTCCATCCAGGAAGGTCAATTCATGACCACGGTGGATTTAAAGGATGCGTATCTACATATTCCTATCCACAAGGAACATCATCGGTTCCTGAGGTTCGCATTCCTGGACAAACATTACCAGTTCGTGGCGCTTCCTTTCGGATTAGCCACTGCTCCAAGGATTTTCACAAAGGTACTAGGGTCCCTTCTAGCTGTGCTAAGACCAAGGGGCATTGCTGTAGTACCTTACTTGGACGACATTCTGATTCAAGCGTCGTCCCTTCCTCAAGCAAAGGCTCACACGGACATTGTCCTGGCCTTTCTCAGATCTCACGGATGGAAAGTGAACGTGGAAAAGAGTTCTCTATCTCCGTCAACAAGGGTTCCCTTCTTGGGAACCATAATAGACTCCTTAGAAATGAGGATTTTTCTGACAGAGGCCAGAAAAACAAAACTTCTAGACTCTTGTCGGATACTTCATTCCGTTCCTCTTCCTTCCATAGCTCAGTGCATGGAAGTGATCGGGTTGATGGTAGCGGCAATGGACATAGTTCCTTTTGCACGCATTCATCTAAGACCATTACAACTGTGCATGCTCAGTCAGTGGAATGGGGACTATACAGACTTGTCTCCGAAGATACAAGTAAATCAGAGGACCAGAGACTCACTCCGTTGGTGGCTGTCCCTGGACAACCTGTCACGAGGGATGACATTCCGCAGACCAGAGTGGGTCATTGTCACGACCGACGCCAGTCTGATGGGCTGGGGCGCGGTCTGGGGATCCCTGAAAGCTCAGGGTCTTTGGTCTCGGGAAGAATCTCTTCTACCGATAAATATTCTGGAACTGAGAGCGATATTCAATGCTCTCAAGGCTTGGCCTCAGCTAGCGAGGGCCAAGTTCATACGGTTTCAATCAGACAACATGACAACTGTTGCGTACATCAACCATCAGGGGGGAACAAGGAGTTCCCTGGCGATGGAAGAAGTGACCAAAATCATTCTATGGGCGGAGTTTCACTCCTGCCACCTGTCTGCTATCCACATCCCAGGAGTGGAAGCGGATTTTCTGAGTCGTCAGACATTGCATCCGGGGGAGTGGGAACTCCATCCGGAAATCTTTGCCCAAGTCACTCAGCTGTGGGGCATTCCAGACATGGATCTGATGGCCTCTCGTCAGAACTTCAAAGTTCCTTGCTACGGGTCCAGATCCAGGGATCCCAAGGCGGCTCTAGTGGATGCACTAGTAGCACCTTGGACCTTCAAACTAGCTTATGTGTTCCCGCCGTTTCCTCTCATCCCCAGGCTGGTAGCCAGGATCAATCAGGAGAGGGCGTCGGTGATCTTGATAGCTCCTGCGTGGCCACGCAGGACTTGGTATGCAGATCTGGTGAATATGTCATCGGCTCCACCTTGGAAGCTACCTTTGAGACGAGACCTTCTTGTTCAGGGTCCGTTCGAACATCCGAATCTGGTTTCACTCCAGCTGACTGCTTGGAGATTGAACGCTTGATCTTATCGAAGCGAGGGTTCTCAGATCCTGTTATCGATACTCTTGTTCAGGCCAGAAAGCCTGTAACTAGAAAGATTTACCACAAAATTTGGAAAAAATATATCTGTTGGTGTGAATCTAAAGGATTCCCTTGGGACAAGGTTAAGATTCCTAGGATTCTATCCTTCCTTCAAGAAGGATTGGAAAAAGGTTTATCTGCAAGTTCCCTGAAGGGACAGATTTCTGCCTTGTCTGTGTTACTTCACAAAAAGCTGGCCGCTGTGCCAGATGTTCAAGCTTTTGTTCAGGCTCTGGTTAGAATTAAGCCTGTTTACAAACCTTTGACTCCTCCTTGGAGTCTCAATTTAGTTCTTTCAGTTCTTCAGGGGGTTCCGTTTGAACCCTTGCATTCCGTTGATATTAAGTTATTATCTTGGAAAGTTTTGTTTTTAGTTGCAATTTCTTCTGCTAGAAGAGTTTCAGAATTATCTGCTCTGCAGTGTTCTCCTCCTTATCTGGTGTTCCATGCAGATAAGGTGGTTTTACGTACTAAACCTGGTTTTCTTCCAAAAGTTGTTTCTAACAAAAACATTAACCAGGAGATTATCGTACCTTCTCTGTGTCCGAAACCAGTTTCGAAGAAGGAACGTTTGTTGCACAATTTGGATGTTGTTCGCGCTCTAAAATTCTATTTAGATGCTACTAAGGATTTTAGACAAACATCTTCCTTGTTTGTTGTTTATTCCGGTAAAAGGAGAGGTCAAAAAGCAACTTCTACCTCTCTCTCTTTTTGGATTAAAAGCATCATCAGATTGGCTTACGAGACTGCCGGACGGCAGCCTCCCGAAAGAATCACAGCTCATTCCACTAGGGCTGTGGCTTCCACATGGGCCTTCAAGAACGAGGCTTCTGTTGATCAGATATGTAGGGCAGCGACTTGGTCTTCACTGCACACTTTTACCAAATTTTACAAGTTTGATACTTTTGCTTCTTCTGAGGCTATTTTTGGGAGAAAGGTTTTGCAAGCCGTGGTGCCTTCCATTTAGGTGACCTGATTTGCTCCCTCCCTTCATCCGTGTCCTAAAGCTTTGGTATTGGTTCCCACAAGTAAGGATGACGCCGTGGACCGGACACACCTATGTTGGAGAAAACAGAATTTATGTTTACCTGATAAATTACTTTCTCCAACGGTGTGTCCGGTCCACGGCCCGCCCTGGTTTTTTTAATCAGGTCTGATAATTTATTTTCTTTAACTACAGTCACCACGGTACCATATGGTTTCTCCTATGCAAATATTCCTCCTTAACGTCGGTCGAATGACTGGGGTAGGCGGAGCCTAGGAGGGATCATGTGACCAGCTTTGCTGGGCTCTTTGCCATTTCCTGTTGGGGAAGAGAATATCCCACAAGTAAGGATGACGCCGTGGACCGGACACACCGTTGGAGAAAGTAATTTATCAGGTAAACATAAATTCTGTTATTCTGTGTTGCGTGATTATTTTATTAGGTTTATAATGCTGTTTAGCATTTAAAGTCTTCATTTCAAAGCTTTAAAAATAATGTATTAGGTGTTACTTATGACAATTTTGAGAGGGGCCTGGAACCTATCTCCCTCACTTCCCATTGACTTACATTATAAAATGGGTTTCAATTTACAATGGTTTCAATTTACAACCATTCCTTCTGGAACCTAACCACAACGTAAACTGAGGGGTACCTGTACTTGTTATTCCTACTGCAGAGTACTAAATATATGGGAGATGCCTTTTTATGTTTATGTTTATATGTGAAATAGCTTGGTTTGCTTGTTTAAACCACAACTCATTCAGATGGGCTGAGCTTGCAGAGACAGAGAGAGCACACCTCATTAGCTTATCTTTTTATGTATACACAATTGTCTCCTCTTATTTTATCTCTGCCTGTATACACAAAGCCAGTGAACATTTGAAAAGGAACATTTTAGTACCTATCTCTGCATTTTTGACCTTGTAGCTTTTTGTTAACATAGTTTTTCTATAGCCAATACTGCAGTACTGAAATTTTCAGTATAGCTGGGGATACAGCCGAAAAGACAAAAGAAACTATATTAAATGACAAAATAAAGGTAAAGGAGCTATTTGTTAAGAATTTAATAAACTCCAGCAAGTAAACTGGATGATTGGGTACACATTCAAGGGGTGAACATTTTACAGTACACTTCCCCTTTTAAGGTTTCTATCAATTTCTTATTTAAAATGCATCTAAAACCTGGAAATTATATAAAAAAAAATCCTGATGTTCAGTTAAAGGTTTTCAGTCCATCTCATGTAAGTTAAACCTAGAAATGTATTCTATTGCATACCTTTCTGAAATAAACATAGGTTAATGAAATCCTTCTTCGTTTTCTAATTAACTCCTTACAAAATACTAAACTTTCACATTTAATTATTAACCTATTGCAGTTTGAAAGTTATTATTTAATGTGAATTAGCATCACTCTGATCCTACATATAGCAATCGTCTTAATTTGATTATTCAGGTACATAAAACTCCTGGGTACAACTACAGTAGCATGTTTAAAGGCACAGGAAACCCAAAATTTTTCTTTCATGATTTGGATAAAACAAGCTATTTTAAACAACGTTTCAATTTGCTTCATTCTCGTGTTATCTTTTGCTGAAGGAACAGCATTGCACTACTGGCAGCTAGCTGAACACATCTAGTTAGCCAATCACAAGAGACAAATGTGTGCAGGCACTAATCAGCAACTATCTCCCACTAGTGTAGGATATATGCATATTCTTTTTCAACAAGGGATACCAAGAGAACAAAGCACATTTTGAAAATAGAAGTAAATTTAAGTGTCTTAAAATGACATCCTCTGAGTCATGCAAGTTTAATTTTTACCTTCCTATCCCTTTAAAAGGATGTTAAACAGTCTGTTTCATTGTTGTAATAAAAAAGCACTAAGCAGTTGCTTATAATTAATAGAAATCATTGCAATATGTATTTTTCATCTATTTAAATGGATTTGACCTCTTTATGTATTTTCTTTACACTACATTTGTGTTTCCTGTCATATCCCTACATGGAGGAGGGCTTTGCAGGAAGTTTTATCTTAGCCTGATGTCATAAAACGTCTAGGCTAGTGAATAGACTAGATAACAGGGTGTCAGATTTGCTCATGCCCAGGAACTGACAGAAGAAAACTTAGGTTTTGAAAATCCTCTGCTCTTAAAGGGACAGTCAACCATAGAATTGTTATTGTTTTAAAAGATAGATAATCCCTTTATTACTCATTCCCCAGTTTTGCATAACCAACACAGTTATATTAATGTACTTTTTACCTCTGTGATTACCTTGTATCTAGGAACCTTCTTCCAGCCCCCTGATCACATGACTGTGACTGTTTATTATCTATTGTCTTAAATTTAGCATTGTATTGTGCTAGATCTTAAATAACTTTCTGTGCCTGAACACAGTGTTATCTATATAGCCACGTGTACTTTCTGTCTCTTTGTGTTGAAAAGAGATTTACAAAGCATGTGATAAGAGGCAGCCCTCAAAGGCTTAGAAATTAGCATATGAGCCTACCTATGTTTAGTTTAAAGTAAGAATACCAAGAGAAAAAAGCAAATTTGAGGATAAAAGTAAATTGGAAAGTCAATTAAAATTAAAAGTCCTATCTGAATAATGAAAGTTTAATTTATACTTGACTGTCCCTTTAAAATACTTAGAGCAGCTATACTGAGGAATTCTAAGTGCTAATTTCTCCAACATAGGTGTGTCCGGTCCACGGCGTCATCCTTACTTGTGGGATATTCTCTTCCCCAACAGGAAATGGCAAAGAGCCCAGCAAAGCTGGTCACATGATCCCTCCTAGGCTCCGCCTACCCCAGTCATTCTCTTTGCCGTTGTACAGGCAACATCTCCACGGAGATGGCTTAGAGTTTTTTAGTGTTTAACTGTAGTTTTTATTATTCAATCAAGAGTTTGTTATTTTAAAATAGTGCTGGTATGTACTATTTACTCAGAAACAGAAAAGAGATGAAGATTTCTGTTTGTATGAGGAAAATGATTTTAGCAACCGTTACTAAAATCCATGGCTGTTCCACACAGGACTGTTGAGAGGAATTAACTTCAGTTGGGGGAACAGTGAGCAGTCTCTTGCTGCTTGATGTATGACACATTCTAACAAGACGATGTAATGCTGGAAGCTGTCATTTTCCCTATGGGATCCGGTAAGCCATGTTTATTAAGATAGTAAATAAGGGCTTCACAAGGGCTTATTAAGACTGTAGACTTTTTCTGGGCTAAATCGATTCATTATTAACACATATTTAGCCTTGAGGAATCATTTAATCTGGGTATTTTGATAAGATTATATCGGCAGGCACTGTTTTAGACACCTTATTCTTTAGGGGCTTTCCCAAATCATAGGCAGAGCCTCATTTTTGCGCCGGTGTTGCGCACTTGTTTTTGAGAGGCATGACATGCAGTCGCATGTGTGAGGAGCTCTGATACATAGAAAAGACTTCTGAAGGCGTCATTTGGTATCGTATTCCCCTTTGGGCTTGGTTGGGTCTCAGCAAAGCAGATACCAGGGACTGTAAAGGGGTTAAAGTTAAAAACGGCTCCGGTTCCGTTATTTTAAGGGTTAAAGCTTCCAAATTTGGTGTGCAATACTTTTAAGGCTTTAAGACACTGTGGTGAAATTTTGGTGAATTTTGAACAATTCCTTCATATTTTTTTGCAATTGCAGTAATAAAGTGTGTTCAGTTTAAAATTTAAAGTGACAGTAACGGTTTTATTTTAAAACGTTTTTTGTACTTTGTTATCAAGTTTATGCCTGTTTAACATGTCTGAACTACCAGATAGACTGTGTTCTGAATGTGGGGAAGCCAGAGTTCCTTCTCATTTAAATAAATGTGATTTATGTGACAATGACAATGATGCCCAAGATGATTCCTCAAGTGAGGGGAGTAAGCATGGTACTGCATCATTCCCTCCTTCGTCTACACGAGTCTTGCCCACTCAGGAGGCCCCTAGTACATCTAGCGCGCCAATACTCCTTACTATGCAACAATTAACGGCTGTAATGGATAATTCTGTCAAAAACATTTTAGCCAAAATGCACACTTATCAGCGTAAGCGCGACTGCTCTGTTTTAGATACTGAAGAGCATGACGACGCTGATAATAATGGTTCTGAAGGGCCCCTAAACCAGTCTGATGGGGCCAGGGAGGTTTTGTCTGAGGGAGAAATTACAGATTCAGGGAACATTTCTCAACAAGCTGAACCTGATGTGATTACATTTAAATTTAAGTTGGAACATCTCCGCGCTCTGCTCAAGGAGGTATTATCCACTCTGGATGATTGTGACAATTTGGTCATCCCAGAGAAACTATGTAAAATGGACAAGTTCCTAGAGGTCCCGGGGCTCCCAGAAGCTTTTCCTATACCCAAGCGGGTGGCGGACATTGTAAATAAAGAATGGGAAAGGCCCGGTATTCCTTTCGTCCCTCCCCCCATATTTAAAAAATTGTTTCCTATGGTCGACCCCAGAAAGGACTTATGGCAGACAGTCCCCAAGGTCGAGGGAGCGGTTTCCACTTTAAACAAACGCACCACTATACCCATAGAAGATAGTTGTGCTTTCAAAGATCCTATGGATAAAAAATTAGAAGGTTTACTTAAAAAGATGTTTGTTCAGCAGGGTTACCTTCTACAACCAATTTCATGCATTGTCCCTGTCGCTACAGCCGCGTGTTTCTGGTTCGATGAGCTGGTAAAGGCGGTCGATAGTGATTCTCCTCCTTATGAGGAGATTATGGACAGAATCAATGCTCTCAAATTGGCTAATTCTTTCACCCTAGACGCCACTTTGCAATTGGCTAGGTTAGCGGCTAAGAATTCTGGGTTTGCTATTGTGGCGCGCAGAGCGCTTTGGTTGAAATCTTGGTCAGCTGATGTGTCTTCCAAGAACAAGCTACTTAACATTCCTTTCAAGGGGAAAACGCTGTTTGGCCCTGACTTGAAAGAGATTATCTCTGATATCACTGGGGGTAAGGGCCACGCCCTTCCTCAGGATCGGCCTTTCAAGGCCAAAAATAAACCTAATTTTCGTCCCTTTCGTAGAAACGGACCAGCCCCAAGTGCTACGTCCTCTAAGCAAGAGGGTAATACTTCTCAAGCCAAGCAAGCTTGGAGACCAATGCAAGGCTGGAACAAGGGAAAGCAGGCCAAGAAACCTGCCACTGCTACCAAGACAGCATGAAATGTTGGCCCCCGATCCGGGACCGGATCTGGTGGGGGGCAGACTCTCTCTCTTCGCTCAGGCTTGGGCAAGAGATGTTCTGGATCCTTGGGCACTAGATATAGTCTCCCAAGGTTATCTTCTGGAATTCAAGGGGCTTCCCCCAAGGGGGAGGTTCCACAGGTCTCAGTTGTCTTCAGACCACATAAAAAGACAGGCATTCTTACATTGTGTAGAAGACCTGTTAAAAATGGGAGTGATCCATCCTGTTCCATTAGGAGAACAAGGGATGGGGTTCTACTCCAATCTGTTCATAGTTCCCAAAAAAGAGGGAACGTTCAGACCAATCTTAGATCTCAAGATCTTAAACAAGTTTCTCAAGGTTCCATCGTTCAAGATGGAAACCATTCGAACAATTCTTCCTTCCATCCAGGAAGGTCAATTCATGACCACGGTGGAGTTAAAGGATGCGTATCTACATATTCCTATCCACAAGGAACATCATCGGTTCCTAAGGTTCGCATTCCTGGACAAGCATTACCAGTTCGTGGCGCTTCCTTTCGGATTAGCCACTGCTCCAAGGATTTTCACAAAGGTACTAGGGTCCCTTCTAGCTGTGCTAAGACCAAGGGGCATTGCTGTAGTACCTTACTTGGACGACATTCTGATTGAAGCGTTGTCCCTTCCTCAAGCAAAGGCTCACACGGACATCGTCCTGGCCTTTCTCAGATCTCACGGATGGAAAGTGAACGTGGAAAAGAGTTCTCTATCTCCGTCAACAAGGGTTCCCTTCTTGGGAACGATAATAGACTCCTTAGAAATGAGGATTTTTCTGACAGAGGCCAGAAAAACAAAACTTCTAGACTCTTGTCGGATACTTCATTCCGTTCCTCTTCCTTCCATAGCGCAGTGCATGGAAGTGATAGGTTTGATGGTAGCGGCAATGGACATAGTTCCTTTTGCGCGCATTCATCTAAGACCATTACAACTGTGCATGCTCAGTCAGTGGAATGGGGACTATTCAGACTTGTCTCCGAGGATACAAGTAAATCAGAGGACCAGAGACTCACTCCGTTGGTGGCTGTCCCTGGACAACCTGTCACAAGGGATGACCTTCCGCAGACCAGAGTGGGTCATTGTCACGACCGACGCCAGTCTGATGGGCTGGGGCGCGGTCTGGGGATCCCTGAAAGCTCAGGGTCTTTGGTCTCGGGAAGAATCTCTTCTACCGATAAATATTCTGGAACTGAGAGCGATATTCAATGCTCTCAAGGCTTGGCCTCAGCTAGCGAGGGCCAAGTTCATACGGTTTCAATCAGACAACATGACAACTGTTGCGTACATCAACCATCAGGGGGGAACAAGGAGTTCCCTGGCGATGGAAGAAGTGACCAAAATCATTCTATGGGCGGAGTCTCACTCCTGCCACCTGTCTGCAATCCACATCCCAGGAGTGGAAAATTGGGAAGCGGATTTTCTGAGTCGTCAGACATTGCATCCGGGGGAGTGGGAACTCCATCCGGAAATCTTTGCCCAAATCACTCAACGGTGGGGCATTCCAGACATGGATCTGATGGCCTCTCGTCAGAACTTCAAAGTTCCTTGCTACGGGTCCAGATCCAGGGATCCCAAGGCGACTCTAGTAGATGCACTAGTAGCACCTTGGACCTTCAAACTAGCTTATGTATTCCCGCCGTTTCCTCTCATCCCCAGGCTGGTAGCCAGGATCAATCAGGAGAGGGCGTCGGTGATCTTGATAATTCCTGCGTGGCCACGCAGGACTTGGTATGCAGATCTGGTGAATATGTCATCGGCTCCACCATGGAAGCTACCTTTGAGACGAGACCTTCTTGTTCAAGGTCCGTTCGAACATCCGAATCTGGTCTCACTCCAGCTGACTGCTTGGAGATTGAACGCTTGATCTTATCGAAGCGAGGATTCTCAGATTCTGTTATTGATACTCTTGTTCAGGCCAGAAAGCCTGTAACTAGAAAGATTTACCACAAAATTTGGAAAAAATATATCTGTTGGTGTGAATCTAAAGGATTCCCTTGGGACAAGGTTAAGATTCCTAGGATTCTATCCTTCCTTCAAGAAGGATTGGAAAAAGGATTATCTGCAAGTTCCTTGAAGGGACAGATTTCTGCCTTGTCTGTGCTACTTCACAAAAAGCTGGCAGCTGTGCCAGATGTTCAAGCCTTTGTTCAGGCTCTGGTTAGAATCAAGCCTGTTTACAAACCTTTGACTCCTCCTTGGAGTCTCAACTTAGTTCTTTCAGTTCTTCAGGGGGTTCCGTTTGAACCCTTACATTCCGTTGATATTAAGTTATTATCTTGGAAAGTTTTGTTTTTGGTTGCAATTTCTTCTGCTAGAAGAGTTTCAGAATTATCTGCTCTGCAGTGTTCTCCTCCTTATCTGGTGTTCCATGCAGATAAGGTGGTTTTACGTACTAAACCTGGTTTTCTTCCAAAAGTTGTTTCTAACAAAAACATTAACCAGGAGATTATCGTACCTTCTCTGTGTCCGAAACCAGTTTCAAAGAAGGAACGTTTGTTGCACAATTTGGATGTTGTTCGCGCTCTAAAATTCTATTTAGACGCTACAAAGGATTTTAGACAAACATCTTCCTTGTTTGTTGTTTATTCCGGTAAAAGGAGAGGTCAAAAAGCAACTTCTACCTCTCTCTCTTTTTGGATTAAAAGCATCATCAGATTGGCTTACGAGACTGCCGGACGGCAGCCTCCTGAAAGAATCACAGCTCATTCCACTAGGGCTGTGGCTTCCACATGGGCCTTCAAGAACGAGGCTTCTGTTGATCAGATATGTAGGGCAGCGACTTGGTCTTCACTGCACACTTTTACCAAATTTTACAAGTTTGATACTTTTGCTTCTTCTGAGGCTATTTTTGGGAGAAAGGTTTTGCAAGCCGTGGTGCCTTCCATCTAGGTGACCTGATTTGCTCCCTCCCATCATCCGTGTCCTAAAGCTTTGGTATTGGTTCCCACAAGTAAGGATGACGCCGTGGACCGGACACACCTATGTTGGAGAAAACAGAATTTATGTTTACCTGATAAATTACTTTCTCCAACGGTGTGTCCGGTCCACGGCCCGCCCTGGTTTTTTAATCAGGTCTGATAATTTATTTTCTTTAACTACAGTCACCACGGTATCATATGGTTTCTCCTATGCAAATATTCCTCCTTAACGTCGGTCGAATGACTGGGGTAGGCGGAGCCTAGGAGGGATCATGTGACCAGCTTTGCTGGGCTCTTTGCCATTTCCTGTTGGGGAAGAGAATATCCCACAAGTAAGGATGACGCCGTGGACCGGACACACCGTTGGAGAAAGTAATTTATCAGGTAAACATAAATTCTGTTTTTGCAAGAAAACAAGTAAGTTATTTGCTGTTTTTTTACATTTACTTTGATAACATATTTGTTTTTACCAAATAAGCAGAGTTTAATATCCCTTTAAAGACATTCTCTTCAGCTTTGCATTTTGAATATTCATATGGATGACAGATGTTCTTTGCACGAATTAGGTACATATGTAAAGTTTTCTTACCAGTCATCAGTGTTATGTTATATGTTGCTATTGTTACTAGTCACACAATTTACAATTAGTATATGTGATTACAGCATTAGACTGTGCCTAGTAATGCAGGGTATCTCAGTGATGCCCTGGCTGTATACATGAAATATCACAGGACACTTTGGAATAAAATGCATGATGATATATGCATGATAGGAAATATAGTATTGTTGTGTGTTTTACAGAGACAGTAAACGCCTTAAATGGATAATCTAGTCAAAATTAAACTTTCATGATTCGGACAGAGCATGCAATTTTAAGCAACTTTCTAATTTACTCCTATTATCATTTTTTCTTTGTTCTTTTGGTATCTTTATTTGAAAAGCAGGGATGTAAGCTTAGGAGCTGGCCCATTTTAGGTTCAGCACCCTGAATAGCACTTGCTAATTGGTGCCTATATTTAGACACCAATCAGCAAGCACTACCCAGGTGCTGAACAAAAAATGGGCCGGCTCCTAAGCTTACAGTCTTGCTTTTTCAAATAAAGATACCAAGAAAACAAAGAAAAAATGATAATAGGAGTAAATTAGAAAGTCAATTAAAATTCTATCTGAATCATATAAATGTAATTTTGACTAGAATATCCCTTTTTAAGGTTTTTGTTTTTGTATGATAGGGTTAGTTATACGAAATAAAACAACTTTGCAATATATTTTCATTATTTGGCACCATTTCTAAGTGATTTAGCTCAGAAAAACAAGTTTTTTTTTTAATTCTCTTAACTTGAAGTGCACCCTTCTTACTTATCAAGGCTAACTCTGCCACATGTCTTTCCCTAATAGGATTTAACAGATAGACTTGGCTGATATGTTTTTCTTTAAAATGTGGTTTGCATTCTTTATAGTTGCAGCCATGATAGTGATAGCAGCTCCCCCCACCCAGAAATGACATGGTCACCTGGGGACTGGGGTTCTTTTCTTCACATAAGTGAAGAGTAGAATTAAGTAGTGAACTGAATCTGATAATGTCTGAGTCTGACTCTCTGACTGACTGTGCAAGTGTGCATAGCTCTATAGGGACTCAGACTAATCATCATTTATTTATAAGAATAAGAATTCCTGGATGGCTCCTGGCTGTATTATTTTTTCATTCTAAACTCACAAAACTAATGCTATATAACAGTCAGTGTCATAGACCAGTGAGACCACAGTTTCCTTTTTTTATATATTTTTTTCCTTTTCAACAACACTAGCACACAGCACTACACGTGGTGCTATTAGATTTATATGAAAAAATATATAATTTATAAAAAACGAAACTGCAATCTGTGGTCTCACTCACTGGTGACTGGTCTGTGACCCTGACTGGTTATATAGCATTAGATTTGTGGGTTTAGAATTAAATAATAATACAGGCCAGCCAGGAGCCAGCCAGGAATTCTTATAAATAAATATAAATGATGATTAGTCTGAGTATAGAGCTGCTATGACCTGATAAATCTAATATGGCATCAATTGATGGTTGACCTGAAGAGCAGCCAGCGCCCAGGCCAGCACAGCACCTATACATTAAAGGATTTGTCTCCTGTCTGTGTGACACTCACACAAATCTGAAATGATCCTTAATGTATAGGTGACCGTGTTGGGCGCTGGCTGCTTCAGGTCAACCGTCAATTGATGCCAATATATATTTCTTATCATTCATTCAAGTCAAGTCATTTATGTATGATCGACAATGACATTGATTGACAGTGACACTCAGTGTGTGCCCCCTCCGGCCCCCTCAGAGACCCCCACCATTCCTAGAAATGCCCACACTGGCCTCCGGACCCCTCCACTTCAGAGCCCCCCCCCATTCCTAGAAATGCCTGCTCTGGCCTCCTCCTCATTGATCCCCCCCACAGTGCCACCATTCCTACCTGCTCCTCACTCCTCGTCAACTTACTTGTCGTCTGCGGGAAGTGGGCTCACTCAGTCACCTCACGTGGCTCAGATGGTGCAGACAGTGTGTGAGCCTGTGTCACGTGGAGACAACAGGTGGCTGCGGCTCATCCCACACAATTTCTTCCTCGCAGTCTCAGAGTGAGTGACGTCAGGTAGACAGTCAGCCACTGGCAGTGGCAAGCAGCGCAGCTGCGAAAGGCAAGTGAGCTCTGCCTCGTCGACTCCAGTCCTTTACTGAGCTCTGAGACTGAGTCTGATCTGACGCCACACGCACGCATGGCATGCACGGACCACGGGGCCCACATAAATAATTTGTTCCGAATCCCCATAGGTTGTTAAAGCAATAATAGCCGGGCAGCCGGGCCAGCCCAGAGTGGGACAGGTGTAGGTGTCTGTCACTCAGGATCAGGATTGGAACTTTTAAGTAGTAGTAAAAAGTTTAGTTGCATTACAGGTGCAGATCAAATTTAAACAAAATAAAAATACATTTAATTTTTTTTATCATAGGCAGTCGTCAACTCGACACGCTCTCAGCGCCCCCCTGCTGGTGCGAACTAAGGCGGCTGCCTATAATGCCTAATACAAAACACCGGCCCTGGATAGATAAAGATCTATCTATCAATCAAAGTTGCTGTAAAAGGATTTGTGTGGGTAATAGCTTTAGCGCAGCAGCATTGTGACAATCTTCTGTAATGCATAGCAAGACTCAGGCATCCAAGGGGTTAACGCTACTTCATCCCTAAGTATTTTAGTAATTTATTAGAAATATTTACATTATAGCAGATTTGAGGCAATAAACCTTTTAGAAGCAGAATACATTGTATTTAAAATGACACTCAACTAGGATTAGAAAAAGTCCTGCTTTTTGCATACAGTAAAAAAATATTGGACTCATTTGTTTTAAACAGTTGGAATCTGTAAGGGATAACTGCTGTTAGGCACTAGAGATTATATTTTGGCAGTAAACCAAATTGTTGTCATTTGTGATCTGCTAGTGATGGCTTTTGTACTCAAAGAATAATGCCTAGCATAGTCTGGCAATCGCCAAAACCTCTTCTTTAGTTAAGTGATGTACCTTGCAATGTAGGTGTGCTGCCCACATATATATTTTGCTCTTGCTGCATCCATTTTGATAGTGATGTAAATGTAGTTAAAGTGATGGTAGATTCTAGCGTTTCAAGGCTGAGCGCCTCAAGCCTCCCATGGTGGAACGCTATTTTTTTAATGAGTTGACGTTTCCACCTCTTAGCCAACAGCCGTGTGGCCCAGTTGGCATTATGCTGGATGGCTAGCACGCTATTGGCTAACATCACCTCATTGATAAAATAGCGTTTTGCATTTAGACACCAATCAGCAAGCGCTACCCAGAACCAAAAATGGGCCGGCTCCTAAGCTTAAATTCCTGCTTTTCAAATATAGATACCAAGAGAACGAAAAAAATTGATAATAGGAGTAAATTAGAAAGTTGCTTAAAATCGCATGATCTATCTGAATCATGAAAGAAAAAAAAACTTGGGTTTCATATCCCTTTAAGAAAATTAAGATTAGATACATTATTCTGATTATCTGTTTGGAAAAGTACCATTGTTTTTTTGTTTTTATTTGAAATATATTTCCATGAAATCCCTTTGAAGAAAAAGAAACTCTAACTCATATTGAAATGCCAAGAAAAATGACTATAGGTACAAAATACCTTTAGTATATTGAGAAATGTCTACATCAAATGAAAAGGTACCCCGGCTAACATAAGGCTCTGAGATTTCTATCTCTCTTGAGAAACAGAACCTTTTTTTTTTTGCATTGTTTTGTTACCTTTTTATTATCATTATCATGTACTTTGCTATAAATCAAAGGGAGCTCATATTTATTTGTATTTTGAATTCAGTTGTTATACCTTAGATAACACCTGTTTTAAGGTTACAATGTAGTTTTATTGTCAATAACTTTTCAAGAAATTTAATGTTTGTATTAAAGGGACACTAAGCCAAATTTTTACTCCTATTATCAATTTCTCTTTGTTCTCTTGCTATCTTTATTTAAATAGCAGGAATGTGATGCATAGGAGCCGGCCCATTTTTGGTTGAGAACCAGGGTTATGCTTGCTTATTGGTGGGTAAATGTAAGCCTCCAATAAGCAAGCGCTATCCATGGTGCTGAACCTAAAATGTGCTGGCTGCTAAGATTTACATTCCTGCTTTTAAAATAAAGATAGCAAGAGAATGAAGAAAAATTTATAATAGGAGTAAATTAGAAAGTTGCTTAAAATGTCATGCTCTATCTGAATCATAAAAGAGAAAAATTGGGTTCAGTGTCCCTTTAAGTAATACTTCAGATGATTTTACCATCAAGAAAAAAATTAGCAGACTAAATACATTTAAATACACTGATAATAACTTGCTTGTTACCAAACAACAAATGAAGTCATCATCTGTTGAAAATTATGCTTTGACCATGTGATCTCTACACATTTTAACCTGTAAAAGTTTAACTTTAATTTATGTAGGTATTTTAATGTTTCTGCTCTCCAGTGACTATAAATGTAAAAACCCTCATATGTCCAGAGAATAGGCATACTTAAAGGGACATAAAACCCTACATTTTTCTTTCATGATTCAGATGGAACAAACAATTTTAAAAAACTTTCACTTTTATTATCAAATTTGATTTATTCTCTTGCTTAAGGAGCAGCAATGCACTACTGGGAACTAGCTGAACACATATAGCGAGCCAATCACAAGACACAAATGTGTGCAGCCACCAATCACCAGCTAGCTCCTATTAGTGTAGGATATGTATTATCTACATATTCTTTTTTAACAATGGATACCAAAGATCAAAGCACATTTGAAAATAGGGCCCGCTCCTTAGAAAGCGTTGCGGTTCCGGCGAGCTCTCGGCAGCCCTTGAAAATCTGGGGGAAAGGGGAGGAGAGGGGGATTAAGCACGGGCCCAGGGTAGAAGGAGCCGCGGAAGGCAATTGAAAGTATCTTAAAATGACATGCTCCATCTAAATTGTGCAAGTTCAATTTTAACTTTCATATCCCTTTAAAGGGACATACAATGCAAAAAAAAAGTTGTATTATTAAAATGAACAAACACTACTTAAACATTTTAAAGTATATTTTTGCACTGAAAATATTTAGAGTTGTTTATTTTGATTCTTGAGTTTGAAACTAACAAGGAGTGCATTTTTTGTGCTATTCAGTGGGTTGAAATGAAACTTTCATGATTTAGATGGAACATGCAATTGTAAGAGACTTTTAAATTTACATCTATTATTTGTCTTCTTGATTTCCTTTGATGAAAAGCATACCTAGGCTCAGGAGCAAAAATGTACTACTGGGAGCTAGCAGCTGAATGAGGGGCTAGACACATATGCCTCTTGTCATTGATTCACCAGATGTACAAATTGATACTGCAGTATGTATACTTCCTGGCTAAAGGAGAGGTCAGCCTCTATAGCGATATTCAGGAACTAGAAAAAAAATCAAAATTCCTCAAGAAAAAATAAATGTTTGTTCAAAGCAGGAACATCTGTTTCTTTAAAGGAAAAATCCACTATTCTTGGAAATGCCAATTTTTAGTTCAAAAAGGCTCTCCATGACCTGTAAATTGAAACAAAATGGGAAATCATTTAAAGAGACATAATACTCATATGTTAAATCACTTGAAACTGATGCAGTATAACTGTAAAAGGCTGACAGGAAAATCTCACCTGAGCATCTCTATGTAAAAATGGAAGATATTTTACCTCACAATTTCCTCAGCTCAGCAGAGTAAGTTCTGTGTAAAAGTTATACTCAGCTGCTGCTCATATGCTGGTAAAAAATAAAATAAAAATGAAGAAATGAACAGCAGCCAATCAGCATCAACAGTGCTGAGGTCATGAACTCTTTTACTGTGATCTCATGAGATTTCACTTAACTCTCATGAGATTTAATTCTAAACTTCCTTACACTGAATAGGGAAATACGATGAGAGTGCACGTAAGCTCGCTCCTTCCGATGTCCCGGGACAGACATACTAATTTGCTGCTTAGAAGTCCTTTACAATGGGATGTGGCTACTGAGAAACGTTTGAGGTAAAATATCTTTCTTTTTTACATAGAGATGTTCAGGAGATATTTTCTAGTCAGCTTTTTACAGCTATGCTGCATCACTTTCAAGTGTTTAAACATTTGGGTATTATGGCCCTTTAAGTAGAAAAAAAGATACAAATTGAGGGGTCTATTTATCAAAGGTCTGTTCGGATCAGGTCTGACAGACCTCGCTGAATGTGGAGAGCAATACGCTCTCCATATTCAGCATTGCACCAGCAGCTCTTGTGAGCTGCTGGTGCAACGCCCTCCCTGCAGATTCGCGGCCGCCAGCAGGGGTGTTTCAATCAACCCGATCATACTCGATCGGGTTGAATTGCGGCGATGTCTGTCCGTAGGCGCTGCTTCATAACTGCAGGCTCGCCAGAAACACGGGCCCTCAAGCTCCATCCGGGGCTTGTTAAATGGGCCGCTGAGACTGATTTGCATTGTTTTGTCTTAATAAGAATAATGCATAGGAATAAAATTGCACATATCAGTCAGCTATTTTGTTAGCTAAATTAAATATGAGAGATGTTTACTAAGTAAATTTCTAGGACTCTTCAGATAAGGCGCATTGGTCTATTTATGTAATTTGATAAACATTTTTTTAAGGGGACAGGAAACCCACATTTTTCTCTATTCCGGTGAGTTTTTAATTATCAGGCCTATTGAAGTATCTATAACAATATGCATAGGTTTTTCTCTAAAGCACTTATAAAAATGTAGAATGTCTATAATTATTTGTCCTTATAGCATTAAGTATGAGCTAATGTAGAAGAGAAAAAAGGGTAGAGATGGAAGAGATTATGTATATGTGTAATGCTGGCCTGTTTATACCAGTGCTTGTGCAAAGCAACAACATATGTCTCACTAAAGCATTTATTGGGGCCGATTCAGAAGTTATGAAGCAGCAGTCTAAAGACCGCTGCTCCATAACTTGTACGCTGCCTCCGAGGCTGCGGACAGAAATCAACCCGATTGAATACGATCGGGTTGATTGACACAAGAACTGCTGGTGCAATACGCTGTCGGCATATATCGATGTGCAGCGGACATGATAAGCTACATCGTATCATGCCCGCTCGCACTATGATAAATCTACCCCATTTCTAATTAGTTGTAAAATGTACTTACAGGCCTGATAGTGAGAAACGAATGCATAATGTCTTCCTGTATATATAACGACTGGATCTGCCAAGCCTAGTGAGAAATCTGCCTTATCATCATCATAATTATTATTATTTTCTTTATTATTATTATTGTCATTATCATTATTATTATTTTTATTATTATTAGATCATAAAAGTGTTAACATAATCTATATTATTAAAATATTTAATCTTTAAACAGATGCCCTGTTTTTCTATATGCATTTAACCCTTGAATGAGACGAGAGTATGTTAGGTCCATGACTTTAACAATATGCTTAATTCCTTTATGTTGGCCCATTCCTGCATGCAGATCTCCTCTAGAGCAGTGATCTGGGCAACCCAGACTTTCAACTCCCTCCAAAGGTTTTCTATGAGGTTGAGATCTGGAGACTGGCTAGGCCACTTCAGGACCTTGAAATGCTTCTTCCGAAGCCACTCCTTCGTTGCCTGGGCGGTGTGTTTGGGATCATTGTCATGCTGAAAGACCCAGCCACGTTTCATCTTCAATGCCCTTGCTGATGGAAGGAGGTTTGCACTCAAAATCTCAGGATACAAGGCCCCATTCATTTTTTCATGTACACGGATCAGTCATCCTGTTCCCTTTGCAGAGAAACAGCCCCAAAGCATGATGTTGCCACCCCCATGCTTCACAGTAGTTATGGTGTTTTTCGGTTGCAACTCAGCATTCTCTCTCCTCCAAACACGACGAGTTGTGTTTCATCTGACCATATGACATTCTCCCAATCTGCTTCTGGATCATCCAAATGCTCTCTAGCATACTTCAGACGGGCCCAGACATGTACTGGCTTAAGCAGGGGGACACGTCTGGCACTGCAGGATCTGAGTCCCTGGCGGCGTAGTGTGTTACTGATGGTAGCCTTTGTTACGTTGGTTCCAGCTCTCTGCAGGTCATTCACTAGGTCCCCCCGTGTGGTTCTGGGATGTTTGCTCACCATTCTTGTGATCATTTTGACCCCACAGGGTGAGATCTTGCGTGGAGCCCCAGATCGAGGGAGATTATCAGTTGTCTTGTATGTCTTCCATTTTCTAATTATTGCTCCCACAGTTGATCTCTTCACACCAAGCTGCTTGCCTGTTGCAGATTCAGTCTTCCCAGCCTGGTGCAGGTCTACAATTTTGTTTCTGGTGTCCTTCGACAGCTCTTTGGTCTTCGCCATAGTGGAGTTTGGAGTGTGACTGTTTGAGGTTGTGGACAGGTGTCTTTTATACTTATATACAGGTGCCATTAATACATGTAATGAGTGGAGGACAGAGGAGCCTCTTAAAGAAGAAGATGCAGGTCTATGAGAGCCAGAAATCTTGCTTGTTTGTAGGTGACCAAATACTTATTTCCCACCATAATTTGCAAATAAATTCTTTCCAAATCAGACAATGTGATTGTCTGGATTTGTTTCCACATTTTGTCTCTCATAGTTGAGGTATACCTATGATGAAAATTACAGGAATCTATCATCTTCTTAAGTGGGAGAATTTGCACAATTGGTGGCTGACTAAATACTTTTTTGCCCCACTGTATATATATACACATAAGTTATAGATCCGCACTCTCTTGACTTTCAAAACATAAAAGTGTTGGCAGCATCTGCATGAGGTGAGAGTGCAAACCCCCTAAATATATATATATATATATATATATATATATATATATATATATATATAATGTGTGAGTGTTTCTGTCCGTGTGTGGAATATAAATATATGAATGCAGATGCTGTGGGAGCTTTGTGTGTAATTGAGAAGCCCACAGGAAAGTGCCCATTCACCCTTAGCCTTTTTTTGGATTTGTTGAAACCACAAGACACTAATCTATGCACGGCTTACATTGAACCTATTAAGTACATCACTGTTATTTATTCATTATGGCTACATATGGGATTGCTTTTTCAATAAACAATTAGGTTACTATTTCTTTCATCAGTGGACTTTGTTCACTGGATGTTGAGTTATAGGATTAATGTGATGCTTGATTTCACTTTGGAAATAATCAGTCATGTTACATATCTTTATGCAACTCCCTTGTTTTGTTTTCTCAGTCATCTACTGCAATGCTACATCCTCCAAAACAAAACTAGCTATCCCTTTTAGATAGATGTAAGATGCCAGGCCACATTGGATTAATGACTGGTAGGAACATCGGAATGGTATCTCTACTCTTATATAGCCTAATATATACAGTATTGTATTTATACTGGTGTCAAGATGACCCTAATATGCTTTATTTCAAAACTGAATTTAATTCTTATGAATAGACACCATTATATCAACCTATCCTTGCAGGGATGAAACACTTATGGATACTTTATTGTTATTGCTGACTTATTGCTACCATACACTTTTGGATATTTTATAGTGGCACTATATAGACCTGAGATATTTTTTAAAGGGACTCAAAACTAAATCCCTCATGAAAAGTTGAATTCATGAAAATATACCATCACCTAATCTTTTATTCCTGCCTTTCAAATAAAGATACTAAGAGAATGAATAAACATTGCTAATAGGATTAAATTAGAAAGTTGCTTAAAAGCGCATGCTCTATCTGAATCATGAAAGAAAACATTTGGGTTTATTGTCCCTTTAAACTTTCATGATTCAGATAGCACATGCAGTTTTAAATGTTCCAATTTACTTCTTTTATCTAATTTGCTTTGTTCTCATGGTACCCTTTGTTGAAAGGCATACCTAGGTAGGCTCAGAAAGAGCAATGTACTACTGAGAGCTAGCTGCTGATTGGTGGCTGCACACATATGCCTCTTGTCATTGGCTCACACAGATAGTTCCCAGTAGTGCATTGCGGATCCTTCCACAAAGGATATAAAGAGGATGAAACATATTTGATAACAGAAGTAGATTGTTGTTAAAGTAAAAAGTTGTTAAAAAGTGTGCGCTCCATTTCAATAATGGGTTTCATGACTATTTGTTTTGTTTGCATTTACTGTAAATACCTCTGAAAAGTGTAATTGTCGCGGCTAACACTCAAATTACTATTTGTCTCATGAAATAGTATTTTTTAGAGCATATCATTTTAGCACTAACGACCTTGCAGTGCTATGTGTTTATCCCTGCAAAGGGATTAAACACAAAGTTAAAGTACTGCTTGGGGCTGCAGAGAACTGCTGGTCAGAGTGGATATTAGAACATGTCATTTTTGGACTGTAATATCCATTTTAAGTCTTGTATATGCAATATATATATATAGTGGCTGCTACAATATACTTTTCAACATGAACTAAGTATTGTATCTCAGGTCTTGAAAAGCATTCCTAGTAGGCTCAGAAACAGCAATGCACTACTGAGAGCTAGTGAAGTTGGAGAGGCTTTTGAGAATGGTAAAAGATACAACTTAATAAACTTTCCAAAACATGGAGAAATATAGAAGTTGTTTATAAATAAAGCAGCTAGTGAATATACCTTTATTGTTTCTTTATTTTAATTTTTGAATACTGAAAATAAATAATTAGGTTATAATTCAGCTTTCTTAAAGGGACATTGTACATTTTTCTTTGCATAAATGTATTGTAGATGATCCATTTATAAAGCCTATCTGGTATTGTTTTTGTAATAATGTAGTTTTGCTTATTTTTTAATAACATTGTGCTGATTTTCAGACTCCTAACCAAGCCCCACAATGTCAGATGTATACTCGCGTTTACAGATTCCTGCTGGCTCCTGTTTATGTTATCTGTCATATTATATGCAAGGGAGGGGGGCAGTGTCTGATCTTATTGTTGTACAGCACCTTTCACTGGGTGTCCCAACTAACCTTATCAACAGTGCTAAACTGGGAGCTACTAAGTAAGTTTTTAAAAGGTTTTATACTGGACTAAAGAAGTTATTTGATTCCAAGCTTCATTATTTCCATCAAATAATAAATCCTGTGTATTAACTGTACCTTTTTACTATATCATCTCTTAAAACTGTCTCATAGAAGCATGTTTCTAAAATTCCTTTTAATTATGGGGCCGGTCACAATCGTTTAAATATCATTAAAGTATATGGGTTTTTTTTGTAGATAAATAATTGTTTTTCTAAAGCATTGTGATTGACCCCTATGTTAGTAGGAATTCTTTCTTAAACCCAATCTTTTTTCTTTCATGATTCAAACCGTACATAGAATTTTAAATATCTTTCTATCACAACACATCAGATGAGCCAATGACAAGAGGCATATATGTTCAGCCACCAATCAGCTGCTAGCTGTAAACTGTAAACTTGATTGTATTAATCTTCTATTGCGTATTTTTACTTATTTTAAGATTGAGATTGCACGTTCTCAATAATAATATTTACATTATATAGAGAACGTGCATTTGCATTTATATTTCGCAATAAAGCATTCACATTTTTCTTCATAAATGGAAAGAGTCCACAGCTGCATTCATTACTTTTGGGAAATAAGAACCTGGACACCAGGAGGAGGCAAAGACACCCCAGCCAAAGGCTTAAATACTCCTCCCACTTCCCTCATCCACCAGTCATTCTTTGCCTTTCGTCCCAGGAGGTTGGCAGAGAAGTGTCAGAAGTTTGTTTTAGTCTCTTATGGAGGGTAGTACTCTTCAACATGGGACGGGAGTTTTAAGTAATCCTGTCAGTCTCTCAGTGAGGGCTTGGATGAAAGTTAGAGTCCAGAGATGCAGGAAGAGTCTTTCTGCGAAATCATCCCGACTCATTTTAACAACTCCACAAGCAATCGGCGTTGTCGAACTTCGCTTCCTGCTTTCTTCTCTCAAGTCCATGGCCGAGGCGAGGCTACTATCCGTCACACTTGAAGGGCCGTGTTCCTGTTACACGGTGTAGATTCCGGTAAGATCATTTCATTTTATTTCTTCATGAATGTACTGTAACTATGAAAAATACAGGGTCTCAGTGGAACTCCTTTAGTATCTTGGAATCAAGGGTTAATATCTCCTGAGGGGGATTATTGAACTGGGGGGGGGGGTTAATCATGTTTGTTATGTGATTCAATTTGCTTATATATATACGGCCTGTTGAAGTGACGCAAGCTTATGGTCGGGCTCACTTTTTTGGACTGTACGGTTCACCTTGTGATCGGGCGTGTTTACGTTCTGGTCTCCCATTTCCGCATTCCTGACTGTGTGGCGATGGAGAATTCTAGTCCGCTGGTGTCTGGTTCATAGGAGGTGGTGAGTGCCCCAGCCATTGGGGGTGTCAGGTGTCGTTTCAATTGTTTTATATATAGTCCATTTTTGGGTATCCTTTATCCAGTTATGGAGGATGCTGATGTTGAGATTGGTCAACTTTCTGATTCAGATTCTTCATCCTGTGATGAATACAAATTGGCCCCATTGACTCAGGTCAGTCAGTTATGTTCTTTAGGCCGTCCTAGAGCGCCTTGTTCCTTGGGCTTGGGGATTCAAGGGACTGCTGAACCATCTGCCTCGGGGGGCCCTGTCCTCCGGGAGGCGAGTTCCCTAACGCTCCCTACTACTACACATGCAGGTAACCCAGGCTATGTGTTTCCCTTAGGAGGGTGGATTGTTCCCACCGGAGGTTGTGGCACGTTTTCGCTTTTACATACTTTTGGCGCTTGTGCGTCTACAAAGTCCAGATGTTTATTTGCGATTGTGCTCGTGCCCGATTGCCCCAAGTCTCTCGGCCACTGGAGGGCATGTGCAGATCCCTGCAGGTGTAACTGTTCCTGAGTGTTGTGCCTTTTGTTGCAGACGGGCTCGCCTTTGTGTTTTACTCAGACACGTTTTTGAGCTGTTTGGGGACCCTATCTTTCTCGGGTATGGGACTCATCAATCTCCTCCTTCGAATGGCTCACCTCGTTAGACATGGGGGGATGAAGTAATCTACTTTAAGTCTTGTTATTGAGATTTTTCCCAGTTTTGTTCGAAGAATAAGGTTTCCGTACGGCTGGTCCTGCGGATATTTCTGTTCTTCTTGGGCGTTAACCCTTGGGTTGCCTGTTTATTTTATTTTATCCAGTTAGGATTAATTTTATTTTCTTTTTCATACTATGTTTCCTGCGGGAACTTAAAACTCTCTGGGATCGATACTCGCTGTTTGCTTTTACGGAAGTTATTCGGGACACATTAGTCCCATGTTTGTCTGTTTTCTTCCTCGATCTCTGAGGGCGGATTTAGCCAGCTTGGCAGTTATGACCCTGGTTGCAGGCTGGTCCTGCTTGGGTTCAGATCTTCTGCCTCGTGGCTTTTTCAGACACGTGGCGCCTATTATACTTTGCTGGTCAGGTTGGGGTGCCGAGTGTTCTTAACATTATTTATGTTATTTGTTTTAATAGTTTCAGCTAAGCATTCTCAAGAGGACTTGCGGGTCCGTGCGGCTCTTGGGATTGTATCAGTCCTAAATAGCTGTCGCTCTGGTGACTGGGTCAGTGAATTTTGCTGCGTCACTCTCTGTTTCCGATACCCTCGGAACGTAGAGTATTCCTTCCCACGTGGTGGGAAAATTAGAGGGTTTAGTGCCTCTTTCCGCCGGCGAGGCAGTGTTGCTTTAGGAAATTTTCCTTTGTGGACTTGTTCCTTTAGTGGTTCTCTTGTTCATTGAGACCTCTTGGATTGTCAGTTTCTCCTTTGGGGGACTTGGATTCCCTTCGGGAGTTGGTTGTTCCTTTTCTGGACATTGGAAAGTGGGGTCCTTCTGGGTTCCGATTAGGGGTCCTTTCCCGGTGTTGGGCATGCTCTGCATCTCTTTCTTGGGATAGAAGAGGTCCTAGTGGTTTTCCACTCATAGGGTTTAGGTATTGCCATCCAGGTGGCATCCAAACCCAGGTTTTATTGACCTCTGACTTAGAATCTGAGGTGATGTGGAGGTTTGATGTTGCTCTGTTCGGGTGACTTGTCCTCACTGTTCCCCTGGTGTCTGGAGCTCGTGGCTAGCTGGACAGCTATCTCAGCATACTAATGCTCTGTGGCTACTCTGTACTGTTGCAAACCAAGGGCTGCTAGTTCGATCCCTGCGAGGTCTACTCAGCCTTTCCACCTTCTGAGGTTGACTAGATGAGCAGAGCTTTGTGTCCCTTTAGGGGGATTAACTGCACTTTTAAAGCACATTCATGTGACGGTTGCTTAGACGCCTGTTAGCTCTAGTGTCCTTTTATGGCCCTGGCTCTTTGGAGTGTAGGGCTCCTGCAAGGTGTGGTCTCTTCCCTTTGGGTTGAGACTTGCAAGGGCTTCTTGCTCTTGTTTTCCGGGTTGTTCTGGATCTTTCCCTGGGAGGTCTGTTTTTTTTATATCAGATGAGGGATTTGTGTTCCTGGAAGACTGTTTAATCTAAACATTTGTGGGACCCAGGCTTCTTGTCCTGATCTTCCGGTGGTCGAGGGTTTTCCACAGCATTTTCTCTTTGTGGATCCCGCTGTGGGATGTTACCGGACCTTATGATCCTAGGACTGGCCTGGGGGTTCCAGTTTCCAGAGTACAATGACTTTGCCCTTGTTCTGACTGTTTTGTTTTACAACTTGGCCAGATTTATGGAGAGCCGGGGCTCCATGGAGCTTGACTTGTGCTAGACGATACGATTCCCTTGGGACAGCCAACTATCGTGACCTGATGGTGGGTTTTCCTGCCTAGCAAACGGAAGATTTGCAGGTTGCTCAGCTGTCACTTTGCACCTCGTATGTGTGCTAGCACAATGGTGTTTTAAGGGGTTCATCCGTGTTTGTCAGTGACGTGGCCTTGTGTCCTCTCGGTTCTTTCTAATATTTCCTGTCTTATGGGCAGGTGTTTATCGACGCTCTCCTCTTCAAGGGGATTGTGTCCTCCTTACAAAGGTGGGGTTCCCTTTTTGGGGGCCTCTCCTGTGTTCGGGAGGTTGGAGCAGATGTTATCTGTTTCTGGGTCTGATCTGCTCTTTGAGTTGTTCCTTCCCATCTGGGGAGCTGCTGGCTCCGCATTGAGACTTCATTGGGTCTATCGCCTGCTCGATTGTCTTTCGGTTGAAGTGGCTGTGTCCATTCTTCTGCCCTTTTGAAGGCTAATCTTGGGGTTCCTTTTGGTTCCCTTGCTTTCAGATCTGCTGTTGCTTGGGCTCGTCCGGCTAGGTGTAGGATCTGTGATCTGTTGTTCATCCTTAGGGCTTGGGGGTGACAGTGGGCCTTGTTTTTTGTGGTTCTGTGCTTCTCCCCCTTTGAGATCTGTGAGTAGGCTTGTTTGGTAAATGTTTCTTCTCCATGATGATGCCCGGTTGCTCCTTGTGGGTTGGGCGTCGTCTCCCCTTGTTCTCGGGATGCATTCGGGTCTCTGTGGACTTAGTCTTCCTTGAGGGGGTTTTTCCTTTATGGATTTTGCTGTACCTTTGGGTATCCCTTCGGCTTACCCTTGTCCTCACCCTTTTGGGGATTTTGGTACTGTACTAGAAGGGGTTGTGTGTGTGGACCAACTGCTGGGCGACGGTGCTCCTGGAGGAGTGTTGGCTCAGTGAGTTTGCCTGCGGTCTCTAGTTAGGCTTTCGGACTATCTGCAGGTTAGTGCCCTTGTGGCCTTTTCCTTCTAATTTTTTTTTGCCCAGCTCCGACGAAGCGGGGTTTGATTGGGTTGTGTTTTTTTTCAGGCCTGGTGCCCTCAGAATGGGCCGCCTATTGTACATTCCCGTTTTTGCATTCAGTGTCCTCTATAGCGTGGGTATTGTTTTCCCAAAAGTAATGAATGCAGCTGTGGACTCTTTCCATTTATGAAGAAAAACTTAAATTATGCTTACCTGATAATTTTCTTTTCTTCAGATGGAAAGAGTCCACAGCTCCCCACCCATATTTTTTCTGTGTGGCGTCTTTATTTTTTATTCTTCTGGCACCTTTTCACCCTGGTACTTCTTCTACTGTTCCTTGTTCCTCGGCAGCATGACTGAGGGATGAGGGAAGTCTGAGGAGTATTTAAGCCTTTGGCTGGGGTGTCTTTGCCTCCTCCTGGTAGCTAGGTTCTTATTTCCCAAAAGTAATGAATGCAGCTGTGGACTCTTTCCATCTGAAGAAAATAAAATGATCAGGTAAGCATAATTTAAAGGGACAGTCAAGTCCAAAAAAAACTTTCATGTTTCAAATAGGGCATGTAATTTTAAACAACTTTCCAATTTACTTTTATCACCAATTTTGCTTTGTTCTTTTAGTATTATTAGTTGAAAGTTAGACCTAGGAAGGCTCATATATGATAATTTCTAAGCCCTTGAAGGCCGCCTCTAATCACATGTTTTTGTATTTGCTTTTCACAGCAGGGGGGAGCTAGTTCAGGTAAACCCTATAGATAACACTGTGAGCACGCCCGTGGATTGTGGCAAACACTGCACTTATTGGCTAATATGAAAGTCAATAGATAATAAATAAAATGTCATGTGATCAGGGGGCTGTCAGAAGATGCTTAGATACAAGTTAATCACAGAGCTAAAAAGTATATTTATATAACCGTGTTGGCTGTGAAAAACTGGGGAATGGGTAATAAAGGGATTATCTATCTTTTAAAACAACAAAAATTCTGGTGTTGACTGTCCCTTTAAGTTTCCATATTCTATAATACTGCAATCGTGTTTTTGTGTTTGTAATATTCATATTTCATAATATTGTGATCGCACTGTATCAAACACGTTCTATAGTAATATTAATATATATCTATATATTATTATAGAACACGTTTGCTACAGTGCGTCGCAAAATTAAAACACGATCGCACAATCACGATTGCAATATTATGAAATATGAATATCACAAACGCTATAGCAATATTGTGAAGTGTGGAAACGCAAAAACACAATGGCAATATTGTGGAATTAGGATATTGCTCCTATTGGTGTATTATTAATATTTTAACACTTTTGTAGTGTAAGAACAGGGTTTAAGTTTCTGTTGACACATCTAAATTATATTGTCCTACATTACTGTGTAAAGGGATCACTTTTATTACACCTTGGATGTAGGTGGCGATGCTGCTTTGAATATATTGCAGGTATCAGAGCAACATCGCCACCTACTGAAACATATGGTAAGACGCCTCTTGGCGATGCAGCCTTTAAACAGTACTGTCAGCCCTTTGGAATACTTCACCGGCTTTCTCGACATCGCAAAAAAATCTTTTTTGAATATCTTGCCTTCTTGTGGCACTTTCGATTATTGGGGCCAGAGAGAACCTGTCCACGTGCCTTTGGGGTCTCCCAAGCAGCATTGGCTGCTGAAATTTAAGATTGCATGAGTAATCACTTGTGCAACTCCACCCATGATTTTGCACAACCATGAGAGCAGGGCCTGTCATTCATTCCAGATTGTCTGACATCTGCAATCTCTGAGGTTGCGGACACATTAAGGAACAACTGTCATACTACGACCAATGCTTCTTAACTCAGTTGCAGGCTCATATGACCAAGTCTGCACCTAAATGGCCCCAAAGCTGCTTATGCAGCTTCATAAATGGGACCATAGTATCAATACAGCGTGAAACAAATTCATTTTTAGTTCCCTTTTGCTTCCTTACAATGCCTCTTGGGTTACATTTTGTGTGATGTGTTATGCATATTCTGTTTATCAATGTGGTAGCTGTTCTATTCAAATTATTCAAGATACACTTAGTTTTCTTATTTCAAAACACTGTTTGACTGTTCAATTTTCTTGTGAAAACACATGAACTTTTTATAAGAGCTACGCATTACAGTATTTAACACTTGTATTGAAGATCTATTAACCCTTTTACCTCTTGAAGTACGTTGCCTTATAATGTGTTTTAGATTTGTTCAGCGGTGAAGGTATTAGCAGAAACACATGTGCTGTTTTATAATTAGGTGTGAGCCTATGTGACATATCTGCACATTTCAGCCAATAATAATATATTGTAGCTGCATGAAGCAAACTAGTGAATACTTACTTGGAAAGTAAAAAATCTGCTGTACCTATTCCAGCCAGGGCTCTGGAGACAGCTTAGTGGGAAATGTGACTACAAGCAAAATGAAGCAAACATGGGGGAAATATAGCATTGCAAAGTTATTTCTACTTTCAAAGATAGGAAATGATGTGTGTTTAGTGCATTTTTTGATTAGTTTTATGGTTGGTTGTAACCTATCTACCAAACTTGTAGATCAGTCGCTAAATGATTTCTGAACATGGTGTTTGTAAAACTGCCAAAATGTCCAGTCCTTAAATTTATTGTTCTCACTGGACAAAAAAGTAAAAGGATCATATGTAAAGCAAATTACAGTTCTGTTCATGTTGTACAGTTATTTTGGTGGTCACACAAATATAGTTTTCCTTCTGCGCCTTCTGAAAGTACAAGCCTTATTTTTTAAGTTGACAAGGAAATTATACATATACTTAACTTTTTTCCACTTGTTTGAAAATAAAAAGACAAGTACTGAACAGCAAGAAAGTACTTCATTTAACATTACTTATAAATGCAGGAAGAAAATGCTCCAATTCGTTAGAGCACAGCATTATTGCATTTTGCTTGTATGCAAAGCTGACTGGGGCCAAAAATAGACCCATGCATTTTAAGGCAGAGCTGCTGATTTCCCCCTGTCCATTTGTTATTAAATCAAACCCCAAAACTGATTTATAAAAACATTTAAAGTTTGTCAGATCATTTTCAGCACCCTTTTCTCACTGTATTTTGTACACTTAAAGGGACACTGAACCCAAATTGTTTCTTTCATGATTCAGATAGAGCATGAAATTTTAAGCAACTTTCTAATTTACTCTTATTATCAAATTTTCTTTATTCTCTTGGTATCTTTATTTGAAATGCAAGAATGTAAGTTTATATGCCGGCCCATTTTTGGTGAACAACCTGGGTTGTCCTTGCTGATTGGTGGATAAATTAATCCACCCATAAAAAGTGCTGTTTAGAGTTCTAAACCAAAAAAAAACCCTTAAAAAAAGTTGCTTAAAATTGCATGCTCTATCTGAATCACAAAAGAAAAAAATTGGGTTCAGTGTCCCTTTTAAGCTGCACTATCAGAGAGAAAAATCACACACAGACAGCCACAATCATACAAAAACAGGAACCTACAGACATCAACAGGCACCATCAAGAGAAGCTGCTTCACTGTGACTTTTATCCTTCCCCTTGGTTTTTCCATGCTAGGGAATATGCACGTGCACAGAAATGGGGCATGAGGTGGGACTAGCCCTGACCTAGCTCACATACACAACATGGCAATGAGAGGCGGTGTTGGCCCAGCATCATTCACATATAATAATGCTGGCAACTGGTCAGGCCTAAGACAAACATCCCCGGCCCACTGGGCAAAGTCCCCTTATGCCCTTTGTTCAGTCCAGGTCTGCTTCAATGCAACTATATGTAACCCATGTACATGGTACTGTAGCTCTACTTCTATATCTACTGGGACCTAGCCGAACTAATGACAAGAGCTATATATGTGTAACCCATGTACATGGTACTGTAGCTCTACTTCTATATCTACTGGGACCTAGCTGAACACATCTGCTGAACTAATGACAAGAGCTATATATGTGTAACCCATGTACATGGTACTGTAGCTCTACTTCTATATCTACTAGGACCTAGCTGAACACATCTGCTGAACTAATGACAAGAGCTATATATGTGTAACCCATGTACATGGTACTGTAGCTCTACTTCTATATCTACTGGGACCTAGCTGAACACATCTGCTGAACTAATGACAAGAGCTATATATGTGTAACCCATGTACATGGTACTGTAGCTCTACTTCTATATCTACTGGGACCTAGCTGAACACATCTGCTGAACTAATGACAAGAGCTATATATGTGTAACCCATGTACATGGTACTGTAGCTCTACTTCTATATCTACTGGGACCTAGCCGAACACATCTGCTGAACTAATGACAAGAGCTATATATGTGTAACCCATGTACATGGTACTGTAGCTCTACTTCTATATCTACTGGGACCTAGCTGAACATATCTGCTGAACTAATGACAAGAGCTATATATGTGTAACCCATGTACATGGTACTGTAGCTCTACTTCTATATCTACTGGGACCTAGCTGAACACATCTGCTGAACTAATGACAAGAGCTATATATGTGTAACCCATGTACATGGTACTGTAGCTCTACTTCTATATCTACTGGGACCTAGCTGAACACATCTGCTGAACTAATGACAAGAGCTATATATGTGTAACCCATGTACATGGTACTGTAGCTCTACTTCTATATCTACTGGGACCTAGCTGAACACATCTGCTGAACTAATGACAAGAGCTATATATGTGTAACCCATGTACATGGTACTGTAGCTCTACTTCTATATCTACTGGGACCTAGCTGAACACATCTGCTGAACTAATGACAAGAGCTATATATGTGTAACCCATGTACATGGTACTGTAGCTCTACTTCTATATCTACTGGGACCTAGCTGAACACATCTGCTGAACTAATGACAAGAGCTATATATGTGTAACCCATGTACATGGTACTGTAGCTCTACTTCTATATCTACTGGGACCTAGCTGAACACATCTGCTGAACTAATGACAAGAGCTATATATGTGTAACCCATGTACATGGTACTGTAGCTCTACTTCTATATCTACTGGGACCTAGCCGAACACATCTGCTGAACTAATGACAAGAGCTATATATGTGTAACCCATGTACATGGTACTGTAGCTCTACTTCTATATCTACTGGGACCTAGCTGAACACATCTGCTGAACTAATGACAAGAGCTATATATGTGTAACCCATGTACATGGTACTGTAGCTCTACTTCTATATCTACTGGGACCTAGCTGAACACATCTGCTGAACTAATGACAAGAGCTATATATGTGTAACCCATGTACATGGTACTGTAGCTCTACTTCTATATCTACTGGGACCTAGCTGAACACATCTGCTGAACTAATGACAAGAGCTATATATGTGTAACCCATGTACATGGTACTGTAGCTCTACTTCTATATCTACTGGGACCTAGCTGAACACATCTGCTGAACTAATGACAAGAGCTATATATGTGTAACCAGTACCACCAATCATCAGCTAATTACCAGTGATGCATTGTTGTTTCTGAGCCTACCTATGTATGCTCTTCAATAAAGTGACTGCGGTGCATAAGTTATAGAAGTAAATTGAAAAGTCTCTAAAATTGCATGCTCTAAGTAAGCTTTTTACATGCTTCAGGTTGTGCTTGTATTATGAGTTGAAAGTAAACTGTTTTAGCTTGCGCGTGTACCCAACAAGCGCAAAAAGACGAATTTAGAATATCTCGTGCACGTTCCTGTATTCCCTCATAAAAGCCAATGGAGAAAAAAAGTGAAAAAAAAACGCCTACTCGCGCTCAAACCCAATCGTGTATTCTCATGTGCGCTAACTCAACATGAAAATATGAATATTTCACATTCCAATGTTTTCACATAACAGAATATGTTATATTTATTCTTAAATATGGGTGTATGTGTGTGTATATGTATATGTATATATATATATATATATATATATATATATATATATATATATATATATATATATATATATAGAGGCATATCTATTTAGAAGCACATAGAACATATCCCCCCTTGTGCAGAACAATGGAATGCAAAATATTTACAGTAAATATACAGTATAAATAACACTTTATTAAATATAAATATTGCATAAATATGCTTTTACATGTTTTCAGCTACTTGACAGCAAAGGGCTCCAATGCACTTCTATATATATGTACATATGTATTTATGTGTATATATGTGTATATATGTCTGTAAATACATATATACACATATATATACATGTGCACATACACACACATATACTGTATGTGTGTATATATATATATATATATATATATATACATACATACATACAGAAATACATACATATTTAGACATGTATATGTATGTTTCTCTATGTTAAAAACCCTCTGGCTGCCTGAGACCTCATATCTTTGAGCCTTTCTAACATTTGTGTGCAATATTTTTTTGAATAATTTTTATTGTTGGTGTTATTATGAGTGTAACTGTACTTTGTAATGTATTTTTGATGGGTTTTGTGACACTTTTTTTGTTTTGCCAAAACAGTTAACCAGAGCTCTGAGGATGCGGTAATCATTCTAGCGCAATCGCGTTTACCTTCAACTCGTAATACCAGCGGTAAACCCAACGTGTGCAAATACTAGCAATAAACCCCTTATTGTTCACGCTTGTAATCTTGCCGTAAATGTGCACATCTTATTAAAGGAAAATTAAGCAATTTAAAATTAAAATGATTAATTATTTGTCATATTAAATTAACTATACGCATTCCTTATTTGTTTGGTGGCTTTTGCTGTAAAATAACTTTGTTTTCTGTACAAATTGCTTGCCTCATGCTTTCTAGAAAGGTTAAAAAGCTAATTCTATAACCTAGGTTTTTTTGTAATGTTGCAAATTCTTTAAACCATGTAGGCACTTATTACATAGAGCTTTGGGTTTACTGCTAAGCCCTAATCAGCCATCATAAAGGCTAACATACTCATTTGAGTTTTCAGGCAGTGTTAAAATCATTAATAAGTGACAGTTTTAAATACTTAAGTAATTAACTGCTGATATTTACTATGCAGATAAAATTTACCTTTAAAGGGATATGAAATCCAATATTTCTTTCATGTAATTAGCAAGAGTCCATGAGCTAGTGACGTATGGGATATACATTCCTACCAGGAGGGGCAAAGTTTCCCAAACCTCAAAATGCCTATAAATACACCCCTCACCACACCCACAATTCAGTTTTACAAACTTTGCCTCCTATGGAGGTGGTGAAGTAAGTTTGTGCTAGATTCTACGTTGATATGCGCTCCGCAGCAAGTTGGAGCCCGGTTTTCCTCTCAGCGTGCAGTGAATGTCAGAGGGATGTGAGGAGAGTATTGCCTATTTGAATGCAGTGATCTCCTTCTACGGGGTCTATTTCATAAGGTTCTCTGTTATCGGTCGTAGAGATTCATCTCTTACCTCCCTTTTCAGATCGACGATATACTCTTATATATACCATTACCTCTGCTGATTCTCGTTTCAGTACTGGTTTGGCTTTCTACAAACATGTAGATGAGTGTCCTGGGGTAAGTAAATCTTATTTTCTGTGACACTCTAAGCTATGGTTGGGCACTTTATTTATAAAGTTCTAAATATATGTATTCAAACATTTATTTGCCTTGACTCAGAATGTTCAACTTTCCTTATTTTTCAGACAGTCAGTTTCATATTTGGGATAATGCATTTGATTTAATCATTTTTTCTTACCTTCAAAAATTTGACTTTTTTCCCTGTGGGCTGTTAGGCTCGCGGGGGCTGAAAATGCTTCATTTTATTGCGTCATTCTTGGCGCAGACTTTTTTGGCGCAAAAATTCTTTTCCGTTTCCGGCGTCATACGTGTCGCCGGAAGTTGCGTCATTTTTTGACGTTATTTTGCGCCAAAAGTGTCGGCGTTCCGGATGTGGCGTCATTTTTGGCGCCAAAAAGCATTTAGGCGCCAAATAATGTGGGCGTCTTATTTGGCGACAAAAAATATGGGCGTCGCTTTTGTCTCCACATTATTTAAGTCTCATTTTTCATTGCTTCTGGTTGCTAGAAGCTTGTTCTTTGGCATTTTTTCCCATTCCTGAAACTGTCATTTAAGGAATTTGATCAATTTTGCTTTATATGTTGTTGTTTTTTCTCTTACATATTGCAAGATGTCTCACATTGCATCTGAGTCAGAAGATACTACAGGAAAATCGCTGTCTAGTGCTGGATCTACCAAAGCTAAGTGTATCTGCTGTAAACTTTTGGTAGCTATTCCTCCAGCTGTTGTTTGTATTGATTGTCATGACAAACTTGTTAATGCAGATAATATTTCCTTTAGTAAAGTACCATTGCCTGTTGCAGTTCCTTCAACATCTAAGGTGCAGAATGTTCCTGATGACATAAGAGATTTTGTTTCTGAATCCATAAAGAAGGCTATGTCTGTTATTTCTCCTTCTAGTAAACGTAAAAAATCTTTTAAAACTTCTCTCCCTACAGATGAATTTTTAAATGAACATCATCATTCTGATTCTGATGACTCTTCTGGTTCAGAGGATTCTGTCTCAGAGGTTGATGCTGATAAATCTTCATATTTATTTAAAATGGAATTTATTCGTTCTTTACTTAAAGAAGTTCTAATTGCTTTAGAAATAGAGGATTCTGGTCCTCTTGATACTAATTCTAAACGTTTGGATAAGGTATTTAAATCTCCTGTGGTTATTCCAGAAGTTTTTCCTGTTCCTAATGCTATTTCTGCAGTAATTTCCAAAGAATGGGATAAATTGGGTAATTCATTTACTCCTTCTAAACGTTTTAAGCAATTATATCCTGTGCCGTCTGACAGATTAGAATTTTGGGACAAAATCCCTAAAGTTGATGGGGCTATTTCTACCCTTGCTAAACGTACTACTATTCCTACGTCAGATGGTACTTCGTTTAAGGATCCTTTAGATAGGAAAATTGAATCCTTTCTAAGAAAAGCTTATCTGTGTTCAGGTAATCTTCTTAGACCTGCTATATCTTTGGCTGATGTTGCTGCAGCTTCAACTTTTTGGTTGGAAACCTTAGCGCAACAAGTAACACATCATGATTCTCATGATATTATTATTCTTCTTCAGCATGCTAATAATTTTATCTGTGATGCCATCTTTGATATTATCAGGGTTGATGTCAGGTTTATGTCTCTAGCTATTTTAGCTAGAAGAGCTTTATGGCTTAAGACTTGGAATGCTGATATGGCTTCTAAATCAACTCTACTTTCCATTTCTTTCCAGGGTAACAAATTATTTGGTTCTCAGTTAGATTCTATTATTTCAACTGTTACTGGTGGGAAAGGAACTTTTTACCACAGGATAAAAAATCTAAGGGTAAAAACAGAGCTAATAATCGTTTTCGTTCCTTTCGTTTCAACAAAGAACAAAAACCTGATCCTTCATCCTCAGGAGCAGTTTCAGTTTGGAAACCATCTCCAATCTGGAATAAATCCAAGCCAGCCAGAAAGGCAAAGCCTGCTTCTAAGTCCACATGAAGGTGCGGCCCTCATTCCAGCTCAGCTGGTAGGGGGCAGGTTACGTTTTTTCAAAGAAATTTGGATCAATTCTGTTCACAATCTTTGGATTCAGAACATTGTTTCAGAAGGGTACAGAATTGGTTTCAAGATGAGACCTCCTGCAAAGAGATTTTTTCTTTCCCGTGTCCCAGTAAATCCAGTAAAAGCTCAAGCATTTCTGAATTGTGTTTCAGATCTAGAGTTGACTGGAGTAATTATGCCAGTTCCAGTTCAGGAACAGGGGATGGGGTTTTATTCAAATCTCTTCATTGTACCAAAGAAGGAGAATTCCTTCAGACCAGTTCTGGATCTAAAAATATTGAATCGTTATGTAAGGATACCAACGTTCAAGATGGTAACTGTAAGGACTATCTTGCCTTTTGTTCAGCAAGGGAATTATGCATCCTGTAAATCTATTGTGGACATATATCTGCATATTCCGATTCATCCGGATCATTATCGGTTCCTGAGATTCTCTTTTCTGGACAAGCATTACCAGTTTGTGGCTCTGCCGTTTGGCCTTGCTACAGCTCCAAGAATTTTTACAAAGGTTCTCTGTGCCCTTCTGTCTGTAATCAGAGAACAGGGTATTGTGGTATTTCCTTATTTGGACGATATCTTGGTACTTGCTCAGTCTTTACATTTAGCAGAATTTCATACGAATCGACTTGTGTTGTTTCTTCAAGATCATGGTTGGAGGATCAATTTACCAAAAAGTTCATTGATTCCTCAGACAAGGGTAACCTTTCTGGGTTTCCAAATAGATTCAGTGTCCATGACTCTGTCTTTAACAGACAAGAGGCGTCTAAAACTGATGGCAGCTTGTCGAAACCTTCAGTCACAATCATTCCCTTCGGTAGCCTTATGCATGGAGATTCTAGGTCTTATGACTGCTGCATCGGACGCGATCCCCTTTGCTCGTTTTCACATGCGACCTCTTCAGCTTTGTATGCTGAATCAATGGTGCAAGGATTACACAAAGATATCTCAATTAATATCTTTAAAACCGATTGTTCGACACTCTCTAACGTGGTGGACAGATCACCATCGTTTAATTCAGGGGGCTTCTTTTTTGCTTCCGACCTGGACTGTAATTTCAACAGATGCAAGTCTCTCAGGTTGGGGAGCTGTGTGGGGATCTCTGACGGCACAAGGAGTTTGGGAATCTCAGGAGGTGAGATTACCGATCAATATTTTGGAACTCCGTGCAATTTTCAGAGCTCTTCAGTTTTGGCCTCTTCTGAAGAGAGAATCGTTCATTTGTTTTCAGACAGACAATGTCACAACTGTGGCATACATCAATCATCAAGGAGGAACTCACAGTCCTCTGGCTATGAAAGAAGTATCTCGAATTTTGGTTTGGGCGGAATCCAGCTCCTGTCTAATCTCTGCAGTTCATATCCCAGGTGTAGACAATTGGGAAGCGGATTATCTCAGTCGCCAAACGTTGCATCCGGGCGAATGGTCTCTTCACCCAGAGGTATTTCTTCAGATCGTTCAAATGTGGGAACTTCCAGAAATAGATTTGATGGCGTCCCATCTAAACAAGAAACTTCCCAGGTATCTGTCCAGATCCCGGGATCCTCAGGCGGAGGCAGTGGATGCATTATCACTTCCTTGGAAGTATCATCCTGCCTATATCTTTCCGCCTCTAGTTCTTCTTCCAAGAGTAATCTCCAAGATTCTGAAGGAATGCTCGTTTGTTCTGCTGGTAGCTCCGGCATGGCCTCACAGGTTTTGGTATGCGGATCTTGTCCGGATGGCCTCTTGCCAACCGTGGACTCTTCCGCTAAGACCAGACCTTCTGTCACAAGGTCCTTTTTTCCATCAGGATCTGAAATCCTTAAATTTAAAGGTATGGAGATTGAACGCTTGATTCTTCGTCAAAGAGGTTTCTCTGACGCTGTGATTAATACTATGTTACAGGCTCGTAAATCTGTATCTAGAGAGATATATTATAGAGTCTGGAAGACTTATATTTCTTGGTGTATTTCTCATCATTTTTCTTGGCATTCTTTTAGAATTCCGAGAATTTTTCAGTTTCTTCAGGATGGTTTAGATAAAGGTTTATCCGCAAGTTCTTTGAAAGGACAAATCTCTGCTCTTTCTGTTCTTTTTCACAGAAAGATTGCTATTCTTCCTGATATTCATTGTTTTGTACAAGCTTTGGTTCGTATAAAACCTGTCATTAAGTCAATTTCTCCTCCTTGGAGTTTGAATTTGGTTCTGGGGGCTCTTCAAGCTCCTCCGTTTGAACCTATGCATTCATTGGACATTAAATTACTTTCTTGGAAAGTTTTGTTCCTTTTGGCCATCTCTTCTGCCAGAAGAGTTTCTGAATTATCTGCTCTTTCTTGTGAGTCTCCTTTTCTGATTTTTCATCAGGATAAGGCGGTGTTGCGAACTTCTTTTGAATTTTTACCTAAAGTTGTGAATTCCAACAACATTAGTAGAGAAATTGTGGTTCCTTCATTATGTCCTAATCCTAAGAATTCTAAGGAGAAATCGTTGCATTCTTTGGATGTTGTTAGAGCTTTGAAATATTATGTTGAAGCTACTAAATCTTTCAGAAAGACTTCTAGTCTATTTGTTATCTTTTCCGGTTCTAGAAAAGGCCAGAAAGCTTCTGCCATTTCTTTGGCATCTTGGTTGAAATCTTTAATTCATCTTGCCTATGTTGAGTCGGGTAAAACTCCGCCTCAGAGAATTACAGCTCATTCTACTAGGTCAGTTTCTACTTCCTGGGCGTTTAGGAATGAAGCTTCGGTTGATCAGATTTGCAAAGCAGCAACTTGGTCCTCTTTGCATACTTTTACTAAATTCTACCATTTTGATGTATTTTCTTCTTCTGAAGCAGTTTTTGGTAGAAAAGTACTTCAGGCAGCGGTTTCAGTTTGAATCTTCTGCTTATGTTTTTCGTTAAACTTTATTTTGGGTGTGGATTATTTTCAGCAGGAATTGGCTGTCTTTATTTTATCCCTCCCTCTCTAGTGACTCTTGCGTGGAAAGATCCACATCTTGGGTAATCATTATCCCATACGTCACTAGCTCATGGACTCTTGCTAATTACATGAAAGAAAACATAATTTATGTAAGAACTTACCTGATAAATTCATTTCTTTCATATTAGCAAGAGTCCATGAGGCCCGCCCTTTTTTTGGGGTGGTTATGATTTTTTTGTATAAAGCACAATTATTCCAATTCCTTATTTTATATGCTTTCGCACTTTTTTCTTATCACCCCACTTCTTGGCTATTCGTTAAACTGAATTGTGGGTGTGGTGAGGGGTGTATTTATAGGCATTTTGAGGTTTGGGAAACTTTGCCCCTCCTGGTAGGAATGTATATCCCATACGTCACTAGCTCATGGACTCTTGCTAATATGAAAGAAATGAATTTATCAGGTAAGTTCTTACATAAATTATGTTTTTTTCTTTCAGGATTCAGATAGAACATGCAATTTCAAACAACTTTCCAATTTACAGTCCTTGCCAAAAGTTTTGAGAATGACACAAATATTAATTTTCACAAAGTCTACTGCCTCAGTTTTTATGATGGCAATTTGCATATACTCCACAATGTTATGAAGAGTGATCAGATCATTTGCAATTAATTGCAAAGTCCCACTTAAAAATGAACTCAATCCTCAAAAAAATGTTGCATTTCAGCCCTGCCACAAAAGGACCAGCTGACATCATGTCGGTGATTCTCTCGTTAACACAGGTGTCAGTGTTGACGAGGACAAGGCTGGAGACCACTATGTCATGCTGATTGAGTTAGAATAACAGACTGGAAGCTTTAAATGGAGGGTGGTGCTTGAAATCATTGTTATTCCCCTGTTAACCATGGTTACCAGAAGGAAACACGTTCAGTCATCATTGGTTTGCACAAAAAGGGATTCACAAGCAAGGATATTTCTGCTACTAAGATTGCACCTAAATCAACCATTTATCGAATTATCAAGAACTTCCAGGAAAGAGGGTCAATTGTTTGTGAAGAATGCTTCAGGCGCTCAAGAAAGTCCAGCATGCGCCAGGACTGTCTCCTAAAGTTGATTTAGCTGCGGGATCGGGGCACCACCAGTGCAGAGCTTGCTCAAGAATGGCAGCAGACAGGTGTGAGTGCATCTGCATGCATAGTGAGGCAAAGTTTTTTGGAGGATGGCCTGGTGTCAAGAAGGGCAGCAAAGAAGTCACTTCTCTCCAGGAAAAACATCAGGGACAGACTGATATTCTGCAAAAGGTAAAGGGATTGGACTGCTGAGGACTGGGGTAAAGTCATTTTCTCTGATGAATCCCCTTTCCAATTGTTTGGGGCATCCAGAAAAAACCTTGTCCGAAGAAGAAAAGGTGAGTGCTACCATCAGTTCTTTGTCATGCCAACAGTAAAGCATCCTGAGACCATTCATATGTGGGGTTGCTTCTCAGCTAATGGAGTGGGCTCACTCACAATTTTGCCTAAGAAGACAGCCAAGAATAAAGAAAAGTACAAAAACATCCTCCAAGAGCAACTTCTCCCAACCATCCAAGAACAGTTTGGTGACGAACAATGCCTTTTCCAGCATGATGGAGCACCTTGCCATAAAGCAAAAGTGATAACCAAAGTGGCGTGGGGAACAAAGCATCAACATTTTGGGTCCATGGCCATGAAACGCCCCAAACCTTAATCCCATTGAGAACTTGTGGTTGATCCTTTAAGAGGCGGGTGGACAAACCCCCCCCACACACACACAAATTCTGATAAACTCCAAGCATTGATTATTCAAGAATGGGCTGCCATCAGTCAGGATGTGGCCCAGAAGTTGATTGACAGCATGTCAGGGTGAATTACAGAGGTCTTGAAAAAGAAGGGTCAACACTGCAATGATTGACTATTTGCATAAACTTAAAGGGTCAGTCTAGTCAAAATTAAACTTTCATGATTCAGATAGGGAATGCAATTTTAAACAACTTTCCAATTCACTTTTATCATCAAATTTGCTTTGTTCTCTTGGTATTCTTTGTTGAAAGCGAAACCTAGATAGGCTCATATGCTAATTTCTAGGACCTTGAAGACTGCCCCTTATTTCAATGCATTTGGCAGTTTTTCACAGCTAGAGGGCGTTATTTCATGTGTGCCATACAGATAACATTATGACCACACCCACGGAGTTACAGATGAGGGCACTGATTAGCTAAATGCAAGTCTGTCAAAAGAACTGAAATAAGGGGACAGTCTGCAAAGGCTTAGCTACAAGGTAATCACAGAGGTAAAAAGTATATTAATATAACCGTGTTGGTTATGCAAAACTGGGGAATGGGTAATAAAAGGATTATCTATCTTTTTAAACAATAACAATTCTGGAGTAGACTGTCCCTTTAATGTAATTGTCAATAAAATCATTTGACACTTATGAAATGCTTGTAATTATACTTCAGTTTACCATAGTAACATCTGACAAAAAGATCTAAGAACACTGTAGCAGCAGACTTTGTGAAAAATTAATATTTGTGTCTCAAAACATTTGGCCAGGTCTGTAAATCTGTTATCAAATTTGCTTATTTCCCTTGATATCCTTTGCTAAAGGAGCAGCATTGCACTACTGGGAGGTAGCTGAACACATCTGATCAGCCAACCACAAGAAACAAATGTGTGCAGGCACAAATCACCAGCTAGCTCCCACAATGTAGGATATGTACATATTCTTTTTCAACAAATGCATGCCAAGAGAACAAAATACATTTGAAAATAGAAGTGAATTTAAAAGTGTCTTAAAATGACATCTGCATCATGCAAGTTTGACTTTAAACAGCAATTACATTTTTTTTAGGATCTTGGAAGCCAATTGCTTTTGTGTTTGGCATGCAATCAAAAACTGAAAAGAAAACAGTGAATCGGATAAATTGTTTTCATTTGTGATTAATAAGCAACTGATAAAATACAGATGATTTTTTTTCCCCGGTGTTCCTATTACATTTTATAAGCAATTTAACAGATTAGTGTTCCAATGTTGATGACGCTCTCATAAGCGAGTTTGCAAGTTGCAATATCAGCAGTATGAACGGCATTATAAGGTGTCTAGTCTGGGCTGAATGAGCTTGTGTAGTCAGTAGAGCTGTACGGAAAAGTAGTCCAGCTGTGAACAAATAGTGCTATTATTTTTCTTTTATCACATAATATTTTTAGTCTGTCTGATTCTCTTGATATGTTATTTTAAAGTCTGAATATATAAAAGTATCATTGCTATTAACCATAGTGATATTTATGAGCTATTTGCATTTTTGTATTCAAATGAAATCATGATTTCCGATCGCATACTTAAGGCTATTTAAGCAAATGTTTTAATTATAAGAACATAAAAAGCACTTTAAGATTGCTCTTTCATAATATTTTTTTTTTTGTATTAAAGAACTTTGCTATATACATTTGTAATTTATTTTGCTTGTTGTTGCAAGATTTATACAGTACTTTACTTAAGAAACAATGATGAGTGTGGCTTGTACTTCCTAGAGAGGCAGAAAAGCTAATTTTGTACCACAGGCCTCCTTCAAAATACTGCAGATTGCCTAAACTAGCTACATAGTAGACAGTGATTGCTTATACTCACAGCTAGCCAGAATTGCACTAGCTTAAATTTCCACAAAATGTTACCATAGAGTGGCTGCAGCTTATGACCTCTACAGGTTGCTATACACAGATGCAACAGTGCACAATACAACGCTGTATGAATAATAGAAGTTTAAAGGGTCAGTAATTCAAAATTAAACTTTCATGGTTTGGCCAGAGCATTCAATTTTAAACAACTTCTGTTATAAAATGTCCTTTGTTTTCTTTGTATGCTTTATTTAAAGGGATGTTAAACAGTCTGTTTCATTGTTGTAATCAACAAAGCACTAAGCAGTGGGTTATACTTAAAGGGATAAGAGCACACCATTTTAAAAAAAGTGTCCAATTTACTTCTATTATCAAAGTTGCTTAGTTCGCATGGTATTCTGTGTTGAAGAGATACCTAGGTGGGCATCTGGAGCACTGCATGGCAGGAAATAGTGCTGCCATCTAGTGCTCCAGAAATGGGATGTCTCTTAAGCATACATCCCTGCTTTCCAATAATAGATTCCAAGAGAATAAAAATTGATAATAGAAGTAAATTAGAAAGTTGTTTAAAATTGCATGCTCTGTCTGAATCATGAAAGAAACATTTTGGATTTCATATCCCTTTAATATAAATCATTGCAATTTGTAATACTCATCCTTTTTAATGGATTTGACCTTTTACTTATTATTTTATACTTTATTTGTGCATGGTCCAATGCTTCTTTTCACAGTTTTACAAGGAGGCAAGGCCCTATACAGGAAAGCTAATCTAGAGTAACATGAGCTGGTTCAGTATTCAGACAGCAATTCTCTTCTGCTCATGCCCAGAATGCATTTATTTGCTCCCTTATCTCCCTGAGGGGAGGGGCTACAATGAGAGTATCTAAGTGCTCATTTTGCAAGAAAACAAGTAAGTTATTTGTTATCTTTAGAGAATATATTTCTTTTTATGTTTACTTTGATTTAACATATTTGTTTTTTACTATATGAGCACTCCCTTTAAGAAAACTATCAGGAGCAGCTGTGCATTGCAGCCTCTATGCCTACCTAAGTATTATATTCTACAAAGGATACCAAGAAAACAAAGCACATTTGTTTAAAATTGTGTTCTCTATCTGAATCATGAAATTTTAATGTTGTCTTTACTGACCCTTTAATTTTAACATCTGTGATTCTTCAGTCTTTTTTTGTCAGTGGGATACCATAATATACACAAGCTTCATTAGCACATTAGGGTCTTACCTTTCATTTTTGGCAAATTTAAATGGTTAGCCCTTATTCGGGTTTTCAGTCAAACTCTTGGTTTGCTACAAATGACTCTTTTACCTCCTACCAAGATGCTATAAACTGCTACATTAGCCCACTAAATATAGAACACATTCTTGCATTTTGCAGAATAAATCATTTGGCATTTATACTTAAAGTAAATGTAAAGTTAAGACAACTCGGTCACGTAGGTGTATAGAACTTTGAAACATAAAACAAGTTTAATTCATCATATTTTTTAAATATTCTTATTTACTGCAGTTTTTTAACATTTAAAACTTCATATGATGAACTTCGTTTCTCCGCCCGCCATTTTGACTGATTTTAACAGGCGAGTCAGATTGATTTAACCAATTATCGTTTCCCCCCCAGGGTTTTCAGCACACTATCATCTACGTCACGCGATTAATATGCGCATGCGTTAAGCCCGGAATAACACTGTAGATTCTACATGCTCGTTCACGAGACGCGCATGCTCAGTAGGGATCATTTCTCAATCTTGTAAATATTATGGATATTACTTACAGAGCGGTTAGTCGATCACAAAAATGCAGCTGCTAGCCACAATGGTATAGTACTCAATGAATGTAGTAATTCATTCATTAAATACAATGGGGACTATCTATCAAGCTCCGGACGGAGCTTGACGGACCGTGTTTATGGCGAGTCGTCAGACTCTCCAGAAACACAAGTTATGGAGCAGCGGTCTAAAGACCGCTGCTCCATAACCCTATCCGCCTGTTCTGAGCAGGCGGACAGGAATCGTCGCAATTCAACCCGATCGAATGCGATCGGGTTGATTGACACCTCCCTGCTGGCGGCCTATTGGCCGCGAGTCTGCAGGGGGCGGCATTGCACCAGCAGCTCTTGTGAGCTGTTGGTGCAATGCTGAATACGGAGAGCGTATTGCTCTCCGCATTCAGCGAGGTCTTGCGGACCTGATTCACAGTATTGGATCAGGTCCGCAAGACCTTTGTTAAATAGGGGCCTATGTGTCAGTTACGGAGTTTGACGCATGCGCAGTGAAAATCAAGATTGTGCACGTGCTTTGGAGCGACGTAGAAAGCGGGTGGGATGGGACCGCTGGAGACGTCACACGATCCGAACAAGGAAGTATGGTTGGGGAGGAGTCGCAAGTAAAAAGGTAGAAATTATAAACACTATTTATTTTAAAAACAATAGTTTTGCTTTTAAAGAAAAGTTAGCGACTACATCAAGGGACTAATTATACATGCATTGCAGTATTCAGTAACGGTAAACTTTACATTCACTTTAAGCAATAGATTTGCAAAGTTGGCAACTGTTATTTCCAAATATTAAATTTCTTGTAGGTCACTTCCCCTTATAATTATTTTGCTTCTCAGGAATTTTTTACATTTCCATTTGCTAAACTTTTTTAATCTGATTCATGAGATTTTTTTCATCCCATGTGTGCTCGTGCATGATAACCAAAATTATAACAATGAACACCATGGAAACAAAACAGTGCACTGTTCTACATAATAGTCTCATAACTGATTTAGTACACTTTTGCCATCAAAAATATATTTAACAAAACATTTGCCTATTTAATCTTGGAGACTTAAAAGACAGTCACTAAAATAAAGGAACAAAAAAGATAGTAGGATATTGTCATTGTTTTGTTGGAGTAAGATCTACTCTAAAAGACCAGGTTTAGGAACCTAGTGCGCGATCTGATATACGGCGTAGTTTTCGGCGCAAGCGAGGGAACCTGCGCCGCCCGTAGTTTCACCTCGCACATCGGGGTATCCAATATACCCCGCCGGCAGTTGCTAAAGTGCCGTAAGTCGGAAAAACTAGCGATGTCCAGAAATAAGCGTAAGTACAAATTTCTGGAGTCGCCAGTGACTTACGGCACTTTAGAAACTACCTGCGCCTAAAAAAACGTACTAAACTTTTAAATATCCCGTAACTGTCTAACACGCCTCCCAAAAATAGCCCGACACGTATACCCCTCTATCCGCAATCCCCCCTCTCACTCCTAACAATAAATGTATTAACCCCTAGACCGACAGCCCCACACAACTCAATAAGCCTATCCTAGTATTAACCCCTAAACTGCTGCTCCCAGACCCCGCCGCCACCTGTATTAAATGTATTACCCCAAATCTGATCCACCTACACCGCTGCCACCTATATTAAATATATTAACCCCTAATCTGATCCCCCTACACCGCCGCCACCTATATTAAATATATTAACCCCTAATCTGATCCCCCTACACTGTTGCCACCTATATTAAATATATTAACCCCTTATCTGATCCCCCTACACCGCCGCCACCTATATTAAATATATTAACCCCTAATCTGATCCCCCTACACCGCCGCCACCTATATTAAATATATTACCCCCTAAACCTAAGTCTAACCCTAACACCCCCTAACTTAATTATTATTTAAATAAATCTAAATAATATTAATATTATTAACTAAATTATTCCTATTTAAAACTTAATACTTACCTATAAAATAAACCCTAAGATAGCTACAATATAATTAATAATTAAATTGTAGCTATTTTAGGGTTTATATTTATTTTACAAGTAACTTTGTATTTATTTTAACTAGGTACAATAGCTATTAAATAGTTAATAACTATTTAATAGCTACCTAGTTAAAATAATTAAAAAATTACCTGTAAAATAAATCCTAACCTAAGTTACAAATACATCTAACACTACACTATCAATAAATTAATTAAATAAACTACAATTATCTAAACTAAAATACAATTAAATATACTAAACTATATTACAAAAAACAAACACTAAATTACAAAAATAAAAAAATATTACAAGAAGTTTAATCTAATTACACCTAATCTAAGCCCCCTAATAAAATAAAAAGCCCCCCAAAATAATAAAATTTCCCTACCCTAAGCTAAATTACAAAAGTAATCAGCTCTATTACCAGCCCTTAAAAGGGCCTTTTGCGGGGCATTGCCCCAAAGTAATCAGCTCTTTTACCTGTAAAAAAAAGAACAATCCCCCCACATTACAACCCACCACCCACACACCCCTACTCTAAAACCCACCCTATCCCCCTTTAAAAAACTAAGTCTAACCCCCAAGTGGTCCTTACCTGTCCTGAAGACCGGCGGTACTGTTCCATGCGGTGAAGTCTTCTTCCAAGTGGCGACCTCTTCTTATTCCAGGAACCAGCCGGCACGGAGCGGAGGAGTTGAAGACCGATGACTCTGGAACTGAAGACCGGCCATGCTGGAACTGAAGATCAGTGATGTTGGAACTGAAGACTGTACGATTTCCGCCGTACACTGAATAGGAATTCAAGGTACGCGATTAAAAATTGCGTCCCTTGAATTCCTATTGGCTGATTTGAGCCTTCAAATCAGCCAATCGGATGAGAGCTACTGTAATTCTATTGGCTCATTTGAATAGCCAATAGAATAAGAGCTACTGTAATTCTATTGGCTGATTTAAAAAGCCAATAGAATTACAGTAGCTCTTATTCTATTAGCTATTCAAATCAGCCAATAGAATTACAGTAGCTCTAATCTGCTTGGCTGATTTGAATTTGATTGCTCAAATCAGCCAATAGGATTTCAACGGACGCCATTTTTAATCGCGTACCTTGAATTCCTATTCAGTGTACGGCGGAGATCGTATGATGAGGATCCTCCACGCTCCATGGCTCCGCGGTCTTCAGTTCCAGCGTCGCCGATCTTCAGTTCCTGCATCGCCGGTCTTGAGTTCCAGAGTCAACGGTCTTCAGCTCTGCGGTCATCGGTCTTCAACTCCTCCACTCCGCGCCGGCTGGTTCCTGGAAGAAGAAGAGGTTACTGCTTGGAAGAAGACTTCACCGCCTGGAACAGGACCTTCTCCGTTGGTCTTCAGGACAGGTAAGGACCACTTGGGGGTTAGACTTAGGTTTTTTTAAGGGGGGATCGGGTGGGTTTTAGAGTAGGGGTGTGTGGGTGGTGGGTTGTAATATGGGGGGGGATTGTTCTTTTTTTTTTTACAGGTAAGAGAGCTGATTACTTTGGGGCAATGCCCCGCAAAAGGCCCTTTTAAGGGCTGGTAATAGAGCTGATTACTTTTGTAATTTAGTTTAGGATAGGGAAATTTTATTATTTTGGGGGGCTTTTTATTTTATTAGGGGGCTTAGATTAGGTGTAATTAGATTAAACTTCTTGTAATATTTTTTTATTTTTTGTAATTTAGTGGGTTTTTTTTTTGTAATATAGTTTAGTTTATTTAATTGTATTTTAGTTTAGATAATTGTAGTTTTTTAATTAATTTATTGATAGTGTAGTGTTAGGTGTATTTGTAACTTAGGTTAGGATTTATTTTACAGGTAATTTTGTAATTATTTTAACTAGGTAGCTATTAAATAGTTAATAACTATTTAATAGCTATTGTACCTAGTTAAAATAAATACAAAGTTACCTGTAAAATAAATATAAATCCTAAAATAGCTACAATGTAATTATTAATTAGATTGTAGCTATCTTAGGGTTTATTTTATAGGTAAGTATTTAGTTTTAAATAGGAATAATTTAGTTAATAATATTAATATTATTTAGATTTATTTAAATAATAATTAAGTTAGGGGGTGTTAGGGTTAGACTTGGGTTTAGGGGGTAATATATTTAATATAGGTTGCGGCGGTGTAGGGGGATCAGATTAGGGGTTAACATATGTAATATAAGTGGCGGCGGTGTAGGGGGATCAGATTAGGGGGTAATACATTTAATATAGGTGGCGGCGGAGTCCGGGAGCGGCGGTTTAGGGGTTAAACACTTTATTAGGTATTGCGGTGCGGGGTTGCGGTTGACAGGTATATAGACATTGCGCATGCGTTAGGTGTTAGTTTTTATTTTGCAGGCATTTTAGGGAGTTACGGTGCTCCAATACTCAGCGTAAGGCTTGCTACGCCTGCATTTTGTGGTGAGGTGAAAATGGAGTAAGATTTCTCCATTTTCGCCACGTATGTCCTTACGCTGTATATTGGAGACAAAACTGCACGTGTTTTGTATGTCAGTCTATGGGGGGAAAAACTACGGGCGAAGGCAGAAATATACGAGCGTAACTTCTATGTTACGCCGTATATAGGATACCAAAATAGCGCAAAATCTGGCGTCGCCGGCTTTTGCGGGCGACGCTGCATATCGGATCGGGCCCCTAGGAGGAAAATAAAATAAAGCTGCCCTTAATATACTAAGACTGTAGACTGTATCTATTAGCTGCTTCCTTCATCCTTCTTATATATAATTTTCCACATAGAGAAATAATTTGGGGCATTGTTTTCTAATCACAATTATAAAATAATAAAAGGGACACAACAGTTCTACGTAACATGAAACTAGTTTGGAAAATCTCCCAAAATATTTTTGGTTAGTCAAAGAATGTTGTAAATTAATAGCTGCTTTACATATTATTTTTTAAATGTATCTGTTTTAAGCTATACATTTGTTCTCAAAAGTGTAAATTTGAGATTTAGCTTATTGTTACAAATAAATGATCCTGAACTGAATTTAAAGATGTTTAGAAAGACACAAAAGCAATCTAAGGATTTTAAACAAAATGCAGATAAACTATTCAAAAAAACAACTTTTAAAAATGAGAATGCATAAACAAATTCCTTAAAATGACATTAAACACTTTGAGATAGTAATATAAAATGATAAATCATATATATATATATATATATATATATATATATATATATATATATATATATATATATATATATATATATATATATATACAAGGATCTAGAAAAACAAGCGCACAGATACACTTTTCATAGTGCAAATCAATTTAATACAATAAAACCATAAAACATAAATTCAGTAACTAGGAATATATCCTACTCACAAAGGTAACCCCAATCATATGAGGTAAGCATTGGCAGTCGGATCCTTAAAGTGTCCCCACTTATAACTGGCAACAGGTCCCAATATGGTAGGAGAGTCTCCTCGCTGTTAATGTCCCCAGTTAGGTCCAAAGTGGATGCAGTTTGGAAAAGTAGCGGTTAGTACTGTCAAAAAGTTCCGGATTGTCTTACCGCTCCTGAACAAACAGTCCGATCAAAGGCTGGTAGATAAACGCTGAGAACAGTGGTAGCGCAAATCGCAAGCGTTTATCTACCAGCCTTTGATCGGACTGTTTCTTCAGGAGCGGTAAGACAATCCGGAACCTTTTGACAGTACTAACCGCTACTTTTCCAAACTGCATCCACTTTGGACCTAACTGGGGACATTAACAGCGAGGAGACTCTCCTACCATATTGGGACCTGTTGCCAGTTATAAGTGGGGACACTTTAAGGATCTGACTGCCAATACTTACCTCATATGATTGGGGTTACCTTTGTGAGTAGGATATATTCCTAGTTACTGAATTTATGTTTTATGGTTTTATTGTATTAAATTGATTTGCACTATGAAAAGTGTATCTGTGCGCTTGTTTTTCTAGATCCTTGCAGCTGTACCTTTTTCACTCAAATTGAACCTTGAGTGGTTTTTTAACGAGCAGCACTGAGACACCAGCTTCTTTGAAACCTTATTACATCTGATCATCAGAAGGATATAACCGTTCTCTCTATCTTCCTACCTTATGGGATCTTTCTGAGTGTGATAAGTATACGATTTTTTTGTATGCATTTAATTTGATTATATCTGATATTTGTTCAAATATATATTTATATTTTTATAACAGTGATTGTGGTGTTAGGTTTCACCAATTCAGCTATTTAAAGTCTACTGCGAGTGTGCGCTGCCTTGGCTCCCAGTGGTGATACTCATTTCTTTGAGTTCACCCCTGTGATCTTGTGCTTTATATATATATATATATATATATATATATAATTCTGAAATTGTGAGCTTTTCAGTTCCTGTTAGAAATGGAAGTACAGAACACTGTTATATTCTACACAGCCATTGGCTGCACACTCTAGTGACCTATTTATAACTGTCTCTAATTGGCCACTGCAGAGAAGGTAACCTAAGTTACAACATGGCAGCTCCCATTGTTTTATAGACACTAAAACTTTACACTTATTGTGTCAATATTTAAACAGCTAGAAAAACTTTAAAAAATACATCTACATGTTATTCTCAGACTAATCTTTTCTTTGAATTCATCATTCTATCTAGGATTTATGTAGTGTTTAATGTCCCTTTAAAATGACATATTGAGTTTAAGAGGTTACCTTTTCAGTACTTTGTGAGTGTGAGAAATATGTATACATTTTCTGTTATCAACAGAATAAAGATGATATTGTCTTGTTTAAAAATCTCTATAAGATAGTTCAAACATAACAGAACTAAAAAAAAGTCCATGATAAAATATAAAATATTATTACAACTTATTTTTTAAATCAACTATATAAATAATACTAACTTCTTGAAGGCATTTTCTCTTTTCATTGGCAAATATCCAAGGCTCCACTGCTTCCTAGGCTTTTCACTGCAACTGTGGATTGGCTGTGAGCGTAGTAGTAACGCATGATTGAACTGCATATTTGAAGTTGAGTGAAAAATATTGGACCCAATAGTACCTTTGACAATTTCAAAAGACAATTTCCAAAAAGGATAAGCATAATTTTTATGGGTAAAAAAAAAGGTACAATGTAAAGGGTGGGGTTATACTTTATTTTCTAGCAGCATTCTACACAAACATTTGTTTTTAATACTTATTCATTTATATATTTATTTATTGTTATTGTGTTTTCTTAGACATGAATAAAGGGTGTCTTGTTGTTAGCATATGTTTGGCAAAATATAAAGTGAGACCAACTGTAAATTAATTTCTCCACACAATAATGTAACAATAAACATTAACAAAAATGTATTTTACAATTTAAGAAGACATAAATCAGCGTTTTGAAGTCTTGAGAAGGAAAATGATACTCAAAGCAAAATATGCAATGAATAAGAAGAAGAAAAAAATCAGCAGAATTTGCACCCCAAGGATGTTTTGTTATAGCATGCTGAGGCTTTATAGCTTTAGTAAATTGTTTTAATAAATGTTGCAATAATCATACTGTTTAATAAGGAAGGTAAGGGTTAGAAATCATTGCAAAACTGCATATTATTAAAAGACATTTGTAATTAATTAATATTAGATATGTAAGCAAATAAAACAATATTGTAGGAAAACTAAGCTTCTACATATCTTTAAATGGGCATGACGACCACCTATAAAAAAAGGCAGAGTTTTTGCAAAACCAACTATGTAACCCCATTCAAAGGCAAAGTGGCTGCTGCCATTAATTTTAATATTCAAATAATCTCATTTATGTGCACATCGCATGCACTCTAAAGTAAGGTATACGCATGCGCACTGTTTATAGAAATGCACAGTTGCCATATTTTCTTTTAGTATTCATGACATGCACAGATAGGGTCGTTTTTATAGGCTTTGTACTCCATATAATAAAAACTGTTCAATATGCTTGTTGATCTAGGGCACTTGTTTTCAAACCTGTCCTCAAGCCTCCCCAACAGCTCAGGTTTTCTGAATTACCTTGGATGAGAGCAGGTAAAATCACCATGTTTACTAATCAGCTGATTAGTTCATCTGTGCTCTAGTTCAGATTTCCTCAAAATGTGGCCTGTAGGGAGGTCTGAGGACAGGTTTTAAATCCAGTGATCTAGTAGTACTTTGTATTCTTGCCTCCACTGCTCCTTCCTCTACAATGTCCGCTCTTGCCTCTCTGTGAAACTTCAGCGCTCTAGTGTGCCACACCATCCAGTGTCAACGTCACGATCCACGTGTCTACCCTGCATCTGGTGTTTGGATCATGATGTTCCCGCAGGAGAGACGATAGAGGGGGCTAAATCTGTACATGCATTAGGCTTTGAGTAGTTATAATGCGCATGCATGCCACCATAATGTTTCTACCTAAGTAGAACATCATTAAAGGCACAACATAATGAGTTTAATAATGAGTTTGGCAGAGTAATCATTTTACATTAAAAATTACAAGAAAACAATTGAAAACGTTTAACAGGTACCAATCACAGATATATTTAACTTTATATAGAAGTGTTTTTAAAAAAAATATGTTCACTGATTGGTGCTAATCAGCTAGTTAAAAAAAAAAGAAAATGCCTTTTTTTGTACAGTATGTATATTACAGAGTTTGACATTCTGGAGCTGTACTGCTGTATAGAAGGAAGCTCTTTGTAATCCCTGTAATATTGACCTGTAAGTTAAAAGATGTTAGAAAATAGTTATTATTTGCTAAACCACTTAAATAAGATAGAACATGTTTGAATTAATATCAATCATCATTATTTTTTGAGGCTTGGTTGAGAGACAGAAACCAAAGCTTTAGACATTTAGGGCCCGATCCGATATGCAGCGTCGCCCACAAAAGCCAGCGACGCCAAATTTTGCACTGGTTTGGTATCACATATACGGTGTAACATAGAAGTTACGCTCGTATATTTCTGCCTTTTTCCGTAGTTTTTTGGCCCATAGACAGGTATATCAAACCCGCGCAGTTTGGTATCCAATATACAGCGTAAGGACTTACGTGGCGAAAATGGAGAAATCTTACTCCATTTTCACCTCGCCACAAATTGCAGGCGTAGTAAGCCTTACGCTGAGTATTGGAGCCCCGTAGCTTCCTAAACTGCCTGCAAAATAAAAACACCTAACGCATGCGCAATGTCTATCTACCTGTCAACCGCAATGCCCCGCCGCAATCTCTAATAAAGTGTTTAACCCCTAAACCGCCGCTCCCGGCCCCCGCCGCCACCTACATTAAATATCTAACCCCCCCTAATGTGATCCCCCTACACCGCCGCCACCTACATTAAAATTATTAACCCCTAATGTAATCCCCCTACACCGCCGCCATCTATATTAAAATTATTACCCCCTAATGTGAGCCCCCTACCCCGCGGCCACCTATTTTAACTACATTACCCCCTAATCTAATCCCCCTACACCGCCGCCACCTATTTTAACTATATTACCCCCTAATGTGAGCCCCCTACACCACCGCCATCTATATTAAAATTATTACCCCCTAATGTGAGGCCCCTACACCGCCGCCACCTACATTCACTATATTACCCCCTAATATGATCCCCTACACCGCCGCCACCTATTTTAACTACATTACCCCCTAATCTAATCCCCCTACCCCTTCGTCACCTATATTAACTATATTACCCCCTAATCTAATCCACCTACCCCGCCGCCACCTATAATAAATGTATTACCCCCTAAAATACTAAAATGTCCCAACCCTAAACTAAATTTCAAATAGCCCTGAAAAGGGCCTTTTGCATGGCATTGCCCCAAAGTAACCAGCTCTATTACCAGCCCTTAAAAGGGCCTTTGCGGGGCATTGCCCCAAAGTAACCAGCTCTATTACCAGCCCTTAAAAGGGCCTTTTGCGGGGCATTGTCCCAAAGTAATCAGCTCTTTTACCTGTAATCTGACCCCCCTACACCGCCGCCACCTATATTAACTATATTAACCCTAATTATAGGGTATGGACATTTTAGTATTTTAGGGGGTAATACATTTATTATAGGTGGCGGCGGGGTAGGGGGATTAGATTAGGGGTTAATCATTTTAATATAGGTGGCGGCGGGGTAGTGGGATTAGATTAGGGGTTAATATATTTAATATAGGTGGCGGCGGTGTAGGGGGATTAGATTAGGGGTTAATCATTTTAATATAGGTGGCGGCGGGGTAGGGGGAATAGATTAGGGGTTAACATGTTTAATATAGGTGGCGGCGGTGTAGGGGGATTCGATTAGGGGTTAATCATTTTAATATAGGTGGCGGCGGTGTAAGGGGGTCAGATTAGGGGGTAGTACATATAATGTAGGTGGCGGCGGGATAGGGGGCTCACATTAGGGGTTAATATAGTTAAAATAGGTGACGGCGGTGTAGGGGGATCATATTAGGGGGTAATATAGTTAATGTAGCTGGCGGAGGGGTAGGGGGCTCACATTAGGGGTTAAAATAGTTAAAATAGGTTGCAGCGGTGTAGGGGATCATATTAGGGGATAATATAGTTAATGTAGCTGGCGGCGGGCTGCGGGAGCGGCGGTTTAGGGGTTAATATATTTATTGTTAGGAGTGAGAGAGAGGATTGCGGATAGAGGGGTATACGTGTCGGGCTATGTTTGGGAAGCGTGTTAGACAGTTACGGGAGATTTTATAATTTAGTCATTTTTTTTTAAGCGGCGGCAGTTTCTAAAGTGCCGTAAGTCACTGGCGACTCCAGAAATTTGTACTTACGCAGATTTCTGGACATCGCTAGTTTGTCAGACTTACGGCACTTTAGCAACTGCCAGCGCCGTATATGAGATAGCTCGATGTGCGAGCTGAAACTACGGGCGGCGCAGGTTTCCACGCTTGCGCTGAAACCTGCGCCGTATATCGGATCGCGCCCTTAGTATCCTAACAGTTTAGAGATTAGTTTAACTGCTTATGTAATTTTAATCTATAAAGAAATGCATTTATTCTTTGAGAGGTAGATTGTAGGCAGACTTCCGTCTATATTCTCATTGTATTGCCTATTGAGAGATGCTGAGAAAACATATACTGTAGCTATTTTTTGTGTACTGTGTATGCTAAATACATCAGTTGAATCAATGGAATTAAACCAAATCATCTATACCATGGGCACCCAAACTTTGTTGTATTTGTTGTGGGCACACATTACATTATACATGTAGTTTATATAAAGGCTCAGAATAAATTTAGATCATAATCGCATTTTACTTTTTATAAACTCATATTTATAACAATTGGTAGATTACTAATTATTTTTATTTCATTATAAGTACCAACACTTGCCACACAAAACGAACTGTAAGCTAGAAGTGGCCCACTATATGGGCAGCCATGCTCTATATCTATCATTAGTAATATTAGTTTGTGTGTATGTGTGTGTACATGTGTATATGTGTATGTGTATATGTGTGTGTGTTTGTGTGTATACATGTGTGTGTATACATGTGTGTGTGTGTGTGTATACATGTGTGTGTGTGTACATGTGTATATGTGTGTGTGTGTATAGTATACGTGTGTGTGTGTGTATACATGTGTGTGTGCGTACATGCGTGTGCATGTGTTTAAAACTAATATGGATTTGCTTTGAGAAAACTAACATTTTGTGGTGTGACAGAATTATATATTTTAAGGTCTATCTAAATTGCTCTTCGCTTATTAAATTAGAATTATGACTATATGACTATAAATATGCTCTCTGCTCCTTTAATAAAATCTGCTTAACACTTTGATTTGCATTGAATAGGACTTTTAAGAATTATTTTTTTTTTAAATATTTTTTTTATGTACCATACCTTCCTATTAACACAGTTTCAGTATTGTGCTAAGGAATGTGGGTTGGTGCATGTGTGTTTCCATTCTGTTGTTATAGAAAGCTTTTTCTTATTTAAGGCTCCCGCTTGAGTGTTAATTCCGCTAGAAGAAAGATTTTTGCACTTGCAGCGTTGCTCTTGTATTCTAAGTTGCAATTAAACTGTTTTCGCTGTAGGGGAAACCCGACTAGCGCAAACAAAATTAAGTTAGAATATCGCATGTGCGTTCGTGTATTCCCCTATAGAAGTTAATGGAGAAAAAAGTGGAAAAAAACTAACATCCCACTCTCATGAAAACCCAATTGCATATTCTTATGTGCGTTAACCTGACATGAAAATATGAATGTTTAAAGGGACATTAAACACTTTGAGATAGTTATATAAAATGATAAATCGGATATATAAAACAAACTCTGCAATATACTTTTATTATTTATTTTGTCCCCTTTTCCTATAATTCCATTTTGAAATTGTGAGCTTTTCAGTTCCTGTTAGAAATGGAAGTGCAGGACACTGTTATATCCCACACAGCCATTGGCTGAACACTTTAGTGACCTATTTATAACTGTCTCTAATTGGCCACCGCAGAGAAGGTAACCTAAGTTACAACATGGCAGCTCCGATTGTTTAATAGACTAAAACTTTACACTTATTTTGTCAATATTTAAACAACTAATGAAACTTTAAAAAATACATCTACATGTTATTCTCAGACTAATCTTTTCTTTGATTGCATCATTCTATCTAGCATTTATTTAGGGTTTAATGTCCCTTTAACATTCCACATTCAAGAATATCTTCTATTTATTCATAAATAAATATTTCTATATATATATATATATATATATATATATTTAGAAATACTTAGAAAATGTTCTGCTATGTGCAGAACATTGGAATGTATATTATTCATAGTAAATACACAGTATAACACTTTGTTAAATATGAATATTGCATAAATATGTTTTTACATGTTTTTCATCTACTTAAAGGATTACTAAACTTTTTTTTGGGGTGCAATATAAATATACAAATAGTCTTACAATGACTATACTTACAAAATGCACCTACTTTGATAGTAAAACGATGCATCTAAGATTTATAAAATATAATTTTGAATTCTTGTAATGATTTCTCTCAAGACAACCCACAAATATGGGCTGTAAAAGAGTTGATTTAAAACTCGTATGCCATTTCTATTAATCTAATTAACTGTGTATTTCATCATTTCTCGCATGGGAGATTTCAGGACACGGATAGCGCTTGCCGTGTCCTAAAATCGCGCATGCGTGTATGCAACCCCTGAAGCCACTTTCAATAGAGAGAAACTCACAGTGACTAAATTGATTATTTTTGAAAACCTTGCGCATGCACTTCGAGCCTACAGTCCACCATATTCCAACCTGTGTTGTCATCCAGGATTGGACTCTGCAAATGAGTACCCCGTGAGAGGGGTTTGGAAAAATAAAGATTTTTAGATAAAGATTGTGGCGAAATGGTAAGTTTTTAAACGGAATGTACATTAGGAACTGTAACTATTTTTCTTTTGAATACCGTTAATTTTTTTTTTTTTTGAAGGTTCAGTGTTTAATTGTCAGAATCCAAAATACTGCTTATTTTAAATTCAGAGCAAGTAAGGTTGCATTGTCTTTTTATTATGCACATGTATAGTATGCAGTGCTACTGTATTTATTGGTCTTAAGGCATTTAATAAAGCTGAGACTGAAAGCAGTTTTCACAAAAATGGTAACACTTGAAGAATGGGTCATGATCTCAATTTGGAGGGTAGTAGATTGAGGAGTAATTGGCAGAAGCATTACTTTACAGCATGGCTAGTTGATTCATAGAATAAGCTTCCAGTAAGGTTGATGAGGTCAGATACTGTGTTTAAGAATCACTATAATGGGCATAAGGCTATCATAAGTGTCACCAAAATATAGGTTTCTATGGTAATATGAGCTACCAGGTGTATTTGGAACACACAAGGGCAACAGATTTGTTTAAAATAGTAGAATTTCTCTTTATGATATCCTGTCAGAGACATGAAACTGATTAATAAAATGCAATTAGTTTTAAATGGGAATACAATTCTATACATCTACCTTCATGACTTCACACTTAGCTTAGATATAAAACTAGTGATGAATGAGAGAACACATTTCTACTGCTGCTAGACATTCGTTTTTACTGTGTGTTTTCCCTTTTCTTTTTATAGAAAAAATCTGCTGGGACTTTTTAATTTAGCTGCTTAAAAACCCAAATCTATGTTTTACAGATCACCAAGGGTTCAATCATTGGTTGAAATAAAATGCAAGTAATGGCTTATTGGCAAAAGCAACAGGTTTTATGCGTTCCATTAATGCCCTGGGTCCTTCCCTTTCTAACAGAGCTGTGAAAAATCCCATTAGTCTGTGGCAAATTGGCTAATAAACTATCTCTAGATGTTCCACATCTAACTCTCTCTATGTTAGACTACAGATAAAAAAAAAAACTGTGTAGCAAACATTATAATAAATATTGCATATATCGTTTTATGTATTATTCACAAGCTCTGGTTCTTGTTGGTATATCTATGCAGAGCAGTTTGGGACTTAAATTATGTTGCAGCATGGTCTGTATAACTGATTATGGGGCAGCACGGAATGAAAGGAAATGTTATTTTTATAGGTAAAATAGAGGAAAGCATTTTTGTCATCAGTGTATATATTGATATATGTAGTGGAAGAGAAATACAGTGACTAGTACAAGCAACGATATGGAAGGAAAGAACCTATTATATTTAACCTTCTGATACAGTTTCTAACTAGTCCAGAACTTGTGGGCTAGTGGGAATTTCCAGTACAGGAGTCTGGCTGATTTCCATGTAGAAACTTCTCCTGTTACTACCAGGTAGTGAAATACAAGTTATGTCATGCCTACAACATGGCTATAATTAAAGGGACATAAAAGTTCCATGCATTAAAGGGACATAGAACCCCATTTTTTTCTTTCATGATTCAGATAGAGCATGTGATTTTAAACAACTTTCCAATTTACTTCTATTATCTAATTGGTTTTGTTCTTTTGGTATCATTTGTTGAAAAGGATACCAAGAGAATGAAGCAAATGAGATAATAGAACTAACTTGGAAAGTTGTTTAACTCCTTGAATGTGGATTCATTTTTTGAAAGTGCGGTCTGTTTGCAGCCGGATGGAACATGGTAATAGAGCGGAACTGCTGCCCGTGGCAAGACCCACGACCTGAAAAATCCTTAACAACTAGTGACGTACTGATTTATGAAATTTTGGGGTTTTGTCCCTTTTATCAGGTACAGGCATAGCAATGGTTGAGGTGATATGATTATTTAAAGGGACATAATACTGTAGACATAAAATGTTCTAATGAGTAAGAACATTTTTATATTGCACTACAACTTGTCTATAACCGCAAAGGGGTCAAATACATAGTTAAAGTCAGCTCCAGAGCAGCAGTGCACTACTGGGAGCTAGCTAAAGACATCTGGTGAGCTATTGATAAAAGGCATGTATGCATAGCGACCAATCACGAGCCAACTCCCAATAGTGCATTGCTACTCCTGAGACTACAAAAGATACCAAGTGAATTAGAATTCTTTGGATAAAAGAAGTCAGTTAAAAAGTCTCTTAAAATGGCATCTTATATCACAAACATGATAGTTAAATTTTTACTTTCGTGTCCTCAAAGCATGGAATGGCTCATATATAAAAATGTATTGCTAATATGTTAAATTTTTATGTATGCCCCTTTAAATGGTTATAATTTCATGGTTCAGACAGAACATGTAACTTTAAAGGGATACTAAACCCATTTTTTTTTCTTTAATGATTCAGATAGAGCAGTGTTTCCCATCCGCGGTCCTCAAGTACCCCCAACAGTCCTGGTTTTCATTATAGGTGAACTAGAGCACAGGTGAAATAATCAGCTGATGGGTGATAGCAGGTTGAATACTGATCAGCTGATTACTTCACCTGTGCACTAGTTCAGCTATAATGAAAACCAGGCCTGTTGGGGGTACTAGAGGACCGCGGTTGGGAAACACTGAGATAGAGCATGCAATTTTAAGCAACTTTCTTATTTACTCAATTTTTCTTTGTTCTCTTGCTATCTTTATTTAAAAATCAGAAAGGTAAAGCTTAGGAGCCGGCCCTTTTTTGGTTCAGAACCTGGGTTATGCTTGCTTATTGGTTAGCTAAATGTAGCCACAAATAAGCTAGCACTAGCCAGGGTGCTGAACCCAAAATGGGCTGGCTTCTAAGGTTTACATTCCTGCTTTTTTTTTTTTTTTAATTATTTTTTTTATTGAGGTTATGCATCAAAGAAAATAACATACAATAGTAGATTTGCAATAATAAATGTGCGTACATCATCTGTCAATAAACAATGTTGAACATTGCAAGGCAACTGAAATCAAGAACAAGAGGGAGTATAACAATGCCTGATCACGGACAAGCTTCTCAAACCTCTAATTTTGTATATATAATCGCGTGACTGGCTGACTAGTTAAAAGGTCTCTTATGAGCCCACTAGCTACATGTGGGCGGGATAGCATATGGTAGTCAGATCTACGGCCTCTATTGGGCCTAAGGATAGCATATAATGAAAATATTATGGGGGGGGGGGATGTCAGCGGGTAAGCACCGCTCTTTATATAGGGGGGAGGAAGGGGGGGCGGAGCCATATAGGGGATTTCCCTTCGAGGAGTAGTTGTGCTTTAAATCTTATTGTCGTAAGGGCAATTGTAAAATAGAACAACATTAAGGGACATATGACATTAGAGTGCTTGAAAGTAACAAGCCAGTTTACCAAAATAAACCTAGTTGCGACAAGATATGTCTAATAATGCAGTTTTAATAAGTTTCTAGCATTACAGCTATAAATAGTAGCATACTTATCTAAGGGGAGAGTACCTTAAATAGGTATGTGGGAGGTACATTTATACATATACAATTTAAGGGGAAATAGGGGATATGAAACACACAGAGCCCCTTTCTATGTCCCTGTGGAAGGGAAAAATAACTGAATGACTAATCTGTGATTCTCAACACATGAAGGCCCGGGTTAAAAAAAGTTAACAGAAGCCTCCAGGGTCACGTTTAGGCTAAAGAGTATATTAGGAACAAGGGGGTCGTAACCAGCTGTAGTATGGGGTATCTAAATGCAGAAATCTCCTCTAGTAGGCAAAATGGAAACTGCTAAGTAAACAAATCCTAAATAATATTTTGCTATTGGCAGGCATACTCTAATAAAATGACAAAACACTTGTGAACATCTAGTACATAACGATTCCCTTATCTAGAAACCTAGGGGTAGAGCCACCTTAATATAGTGGGATAGAAAAAACACCACATTATGTAAACATAGGGCAGCAAAACATGGTAGCCTAAAACGTCTAGAACTGTTAACGAATGTGCAAAACAGACATAACCCTATGAACTCTATCATCTGTAAAAGAAGTATATTAGAATGCAAATATATCTAATGGGGATTCCTCAGCAAGCATGAGATGTAAAGAAAAAATGACGAAACCCGTTATGGGCTAATAAGCCATATGAGATATGAGTGTTAATATCATCTAGAACACCACTCTCCACGCAGGGAATGATAGTTAGTGGATAACATGAAATTAACATATGGGCCATGTATGACAATAGTACATCAAATAGTAATAATATAGTGCAATCAACATGTACTGCATAACGTTATGGCTTGTAGAGTAGCTTACTAATACTAGGGCGATGTGCAATCGTCTGACTCCCCTAGCGCATAAAAATATTAGATGACTTGATACACATTAGATAATCATCTCTTTCATCAATATAGAAGTACAAACTGCCCATGCGGGAAGGTGTTATTAAGAGAGGAACCGTATCTACAGTCATAGGGGTAGGTATTCAGAAAGAAGCATTCTATGCAACAGCTGTAAAACCTGCGTGCTGGATTAATTGATGGAGAATGAGTCTCCTGCCTAAAAGAAACCTTTATAACCATGTAGTATATATTAGAAACACAATGCACTAGGGTTAAAAACATAAAACAGTAAACATTGTTAACTATTATATAGAGCTCACACTGATATAGATAGTCCGGCTGAGAGGAGAAATCAATACCGTAGTTTTGGTAATAAGAGTTTGTGCCTCAGGAGGGTTTGCCAATGTGACAATGATATGCTTATACAATGTAAGTAGCCCCAACTCAGCGGTGAACAGTCACTGTCCGGGAATTTCAGTGAGGTTGTAGGTCCATCATACAGCGGCATATTTATATATCCTTGTACATAATATTTGTTCAAATATAGACATTAACTAGCATACTAAACATTGAGTACATATTAAATAACACGCCTAAGAGGTGTGATGGATTTGTATAAGGTGATAGTGCCTGTAGGGCTGCAGAAGGAGCCTAGATGACATTATAAGAAGAGTTAAACTCACTCTAGCTAGAGTCAATTAATATGCTGTATGATATACTGAAAACTAACAGCATAGTTTGTCAGGTTTCACATAGGTAGACAAAGTGAAATAGGAATAACTTGGTGGTGTCTTGCAGTTCATCAGGGGCCTGGAGCGTGTTAGTAAGATCTTGATGGTCATCTGAGGGGGTAACACCATGCAGGGGATACCTAAGAGGTACTGGGCTGGGATCAACTTCACTGTGACACCGTGAGCTCCCATGTAGAGGCAGGTATCCCGTATGTCAAGAGTAGAGGCGTAAGCAGTGGGGAGGTAGACCATCCGGACGCCATATCCAGTATATATTGATTGTCCTGTATCCCATAGCCACCACAATCTCTGATTTGGGTCTTTTGAGAGGGCGCTGCCAGTGCCGAGAGTGCTCAGATGAAACGCTGCACAAGGGGAATCCCCACTGAGGTAGTTCCTGTTCCAAGCGCTGGACAACCATCTGTGGTTAAGATATATATAACTGCAATCTTATTGCACGTAGTAGGGGTCATAGGAGCTCCCAGTAAATAGCCGATAACTAAGGAGCTGTGTGGTGCGGCTGGGCCACTCGGGTTGTTCTTTGTGAGCAAGATCTAGCCCGTTACCGGTCCCATGAATTAAGTATGGCTGGTTCATCCCTGTGCACGGTGAGGCTGTTAATCTTCCAGACCTCTGGGAAACGTCTGTCACATCCTCTCCGATGGCAGCAATAGGCAACCCCACCGCGCAATGGTCCGGCAAGTTGTGCATATGCTGTATAGCACCCCGCTGTGACTCGCTCCTTGTCGTGTTATAAAATTTTGTAGCTGGGGTAGAGAGCGTTGATTTCCGACTCGCTGCTTTCCAGATAGTCGTAGGAAATGTTAATACCACCGGCTGAACCGGCTCCGGAGTAACAAATGGGGTTGTATCAGACGTTATGTCCTTACACATATTAGATAGCTCAGAGAAGTTATGATCCATGCGGCGCCCCAGGGATTCCAGTAGAGCTTTTAGTACCTTGTGTAGGTCCGCCATATTGATAGTGATAGAAGAGCAAAAATTACTGTCAGAGCCCTTAGTGATCTAAATTGAGCCTCAGAGTCATATTTCCCTTCATATACAAGAACTTTTAGCAGAGTCACCAGCACTTATTCATTTCCTCCATATATGTACTGAAATAAGAGAATATAAACTACTTAAAAACGGTAGTTTAATCAGAGTCATGTCGGAGCTTCTGTAAAATATGTCTAAGCGCCATCTTGTCCTGGCTCTGCCACATTCCTGCTTTTTAAACAAAGATAGCAAGAGAACAAATAAAAATTGATAATAGGAATAAATTATCAAGTTGCTTAAAATTGCATGCTCTATCTGAATCATGAAAGAAAACATTTGGGGGTTAGTATCCCGTTAAACAGCGCTGAGGAATCTGTTGGCGCTCTATAAATACCTGAAAATAATAATAATAAACAACTTTGTTTTCAATATATATATATATTACACATGCATATCATGTAATTCAGCATCTGTGTTCCTATGCTGCCCAGGAGTGGATTTAAATGTTAACATCTGATTCCGGTGCCAGTTTTTATTTCTGAATATTCTGGGATTTAAATATATTTCCAAACGTATCCTTGCAGTCTGCTGAAAAAACACGGCTTGGTGTAGTGTAAGCTGTTTGGCTTTGTGATATGGAAAAATATTCAGCCAATGTGAAATAGTAAAAGTGAAGCCAAGGTTCACCTCTGCATAAGTTAGCAGCCAAAATAATAAAACACAGACCTAACTCTTGCCTGCAGCTTACAGAATCAAGGTGAACTGGATTTGCAGTAGACTGAATACAAGTGAATGACTGTAGGGATATACTATTATTAACACTCAACATAGCTCCTGACTAATATTTAGAGAGAAACTCTGCATTCAAAGGAATAATAAAATATAGTGTATGTTTAAAGGAAATTTAAAGGCACCTGACATATTCTGCAGTTTACTTGATATTATGTGAAGCATGCTAAAGATTAGTTTACTTTTTAAGGGACATGTTACTATTTTTTTTGTCTTTTTACAATTATTCTTTATTTGGGTAAAAAATGGTTTAAATTTAAGGTGAAGCTAACCGGCAGTGTGTGATAATCTGTAGCTAAGACCTGGGACTTTATCGTTCACCAAGGGAAACTCCCACATATATATATGTTTTTTTTATTCAGTACAGGAAAATTAATTTGTCCAAAACACTATAATACAATTTGAAACATTCTCTTTAAAGGGACATTCCATACTAAATACATTTTATAAGCATAGTATTGAGGTTATTCCCTGCCTCTCTCAAGTCATGGGGCCGCCATGTTAAAAACTTTCACTACATTCTGGTGATGACCTGTTTGCATATGGGAGGCAACTCTATTTTTTGACTATCATGTCCCATAAGGTGGATATTTTATGCAGACGTTTCTAGAACAGTAGTTAAACATTTTGAACTATTTGATATTAAAACTCTGCAGAGGCTTAGATACAAGGTAATCACAGAGGTAAAAAATATATTAATATATTTGTGCTGGGGAATGGGTAATAAAGGGATTATCTAGCTTTCCTTCTTAATATAAGGAGAGTCCACGGCTTCATTCCTTACTGTTGGGAAATACTTAACCTGGCCACCAGGAGGAGGCAAAAGCACCTCTCCCACTTCCCCATCCCCCAGTCATTCTTTGCCTTTCGTCACAAGCCACTTTAGGTCTGAAGAATGCCTACCTTCACATTCCAATCTACAGGGTCCACTTCCAGTTCCTAAGGTTTGCGTTCCTGGATCAGCACTTCCACTTCTTTGCACTTCCGTTTGGTCTAGCTACTGCTCCAAGAATCTTTACAAAGGTTCTAGGGGCTCTCCTGGCCGTCACCAGAACCCAAGGTATAGCAATTACGGCTCATTCTACTAGAGCAGTGGCTTCCTCTTGGGCCTTTAAGAACGAGGCCTCTATGGATCAGATTTGTAAGGCGGCTACCTGGTCCTCCTTACACATTTTTTCTAAATTTTACAAGTTTGATGTTTTTGCTTCAGCTGAAGCAGCCTTCGGGAGAAAGGTTTTGCAGGCTGTGATGCCCTCAGTTTAGGCTCTTTTTGTCCCTCCCTTTATCATTCAGTGTCCTCTAGAGCTTGGGTATAAGTTTCCCAACAGTAGGGAATGATGCAGTGGACTCTCCTTATATTAAAAAGGAAAACATAAATTATGCTTATCAGATAATTTCATTTCCTTCTGTATAAGGAGAGTCCACGGCCCCCGCCCGTTTTTCTCCGATGGGCTGCCCCCTAAATTTATATTTCTCTTCTGGCACCTTATATACCCTGATATTTCTCCTACTGTTCCTTGTTCTCTCGGCAGAATGACTGGGGGATAGGGGAAGTGGGAGAGGTATTTAAGCCTTTGGCTTGGGTGTCTTTGCCTCCACCTGGTGGCCAGGTTCAGTATTTCCCAACAGTAAGGAATGAAGCTGTGGACTCTCCTTATACAGAAGGAAATGAAATTATCTGGTAAGCATAATTTATGTTTTTTAAACAATAAAAATTCTGGTGTAGACTGTCCATTTAACTTTTCCTTTGTCAGAGTGTTCACAGGCTTTGCCAGTTTTAAATAAACCTTCAAATTACAGCAGAAATTACTAACATGTCTATCCAGCCTCTCCCGTTTCTGTGTAGTTCATTCGCTTATTGAGAAATGAGTGTGCTTCAGTAAATCCACATATAGAAAAACATGAGAAATAGAGACTTAGTGCATTTTTCCCAGTGTTTCTCAGCTCCTGTTGTGATGTGAGGAGGCATACATTAGTGTAGGTTAAGAGACCACTACTCTTAAAGAGACATAAAGCTCCAGATTAAAAATGCAAATGAGTAAAATTCATATAGTAATAGAAGCATTTCTACAATACTTTCTGCATGTTTTAGCAGAATCTCTTCTGTGTATGGAGCACCTACATTCTAACACCACACCTGCTCTAAAAATCATGACTTGTGTCAGGGATAACCCACTTGGCATCACCATTGACTAATATATACCACTGGTGGCTCTCTCAGGCATAGGAATGATTGAGAGTGATGTGGACGTATGATGTATGCTCCGTGAACAGTAAAAGTATAAGTGAAACTGATAGATATTACTAGAAGCTTTTTTAAATATTAGAGTAATGCTACTTTTCAAACCTGAAATAAATTCATGTGCATTCTGGCTGTAGGGCATTAGCTATGAATGCTCAATACAAAATTAACAATAAATGGTCATAAATGCACTTAGCCAGAGCTGCCCCTTCTCTTGTCCGGAAAAATGTCACTGTTTTCCACGCAAAATAAGGAACTGTCCCAACTCTGCGTGTAGCAAGCACTGACTATGTACAAACCTGCCCATGACACACTCTCTACACCCACTTCACACCCATGGCCTGCCCCTCCTAATGAGACTTACTCACATAACACCTGTGAGCCATTGGGGGATATGTATCAAAGCGTCAACTATATTGCATTTGTGGATGACAATATGCTCGCCTAACATCGCCAAACATTGCTGCTGCGGATCTGAATACCATCTCCATATTTATAAATAAAGCCATCAAAAACACCAAGTACGGGGCGATGAGCATTGGAGTGTTGTTAACTAACAGTCATTGTTGGCACTGCTATTCGTATTTTTCCCAACTTTATTTATACCATTTCACTAAATGCCGCCACGATACTAAAATGTTTAACCCCTATCCCGTAACCGCTAAACTTAAATAAAGTTATCAACCCCTATCCGTCCACGACACCGCCGCAACCTAAATAAAGTTATTAACCCCTATCCCACTGCTCCCCGACACCGCCGCCACTAAATAAACGTATTAACCCCTAAACCTCTGGCCACCCACATCACCACCTCTAACTAAACCTGTTAACCCCTAAACCGTCAGCCCCCCACATCGCCAAAAACTAAATTAAGCTATTAACCCCTAAACCTAACAACCCCTTAACTTTAAATTAAAAACATCCCTATCTTAATATAAATTAAAACTTACCTGTAGAATTAAAAGAAACTAATTTTAAACTATTAATTAACCTACCCTAACTATTATACTAAAGTTACATTAAACTACCAATTAAATAAACTAAATTACATATTAAAAAAAAACCTAACCCTACTAAAATTATTTAAATATACAATTCAACCTTATTAAAAGTACTAAATTACAAAAAACCAAAGACTAAATTACGAAAAATAACAAACCAAACTATCAAAAATAAAAATCTTTTTACACCTAATCTAATAGCCCCCAAAATAAAAAAACCCTAGCCTATAATAAACTACCAATGGCCCTTAAAAGGGCCTTTTGTGGGGCATTGCCCCAAAGATATCAGCTCTTTTACCTGTAAAAAAAAAAATACAAACACCCCCCCAACAGTAAGACCCACCACCCAACTACCCCCCCCAAATAAAAACCCAAACTCTAAATCTGTAAAGGACATTTGTATGGGCATTGCCCTTAAAAGGGCATTTAGCTCTTTTACATTGCCCAGACCCTAATCTAAAAATAAAACCCACTCAAAAAAACCCTTAAAAAAACCTAACACTAACCCCCGACGATCCACTTACAGTTCTTGAAGTCCCGCTTGAAGGATCCATCCAGACGGCGAAGTCATCATCCAGGCGGCAAGAAGTCTTCATCCAGGCGGCCTCTTCTATCTTCATCCAGCCGGCGTGGAGTGGGTCCATCCTGAAGACATCCGACGCGGAGCTCCTCTTTTTATGGTCGCTGCCGTAAACTGAAGCTTTAATGCAAGGGACGCGATTCAAGATGGCGTCCCTTGCATTCCTATTGGCTGATTTGAGTGTTAAATTCAAATCAGCCAATACGATGAGAGCTACTGCAATTCTATTGGCTGTTCAAATCAGTGCATGGGTGTTCCATGGGAGTACTTTGATTGGGATACATCGCCAGCAGTGCAATATATTAAAATCTCTAAAATACATGTTTGTCTTGCCACCTTTTCAGTGGCGAGACTTTACAGTATGAGGCAGGTAGTGTAGGTGTAGTTACAGTAAGGTCAGACAGGCATTTTCTACAGCGTTCCTACACATAATCCGTTTTTGGTGTCAGTAAATGCAATGTCTGTGCTGTGTAGGAATACTTGGCGGTGTTTGCAGACTTTTCCTGAAGCCGCAATTCCTATTATTTCCTATGGGAAAGACAATGCCACTTGTCGGCATGTTGCGGGTCCGCCCCTTTTTACATTATATGGACAGGCCGATGGAATGCAAGGCCAATGAGGCCAGAAAGGCAGTTTCACATAGGTCTGCCAATGCTTTGAATATTGGGGCCTTAGTGAGATAAATTAGTCTTGTGTGGTGCACAGCAAATGGGCAGAATAAGAGGAATATTGTGGGTTAACACAACATCATTCATTATGCCCAACACAATTACATGCTACATATGATTGCTTTGTATAGGGTTAGAGTCACAGTAAACAAACAGTAGAATACTTCCTTGATGCAGATATTTATTTTTAGCCAGAGACATAAGAAAACTCTCAGACTATGTGTTAGACCTAGGATGTGATAGGTGACTGCACATATATGTGTTCAGCTAGCTCAAAGAAGTGCATTGCTGCTCCTTAGCCAACTCTTCAAAGGATACATAGGGAATAAAGCAAATTTGATTATGTAAGCAAATTGGAAAGTTGTTTAAAGTGATAGTAAACTTGAGACCTCTTGTTAAGGTTACCAATGACCTACTTACAGCAAAATCAAAAGGCCACTTCTCTCTGCTTATCCTCCTTGATCTGTCTGCAGCCTTTGACACTGTTGACCACCCTCTTTTTCTCCAAACCCTCCAATCCTTCTGCATCTGTGATACAGCCCTCTCCTGGCTCTCTTCCTACCTGTCAAACCATACCTTTAGTGTAGCCTTCTCTGGGGCCTCCTCTGCCCCGTCACCACTTTCTGTCGGAGTACCGCAAGGCTCTGAGAAGAGAAGGGGACCAAGGACCAATCTACACGTCATCACTAGGTTCCCTAATAAAGTCCCACGGTTTCCAATATCATTTTATGCCGACGACACCCAAATCTACTTCTCTGCACCAGACCTATCTCCTTCCTTGCTAACCCGTGTCACTAACTGTCTTTCTCACATCTCTAACTGGATGTCCTCTCACTACCTCAAGCTAAATATCTCCAAAACTGAGCTCCTCATTTTTCCCCCTTCTTCCAAAATCTCCACCCCCAATCTCTCTATAACTGTCGACAACTCCATCATTACCCTTACCCCGCATGCCCGATGTCTCGGGGTTACATTTGACTCAGATCTTTCTTTCACTCCTTGGCTAAAGCCTGCCACTTCCACCTTAAAAACATTTCTAAAATTAGACACTTCCTTACACAAGACACAACTAAGATTTTAATCCACTCTCTCATTCTTTCCCACCTCGATTACTGCAACTCTGTCCTCTCTGGTCTCCCCACCTGCCGCCTAGCTCCTTTACAATCCATAATGAATGCCTCTGCCAGACTCATCTTCCATACACGTGGCTCTTCATCTGCTGCACCTCTTTGCCAATCCCTTCACTGGCTTCCTCTTGCCTCTAGGATCAAACACAAAATTCTCACTCTGACATACAAAGCCCTCAACTGCACTGCTCCCCCCTATATCTCAGACCTTGTCTCCAGATACTCTCACTCCCATCCCCTTCGCTCTGCTCATGACCTCCTACTCTCCTCCTCTCTTGTTACCTCCTCACACTCCCATTTACAGGACTTCTCCAGACTGGCTCCCATCTTGTGGAACTCTATGCCTCGCTCCACAAGACTCTAGCCTAGTTTTGAAAGCTTCAAGTGCTCCCTAAAGACTCTACTGTTCAGGGATGCATACAACCTACACTAACCTTACTTTATACCAGTTCCTCTCCTCCATTGCTATCGTCTGAACCCCCTTAGCATGTAAGCCTAAGAGTCCAGCTGTTTGTAGATCACCTTCTTAGGAGCTGACTACAACAGTGCAACTCTTGGCAGGGACCTCTACCCATTTGATCCCTATAATTGTTTTGTTGTACTTCGCATTTGTTTATAGCGCTGCAGAATCTGTTGGCGCTCTACAAATAACCGATAATAATAATAATAATAAAAGCAGGATGTAAAAAATCCTTTTAAATAAACCAGACTTTCATTTATCAAAAAAAAAATGTATTCCTAAAACAAACGTTATTATTGCTGTTCAATGTAAATCCTTGTGTCTGTTAATCCGCCGCTCCGTATCAGTTTTTATTTTATTTTAAATTACATTTCTGCTGCCAGTGCAGGCCATTAGGCGCCCATGAGTGAAGCTAATGCAATAATTAGTACCCAGCTAGGAGCATGCCTGGATAGAGAGTGGGTGGGACTGCTCTCTACGTCACAGCTTATTGAAACCCGGAAGTGCAAGGGAGCGGAGGAAGGACCAGTAAACAGTGAGATATAAAATATAATTTTTTTAAAGTTAGGGATAAGTTTAAAGAAAAAAAAAAAGGCAACTTTCTTATATATAATTGTAACATAATGAGCTATTCCAGAAAGTGCTCTATCTAAATCATGAAAGTTTTATTTTTACTTTATTGCTCCTTTAAAGGAACAATAAACCTAAAAAAAAGTCTGTCATGTATGGGAAAAACACGAAAAACATTATTTTTCCATGAATAAAGTTGGAGGTGATGTTGGAGCTGCTCACAGACTTACTGCTCACTGGCTGATAAGCACGTCTACTGCTTTGTGAATAAATTATTTCTAAATCTAAATTTTTGCCAAAAGTTTAGGGAACAAAAAATGACCTTTAGCTTGTTTTAAAGAGACACACCTCAGAAGCATAAAAATAAAAAAAAAAGTATTATTATTATTAACTTAGTACAGGAAATTCAGTTTAATTAAAAAGAAAGTCATATTACATTGTAATATGCCCTTGTTCAGATGCAACAACAAAAAATACTTTTGTACTTTTTTTAATTTTTAGAAGGCATAATTTAAGTATCTGAAAATTCCATACTCTATATCACTGGTTTTCAAACCAGTCCTCAGACCTCCCTAACAGGCTATATTTTGAGGATATCTGAACTGGAACACAGGTGAAATAATCAGCTTTTTAGTAAACATGGTTATTTTACCTGCTCTCTTCCAAGGAAATCTTGAAATTTTCGCCTGTTGAGGAGGCCCGAGGACAGGTTTGAAAACCAGTGCTCTATATGAATCTTAAAAGTTTAATTTTGACTTTTCTATCCCTTTAAAAGGACACTGTACCCAAAATTTTTCTTTCGTGATTCAGATTGAGCATGAAATTTTAAGCAACTTTATAATTTACTCCTATTATCAAATTTTCTTCATTCTCTTGGTATCTTTATTTGAAATGCAAGAATGTAAGTTTAGATGCCGGCCCATTTTTGGTGAACAACCTGGGTTGTCCTTGCTGATTGGTGGATAAATTGATCCACCAATAAAAAAGTGCTGTCCAGAGTACTGAAACCAAAAAAAAGCTTAGATGCCTTCTTTTTCAAATAATGATAGCAAGAGAACGAAGAAAAATTGATAATAGGAGTAAATTAGAAAGTTGCTTAAAATTGCATGCTCTTTCTGAATTACAAAAGAAAAAATTTGGGTACAGTGTCCCTTTAAGAACGCAGTTTAATAACAACAAAAACATTTAAAAGGACATGAAACAAATAAAAAAAGTTGTGATTCACATAGAACATACAATTTTGAACAACTTTCCAATTAACTTCTAGGGGGCCGATTTATCAATGTCTGTCCGACATGATATGCTGTAGCGTATCATGTCCGTCAGACATCGCTGAATACCTACAGCATACTCTGTCGGCATTTTACATTGCACAAGCAGTTCTGGTGAACTGCTTGTGCAATGCCGTCCCCTGCAGATTCCGCTAGCAGGGGGTGTCAATCAACCCAATCGTATAGGATCGGGTGGATTGATGTCCGCAGCCTCAGAGGCGGCAGACCAGTTAAGACCGCTGCTTCATAATTGCTGTTTCCGGCGAGCCTAAAGGCTTGCGTGGAAATAGTTGCATCAGGGGCCATTCGGCCCTTGTTAAATCTGCCCCCTAGTATCTGATTAGCTTCATATTCTTGGTATTCTTTGTTGAAAAGCATACATAGGGTAAGTTCAGGAGCAGGAAGCTAGCTGCTGATTGGTGGCTCCACATATATACCTCTTATCATTGGCTTACAAATCTGTTCCGCTAGCTCCTAGTAGTGCATTGCTGCTGCTTCCATAAAAGATACCAAGAAAATGAAGCAAAATTGATAATAGAAGTAAATTGGAAAGTTGTTTATAATTGCATGCTCTATTTGAATCATGAAAGAAAAATGTTGGGTTTCATATCCCTTTAAACTAAACACTCCTATTATGCTTGTTTTCCAGTAACATCCTAATTATTTTGATAGCAAGTCCACTTTAGAAATTTGTGGAGCTCAGAATTTTTTTGTTGAAGGCTGATCTCTAGGGATCAATAGGCAACTTTTCATTAAAGTTTTAACATTTCTAAATCGTATCTTTCTAAAATGACTCACTGTGGAAATGAACAATGTATCCCTCTAACATAGTATAACATTTTTATAATAAATAATGTTTTAATGCCAATAACAAATTTTAACTCCATTTTTAACTTTTCTTTTTGTAAACAGCTCATCAGGATTTGTCTGCTGCCAGGGATGGAAACAGCAAGGAGAAGAATGCTTAATAGGTATGTATTATACCTGGTAATGCTATTGGGTTTACATATTGTCTAATATTTCCATTAGATTCAGTAGTGTAAACTAGAAGCTGTTGAAGTGAACAGTTCACTCCTAAGCCAACTTCTGGCATGCAAGATATCCAATGCCTTGGCGGAAAACCTCTGATCATCAACCCATGTCTGCACCTATTCTAAGTGTCTGCCAGCTAGCGATGCCTCAGATAGCACAGTATTGGCAAGTAACAGAGAGGATTGGGGCCTTTATTTCTTTATTTTTTTCTGTACTCATTGAACCATATTTTTACATGTAGGATAAAAGTATTACTGTCTTGGAGTAAAGCTTTCTGTTGTTAAATTGGATATATTAGAGAATCAAGTGGACACAGAGTTTAATTATCTCAGGAATATATTGGGTTTTTATTTCTATGTGTTTAATAACAAAAATGTTTATTTACTGCAACTGAATATACATATAAAATGAAATCACTGTTTAAGCTTCATGCAGGGAGCTTTTATTAAAGGGACAGTCTACACCAGAATTTTATTGTTTTAAAAGATAGATAATCCCTTTATTACCCATTCCCCAGTTTTGCATAACCAACACATTTAGAATAATATTCTTTTAACCTCTGTGATTATCTTGTATCTAAGCCTCTGCAAACTGCCCCTTTATTTCAGTTCATTTGACAGACTTGCAGTTTAGCCAATCAGTGTCTGCTCCCAGATAACTTCACGTGCACGAGCACAGTGTTATCTATATGAAATACGTGAACTAACACCCTCTAGTGGTGAAAAACTGTTAAAATGCACTCTGAAAAGAGGTGGCCTTCAAGGTCTAAGAAATTAGCATATGAACCTCCTAGGTTAAGCTTTTAACTAAGAATACCAAGAGAACAAAGCAAAATTGGTGATAAAAGTAAATTGGAAAATTGTTTAAAATTACATGCTCTATCTGAATCATGAAAGTTTATTTTGGCCTAGACTGTTCCTTTAAGATTACAAAGTGACCTTATCTAACATAAATTACTTATCTTAAAGCCTTGTATACAAATCTGACTTTTACATCATTCATACTTAAAGGACCTGAAATTCCGTGGCACTTCAGATGTTTTAGAACTACATTTTCATGATGCTTAGGCAATCTGCTGTCCAGTCGAGCATCATGGGAAGTGTAGTTCTGTAGGTGTAGGTTCGTCATCACTGAGAAAGAGCATGCTGCTGCTGCTGCAGTTTTAAACAATTTTCTTCTATTATACAATTTGCTTAATTCTCTTGGTATTCTTTGTTGAAGGAGAAGCAGTGCACGCTAGAAGACAGGGTCACAGTGTGGCTCCTTTTATCTTAATATTTCATGTTCCTTTAAAGTGATGGTAAACTCTCCCCTTCATAAAAAACAGATCCAGAATGTTAGTGATATTATAGATGAAGTTTCATTCATCAGTTGCGCTACAACTTACTTTTTAATATAGATATGAAATTCTTATTCCCCGCGTAGTGTGTCCCTTAGAAGTCTGCGCTATCCGACCTCCAGATGTTAGCGGGCCGGAGTCTTTCACTCAAGCGATACCCACCTTGAGCACAAGAATAAGAGCGCTACTGATTTAACTTTAGAGGTGTTAGAGCTTAAAGGGACACTAAACCTAAAAATGTTCTTTCATGAATCAGGTAGAGAATATATTTTTAAACAACATTCTAATTTACTTCTATTATCTAATTTGCTTCATTCTTTAGATATCATTTGCAGAAGGAATAGCAATGCACATGGGTGAGCCAATCACATGAGGCATCTATGTGCAGTGATCAATCAGCAGCTACAGAGCCTATCTAGATATGCCTTTCAGCAAAGGATATCAAGAGAATGAAGCAAAATAGATAATAAAAGTAAATTAGAACGTTGTTTAAAATCGCATGCTCTTTCTAAATAATGAAAGAAAAAATTTGGCTTTCATGTCTCTTTAACAGTGTTAATATTTTTTAACTCTACTTGTAATGTGCGCCATAATGATTAGTCATAATCCTTTCTATTTGTCTTATGCTTTTCTGCGTGAATAGATAAATCATGACTGTGTATTCTACAGACTCTATTTATCAGTTTGTCATTTGATAAATATACTTCATGAAATGTGCAGTTTATATTTGTTAATTTTTTTTAATCTGAATATTTTAAAGATACAGCACAATTATCAATAAAGGGCCTTCTGCTGTGTAGTCAGTAGCTTCCTCTCATAATTAAAATCCCGGCTTAGATTTGTGGTGCCAATAGGGTAGATCCCTGTACAATGTGACTTTTTCAGTTAGAAATCCAGAAATAGGTAGCTGAAGATGGTGTTAAGTAAAGGCTCTGCATGTACAGAGAAGCCACTGTTATTCTCTGGCAGCCTGTCGTCATGCAAATCTCAGGGCATTTACTCAAATGTAAGTACAGAAACACAGGATCTGAGAACAGCTAGACGCACAGGATATATAAGATGATGCCTGTATGGTGGACTATTCAATAGATTCTTTACTGTGCATGGTTTGTTTAAACTAGTAAACTCAGCAGAGCAGCAAATAGTGTAATTCTGTACAGTGGTAAAAATATATTTACTGTATAACTGTATAGCTGCTGTAGCATTTTGGACTGAGTATACATAGAACACTGTAGATTATAAATTAAAGAGACATTTGTTTACGTTTTCTATGTGGTATCTAAAATGATCTTTAGATACAGTATGTGTAAGTGCTAAAAAAAGGACTTTCTTACACTATTAAAACATCTTTTTGTTTTTATGCCAAAACAATTGTGTAAAATAAAATAAAGGTAAAGGATATAGTTCTTCAATCTCAGAGATTGAGATTTCTTCCAGATACTTTTGGGTGTTGGGTTAATCCTGGAAATAGACTTTTGAGCTATAACTCAGCTCTTACTGGTTAGGCAGGTAGATCCTTTAAAACGCCACTAGGAAAGTGGTGAAACGTTTGTTGGAGTTTTTAAGGACATTGTAAGGGACTGTTTTACTGCTGGGTTCTTGGCTATTCATTGTGTATGTGGTATGTTCAAGATAAATGTTACTGAGCAGAAGATATTAGCTGTAATGTCCGTACACAGTATTGTCCTGTAAATTGTATTTAGTTATAATAAATATTATTCTTATGAGCTACTGTTCCTGTTTTATCTGGAGTAAGCTGAGGAACTAAATGCCTACCTGCTTAACCCATTAGAGCTAAGTTATAGCTCATTGCTAAGTGAGTACCAGTCAATTAGGTCATAATCCCCTTCACTATTGTCTGCTTTCTGTGTTATTTCTCTACATACCTGGAAGTTATTCACCATGAGGGAGGGCCGCGGGGCCTGATACCTACCTGCCTAAACACTAAATTTTAGTAGAGATTCACTAGATTTATCAAGCCCCTGCGGCAGCAAGTTCTCACAGCTCCTGCCCGCTCGTGATTGGCTGTGCGCGGGCAGGGGGCACTCGTGTGCAATGTTAATTACCTGCGGGTAATTGCGCCCCGCCACAGGCGAGCTGAGGCGTACAGGGGCGCGTATATGCGCCCCTGTACGCCTCAGAGTTGATAAATCTAGCCCTAAGAGCTGAGTTATAGCTCAAAAGTCTATTTCCAGGATTAACCCAGCACCCAAAAGAATCTGGAAGAAATCTCAACCTGTTGGATTGAAAGACTATATCCTTTTATTTTACACAATTGTTTTGGGATTTTCACTATTTATTTGTGTATAAGTTTATATTTGAGTGAACACATATATTTTTTTACTTTCTGTTTTTATGTTTGCTGAGGATAGTCCCCTGTTTCAAATGCCTTTTTAATACAGTATAAGCAGCAAGTGAAAGTGGCTAAGGTGTTTATGGTAACTGCAGGATTATGAGCTTCCTCATTGTCAGAAAACAATGTTGGTTAAAAAAAACAACGCATTACTATTTGTGCAATATGTAATAATAATGCAATATGTAATAAAGTCATTAGTGGTAAATCACTCTGACAATGTAATACATGCTGATTAGGCTGCTTAATTTTTACCGAGCCTTAACGAAAATAAGATACAACTCATTATCTATGTGGCTTTCTTAGAAGAGTATGTAATATTTTATTTTAAAAAATATATATTTTTATCTTATAATCAATACAAAGCTATTGCATTTATCATTTCAAACATATTTTGTTGTAAAATGTTTGAGAGTCTTTTTAACATAACTAAAGTAACAATGAATGTGATAGTGAACCGGAAAATATCTTTAGTAGTGTTCATAGTAGCGATCCATAGAACGTCCATTGCCGGGATTATTATTTGTCATATGACTACAAGACAAGAAGGCAAAAGTATAAACAAATAAGCAAGCAAACAAATAACATTAGGTGTAATCAGTTCCAAGTCTGGACACAATATAAAACATGGTGCATTTTTTATATCCAAAGATAATTTTAAATGAATGTTAACGCAGTTATGAACAGCTGTAAAGTGATAGAAAGGTTACGGGCCAGCCTAATTTTGTGGTTGTCTTATAACTCAATGTTTAATAGGTCGGCTATTCCAAAATAAGTATCTAGTTGGTCTGTTAATTGATAGTGGAGTTTCTCTAGGAAGATGGTGGATCGGACCTGTCCATGCCACTCCTGCAACAAGGGCATTGTCAGTGTTTTCCAATGTCTAGGTATAACTTGTTTTGCGCTATTTAACAGAATTAGCAAGGCCTTGTCCTATGTCTTTGATATTTTAGGTAATGGTTTGAGTAGTAACATATAGGTAGGGTCAAAATGAATGCTGGTGGATAGTAATGTATTGATTTCAGTCAATACCTGTGACCAAAATGGTACTAATAAAGGGCAGGACCACCAAATGTGTGTTAGGGTCCCTGCTTTACCACATCCCCTCCAGCATCTGTCTGTAATATTAGGGAAAATATGTTTTAGTCTATATGGAGTTAGATATCATCTCATTATAATTTTGTAATAATTTTCCAGAATGTTTGCTGAGATGGAGGCTTTAGAGATTTGTTGAAATATGGAATTCCATTCTTTATTAGAGGGGGTGAGTATAAGTCTCTGTCTCATTTATTGGTGTAAGAGGGTAAGTGATTAGGGGGTTGTATGATAAGTATTTTGTAAATTATGGAGGTTGAACCTCCGGAAGGGGCTTTATAGAGCACAATGTCTCAAAGGCTGTTCTTTGTCTAGTTATGTTTCTTTTTTCAGGGTGTGAGGAAAGAATGTTGTGAAGTTGTAGATATTGATACCAATGGGAGAATACCCAATATCCATATTATATTAACAAATCCCTGTCTTTAAGAAAGTTGCCATCCAACAACATAGAATATGGCATAATTTCTCTCAGTGAGGGTATAATTTTAAATGTAGTCTTAGTTTCAAATGGTAAGGAGTGATCAGAGAGAACAGGGGTTAGGGGGGAGGGTATAGTGGAAATTGGTTGTTTACAGTTAAGCATGAGCTTCCAAGTTTGAAATAATTTGTCTATAATGGGGTATTAGTTACCATTTTGAACTGTAAAAAAATAATCTAGGCGTGAGCCAGTTTTATTAGGGTGAGAGAAGAACGAGTAATCTCTTGTGGGATGTATCTTCATGTGTCATGTAATAGGGATTTGGTAAAGAATTGCCATATTTGTTTAAGTGTTTTATGAGGAATATAAAAGGTGGATGTTGATGAATCCAATAGAGGATTAAAAGGAAAGTTTAGGTCTCCACCTAGAATTATGATACCTTTAGCAAAGTCCAGTACTTTAGTTTGTATTGTTTTGAAAAACTTGGCCCCTGTGTCTGTGTAGGGGTGTAGATGTTTATAATCATGACTTAACTACCATATAGTATGCCCTGGATCGCTAAATATCTGCGATTTTTATCCCTGTCGATTTCTTGTACCTGAAAGGGGATATCTTTTTTGATAAAAGTACTCACTCCATTTTGTCTGGAGTTAAACGAGCTATGATAGTGGGTGGGGTATATGGAACTAAAATATCTAGGTTCTTTGTTAGATCTAAAGTGAGTTTCTTCAAGTAGAAGTATGTCAGCTCTTTTGTTATATAAGTCTATTAGTGCAGCTCTCCTTTTTTGTAGAGGGTTAAACCCCATGACATTCTGTGAGATGAGTGCTATAGGTTGATTATGCTGTTCGGACATGTGATTGGACAGAATTTAAGATAGTAGTGTCCTGAACATTGGAACTGTAAACATGAAAACATATGAAACAAAAACTGTTAACAAGCATAACCATAAAAACTGATAATCTTGATTGAATTAGTTGGAATTCGTAAGTTCCAGAGTTACCACTAGTTGGTCTACCACATAGGCGTGACAATATGGCAAGCCAATGTGGACGGGTAACAGACTGGGTGTTCGTCATAAAGTAAGGAGGGGGGAAGTAGCGGATTTCAGTGAAGGCTTATGGCCATCTCACCATTTAGTATTAGGATATTAGGATAATATATGTTGTGGATATCCCACTCACTGCGTTTATTAGTGAATGAATCAATGATTCTTAACGCCTATGTAAACCATTATACCTGTAGCGTATAACTACCAGGTTAATGATTTTCCTAATGCTAGAGATGTAAAGCAGGAGATGTGTTTCATATTTGGTACCTTTGGTGATAAGTAATACAACATATGCATGCAAAACTCATCTCAAAACACATAACATTGCAAGGATAATATCAAATAACATAGAAAAAGATACTCATTCTCATCCAGTGAGGTTTGACTTCACCATAGTTAATGAGGTTAGATGTTGGATGTCTTTAGCATGCCTCTGTCATGATGGACTATAATATGTAGGAGACATAAATTTCAGGTGATCCCTTTAGCGTCCGTGATGAGTAGGACTCGCTTGGTGCCTATTTTGCATAGTGGGCTCCTACTATTGGGGTTCTAAAGATCAATTCTGTCAGATGTGAGCATCGGAGTTGATTTTCCTTTCTTTTTTGGAGGGATTAATTCCCAATTCCTTTTTTATTTCTCCAGGTTGTTTTTGGTTGAGTGTGTGGTGAGGTTTGATGGTGGCGGTAAGTCTGGGGATTCCAGGCCGAGTGATTCCCAAAAGGCAGGAACTTCTGATGTGTCGGTACATATAATTTTTCTTTCCTCGTGGATTACTGCCAGGTGAAAGGGGAAACCTCATCTGTATGGGATTTTCTTGTTTCTCAGCATTGTTGTTAATAGGGATAACTCTTGAGTGTACGTTGGGATAAGTCTGCATACAATTGTTAAACTGTACCTCTAAATCTGATTGGTTGTTTTTTTATTGCAGCTGCCATTAGCTCTTCTTTTTCAAGAAAGTTTTTAAATTTTATGATAATGTCTCTTGGTGGTGCATTGTCCCGAGGTTTGGGCCGAAGTGCACGGTGTGGACGGTCCCAAGGAATATTGCTTGCAGCAGGTGTCCCTATCAGGTGTGTGAATAAAGCGGGTAGATACACTGGAAGTTCTTTAGGTAGGACTGTTTCAGGCACTCCTCTGATTATGAGGTTTTTCCTGTGGCCTCTATTCTCTATATCTTCCATTTTATCCTGTAGGGAGTATATTATGTCTGATTGTTGTTCAATGAGGTTATGCATAGAGAATAGTTCTTCAGATACCAGGTCTCCTTGATCTTCTAATGCTTCCACTCTGAAGCCCAGAATGTGTACATCTAGCTTTAACGCTGCAAGTTCTTCTCTCTGACATTTTCTTATAGTATCTGCAATAGCTTTTGTTGGAGCTAGCGCAGAAAGAATATAGGTAGGGATTTGCATTGTTTCATATGTGTCGGGATCAGGTATATCCGATATAGGATGAGATCTGATTATTTCTTCCCTTGTGGGTCTGGATGTACTTTGAGTGTTAACATCTGAAGTATCAAAATATGAGCTCATTATATTGCTTTTAGAAGCTGACGGTTTGTTATTTTTGATTGGTCTGACATTTTTCTTATTAGAGGCCATTTTTGTATTAGTTGCCTTATAGAGTATTTATGATTTAGGCCCTTATAGATATATTGTATATATTAGTGTGTTTTTAATATCTATAGTTTGTAATTTGTAGATTGCAGGAGTTATAGTGTCCCTTGTTAAACCGGCCTGTCTGTTGTCTTGCTTGTATAGAATAGCGTTGCCAAGAAAAAAAAAAGGATCTGGTACTATATGGGACCTCTCTCTAACATTGCCTCTGCGCTTGTAGGTTATCCAAGCGTATGCCCTGTACCACTGTTTTACTTTTCCCCTTTTTAGTTAATGCATGCTGGAGTCTCACCTCATCTATTGATCCTATAAGATTTCTTGCATTGCTGCAGAGTGATCCTACGGGCAGCCACATGTGTGGATTGTGGTGGCTGGTGTAGGCCGCTTGTTAGTGTTGTCAAGGCAGGACTGTACACAGTTACGGATCTCTGTAGTGACCGTGTCGAGTAGTTACTCACTACATCAAGTGAGTGGCTTATTCTGCAGAATTGATGCGTTGTCGGCAGTTTTGTTCCCGCACTTACGTGTATGAGGTAGAGTCCTAATGTGGAAGTTGCAGCCCCTTTAGGCAGCTTGTTGAGGTCTTGGATGTATGAGGGGTTGATGGAGTTAAAGGGCCGGGTGGGTGTTGCGGTCATAGCAGGAGCCAGATCCTCTCGTAGCTTCCGACCGCTCCTGTCTGTCTGCTTAGCTTGTCCCTGTGTTTTTTTAGCTAGGCCGCTTCCGTTGTTGTAGCCCAAGTTGGAGTGTTCTTTAGGGCTAGTTAGCAAACTTGCCAGATCCCTGTTCGATAGCCTTATAACCTGGCTTGTGTTATGGCATATTTAGATGGCTGAAATTATAATTTTTGCAAGGATTGGTTTTCCTCTTAAAGGAACTCCGGTCTTAAGCTGCCGTCTTAGCTGCAGCCGGCTCCGCCCCGCTATGTAATAATATTTTAATTTGTTATCTGTGTACTTGTTTGGCAATGGGCAGAGGACCTTCAGTATAAAAGGTTGATACTTGTACGATTATACTTTTTATGGTAAGAAAAAGACTAGGGGGGCGATTTATCATAGCGGATCATGTCCGACAAACATCGCTGAATGCCGACAGCATACGCTGTCGACATTTAGCATTGCACAAGCAGATAACACTGTGCTCACACACGTGGAGTTCAGGTGAGCCAGCTCTGATTGGCTAAAATGGATGTCTGTCAAAAGGGGGCAGTTTGCAGAGGCTTAGATACAAGGTAATCACAGAGGTAAAAAGTGTATTTCTTCTGTTAAGTGTGATCAGTCCACGGGTAATCATTACTTGTGGGATATTAACTGCTCCCCTACAGGAAGTGCAAGAGGATTCACCCAGCAGAGTTGCTATATAGCTCCTCCCCTCTACGTCACCTCCAGTCATTCTCTTGCACCCAACGACTAGATAGGATGTGTGAGAGGACTATGGTGATATATTTAGTTTTTATATCTTCAATCAAAAGTTTGTTATTTTATAATAGCACCGGAGTGTGTTATTCCTTCTCTGGTAGAATTTGAAGAAGAATCTACCTGAGTTTTTCTATGATTTTAGCCGGAGTAGTTAAGATCATATTGCTGTTTCTCGGCCATCTGAGGAGTGAGGTAAACTTCAGATCAGGGGACAGCAGGCAGATTAATCTGCAAAGAGGTATGTAGCAGTTTATTATTTTCTGACATGGAATTGATGAGAAAATCCTGCCATACCGTTATAATGTAAACTCAGCCTTGAATGCAGTAGATGTAGCTGATATCAGGCTGTCATGTATGTATATTTTACACTTCAGTTTTCTGGGAAATGGTACTTCTCTGGCTTTTAAACTGTATACATAGACTTAACCTATTTTGCAGGGACTTGCAATAGGTTTTAAATGACAATTAATTATTGAGGTAAAATGTTTTTTTGCTGGCATGTAAAAACGTTTTTTTCTCTGAGGTACTGGGTGAAAAAATGTTTTGGGCACTTTTTTTCCACTTGGCAATAGTTTTGATTTAAATTAGAGCAGTTCACTGATCCCTCTCACTGTTATGTGTGTGGGGGAGGGGCCATTTTGGTGCTTTCACTATGCATCAGAAAAACTCAGTCAGAGGTTCATTTTCTTCCTGCATGATCCGGTTCATCTCTACAGAGTTCAGGGATCTCAAGAGTCTTTTTTGAGGGAAGTAATCATACAGCAGAGCTGTGCTGATTGTATTGACTGTGATATAAAAAACGTTTATTTGTGTATTTTTTTTCTGCTGCCTGGGTTAGTTATCATTTGCTGAGGGGAACAATCCTTTGCTAAAACTGTATATTCTGACAAAGATTGATGCTATAACTTAATTATTTTATCTGTTATAATATTTTTCTGTGCTTCTTAAAGGCACAGTTCGTTTTCATATTATTTGTAAATTACTTTGAAAAGTATTTCCAAGTTGCTGTTTATTTGCTAGTGTGTTAAACATGTCTGATTCAGAGGAAGATATCTGTGCTATATGTGTTAATGCCAAAGTGGAGCCCAATAGAAATTTATGTACTAAATGTATTGATGCTACTTTAAAAAATAGTCAATCTGTACAAATTGAACATATTTCACCAAACAACGAGGGGAGAGTTATGCCGACTAACTCGCCTCACGTGTCAGTACCTGCATCTCCCGCTCAGGAGGTGCGTGATATTGTAGCGCCGAGTGCATCTGGGCGGCCATTACAAATCACATTACAAGATATGGCTACTGTTATGACTGAAGTTTTGGCTAAACTACCAGAACTAAGAGGTAAACGTGATCACTCTGGGATGAGAACAGAGTGCGCTGATAATGCAAGGGCCATGTCTGATACTGCGTCACAGTTTGCAGAACATGAAGACGGAGAGCTTCATTCTGTGGGTGACGGTTCTGATCCAAATAAACTGGACTCAGACATTTCAAATTTTAAATTTAAGCTTGAGAACCTCCGTGTGTTACTAGGGGAGGTATTAGCGGCTCTGAATGATTGTAACACAGTTGCAATCCCAGAAAAAATGTGTAGGTTGGATAAATATTTTGCGGTACCGACGAGTACTGACGTTTTTCCTATACCTAAGAGACTTACTGACATTGTTACTAAGGAGTGGGATAGACCCGGTGTGCCTTTCTCACCCCCTCCTATATTCAGAAAAATGTTTCCAATAGACGCCGCCACACGGGACTTATGGCAAATGGTCCCTAAGGTGGAGGGAGCAGTTTCTACTTTAGCTAAGCGTACCACTATCCCAGTGGAGGATAGCTGTGCTTTTTCAGATCCAATGGATAAAAAATTAGAGGGTTACCTTAAGAAAATGTTTGTTCAACAAGGGTTTATATTGCAACCTCTTGCATGTATTGCGCCTGTCACGGCTGCAGCAGCATTTTGGTTTGAGTCTCTGGAAGAGACACTTCAATCATCCACACTAGATGACATCACACACAAACTTAAATTCCTTAAGTTAGCTAATTCATTTATTTCAGATGCCGTAGTACATTTAACTAAACTTGCGGCTAAAAATTCAGGATTCGCCATTCAGGCACGCAGAGCTCTGTGGCTAAAATCCTGGTCAGCTGATGTTACGTCTAAATCTAAATTGCTTAATATTCCTTTCAAAGGGCAGACCTTATTCGGGCCCGGCTTGAAAGAGATTATTGATGACATTACAGGAGGTAAAGGTCATGCCCTGCCTCAGGACAAGGCCAAAGCCAAGGCTAGACAGTCCAATTTTCGTTCCTTTCGTAATTTCAAAGCAGGAGCAGCATCAACTTCCTCTGCACCAAAACAGGAAGGAGCTGGAAACCTAACCAGTCCTGGAACAGGGGCAAACAGGCCAGAAAACCTGCTGCTGCCCCTAAGACAGCATGAATTGAGGGCCCCCGATCCGGGACCGGATCTAGTGGGGGGCAGACTTTCCCTCTTCGCCCAGGCTTGGGCAAGAGATGTTCAGGATCCCTGGGCGTTAGAGATCATATCTCAGGGATACCTTCTGGACTTCAAATCCTCTCCCCCAAGAGGGAGATTTCATCTGTCAAGGTTGTCAACAAACCTAACAAAGAAGGAAGCGTTTCTACGCTGCGTACAAGATCTTTTATTAATGGGAGTGATCCATTCAGTTCCGCGGTTGGAACAAGGACAAGGGTTTTACTCAAATCTGTTTGTAGTTCCCAAAAAAGAGGGAACCTTCAGGCCAATCTTGGATTTAAAGATCCTAAACAAATTCCTAAGAGTTCCATCGTTCAAGATGGAAACTATTCGAACAATTTTGCCCATGATCCAAGAGGGTCAGTACTTGACCACAGTGGATTTAAAGGATGCTTACCTTCACATACCAATTCACAGAAGTCATTACCGGTATCTAAGGTTTGCCTTTTTAGACAGGCATTACCAGTTTGTAGCTCTTCCATTCGGACTGGCTACGGCTCCAAGAATCTTCACAAAGGTTCTGGGCACTCTTCTAGCGGTACTAAGACCGCGAGGAATTTCAGTAGCTCCGTACTTAGACGACATACTGATACAAGCTTCAAGCTTTCAAACTGCCAAATCTCATACAGAGATAGTACTGGCATTTCTAAGGTCGCATGGATGGAAAGTGAACGAAGAGAAAAGTTCTCTCTTTCCACTCACAAGAGTTCCCTTCCTGGGGACTCTGATAGATTCTGTAGAAATGAAGATTTACCTGACAGAGGACAGGTTAACAAAACTTCAAAGTGCATGCCGTGTCCTTCATTCCATTCAAGAGACCAGAAATTCTCTTCTATGGTGGCTTTATCGGCCACATCTGTCCAGGGGAATGCCATTCAGCAGGCCAGACTGGTCAATTGTAACAACAGACGCCAGCCTACTAGGTTGGGGCGCTGTCTGGAATTCTCTGAAGGCTCAGGGACTATGGAATCAGGAGGAGAGTCTTCTTCCAATAAACATTCTGGAATTGAGAGCAGTCCTCAATGCTCTTCTGGCTTGGCCCCAGTTAGCAACTCGGGGGTTCATCAGGTTCCAGTCGGACAACATCACGACTGTAGCTTATATCAACCATCAGGGAGGGACAAGAAGCTCCCTAGCAATGATGGAAGTATCGAAGATAATTCGCTGGGCAGAGTCTCACTCTTGCCACCTGTCTGCAATCCACATCCCGGGAGTGGAGAACTGGGAGGCGGATTTCTTAAGTCGTCAGACTTTTCATCCGGGGGAGTGGGAACTTCATCCAGAGGTCTTTGCCCAAATACTTCGACGTTGGGGCAAACCAGAAATAGATCTCATGGCGTCTCGACAGAACGCCAAGCTTCCGCGCTACGGGTCCAGATCCAGGGATCCGGGAGCGGTCCTGATAGATGCCTTGACAGCACCATGGACCTTCAGGATGGCTCATGTGTTTCCACCTTTCCCGATGCTTCCTCGATTGATTGCCAGAATCAAACAGGAGAAAGCATCAGTGATTCTAATAGCGCCTGCATGGCCACGCAGGACTTGGTATACAGATCTGGTGGACATGTCATTCTGTCCACCTTGGTCGTTACCTCTGAAACAGGACCTTCTGATTCAGGGTCCTTTCAAACATCAAAATCTAACTTCTCTGAAGCTGACTGCTTGGAAATTGAACGCTTGATCTTATCAAGGCGTGGTTTTTCTGAGTCAGTTATTGATACCTTAATACAGGCTAGGAAGCCTGTTACCAGAAAGATTTACCATAAAATATGGCGTAAATACCTATATTGGTGCGAATCCAAAGGTTACTCTTGGAGTAAGGTTAGGATTCCTAGGATATTGTCTTTTCTACAAGAAGGTTTAGAAAAGGGGTTATCCGCTAGTTCCTTAAAGGGACAGATCTCAGCTCTGTCCATTCTGTTACACAAGCGTCTGTCAGAAGTTCCAGACGTTCAGGCTTTTTGTCAGGCTTTGGCCAGGATTAAACCTGTGTTTAAAGCTGTGGCTCCACCATGGAGTTTAAACCTTGTTCTTAACGTTTTACAGGGTGTTCCGTTTGAACCCCTTCATTCCATTGATATAAAGTTGTTATCTTGGAAAGTTCTATTTTTAATGGCTATTTCCTCGGCTCGAAGAGTCTCTGAGTTATCAGCCTTACATTGTGATTCTCCTTATTTGATTTTTCACTCGGATAAGGTAGTTCTGCGTACTAAGCCTGGGTTCTTACCTAAGGTAGTCACTAACAGGAATATCAATCAGGAGATTGTTGTTCCATCCTTGTGCCCAAATCCTTCTTCGAGGAAGGAACGTCTTTTGCACAATCTGGATGTAGTTCGTGCCCTTAAATTTTATTTACAGGCAACTAAAGATTTTCGACAAACGTCTTCCCTGTTTGTCGTTTACTCTGGTCAGAGGAGAGGTCAAAAAGCTTCTGCTACCTCTCTCTCTTTTTGGCTTCGTAGCATAATTCGTTTAGCTTATGAGACTGCTGGACAGCAGCCTCCTGAAAGAATTACAGCTCATTCCACTAGAGCTGTGGCTTCCACTTGGGCCTTTAAGAATGAGGCCTCTGTTTAACAGATTTGCAAGGCTGCAACTTGGTCTTCGCTTCATACTTTTTCCAAATTTTCCAAATTTGACACTTTTGCTTCCTCGGAGGCTATTTTTGGGAGAAAGGTTCTTCAGGCAGTGGTTCCTTCTGTATAAAGAGCCTGCCTATCCCTCCCGTCATCCGTGTACTTTTGCTTTGGTATTGGTATCCCACAAGTAATGATGACCCGTGGACTGATCACACTTAACAGAAGAAAACATAATTTATGCTTACCTGATAAATTCCTTTCTTCTGTAGTGTGATCAGTCCACGGCCCGCCCTGTTTTTTAAGGCAGGTAAATATTTTTTAAATTATACTCCAGTCACCACTACACCCTTGGCTTCTCCTTTCTCGTTGGTCCTTGGTCGAATGACTGGAGGTGACGTAGAGGGGAGGAGCTATATAGCAACTCTGCTGGGTGAATCCTCTTGCACTTCCTGTAGGGGAGCAGTTAATATCCCACAAGTAATGATGACCCGTGGACTGATCACACTACAGAAGAAAGGAATTTATCAGGTAAGCATAAATTATGTTTTCTATAACTGTGTTGGTTATGCAAAACTAGGGAATAGGTAATAAAGGGATTATCTATCTTTTTAAACAATAAATATTATGGTGTAGACTGTCCCTTTAAGACCACTGCTGTTTCCGGCGAGCATATAGGCCCGCGCGGAAACAGATGTAATAGGCACCATACAGTGCTTAATAATTCGGCCCCATAGTGTATAAAAAAATATATATTTTTTGCTACAGTTTTCATATAATTGCAATTTGGATAAAAAATTAAAATACATTTCATAATACATAATATGTATTTACACCATCAAAATAAAATAAAGGGACCCTATACAATATTATAATCTGCATTGTATATTAATATTGCATTACAAAGAATGGGTATGTCATTAAGAAATTAAAACACTAAATAAATACAAGTTGTGTATCTCTGTTTGCACCTTTTTAGCTTACTGACTTGCTTGATCTTTACTTCAAGCTATTTGTTTCTAGTATAGCACTAAGTGCAGTATAGCCAATCAGAGGTCTTACTTCCTGCCCCACTGAATGTAAGGTTAACTTGCGGCCTCCTTCCATCTGCTGTAGCTTGACTGTCAGCAGTATGATGGCTTATGCGTGGGCTGTAGCCCTTCAGGACTTACAACACCAGAATAGCCCTTAATAAAAAGAAATCTTTATGTGCATACTATAAGGTCTAAATGATTACAATATGATTTATACTATGCAGGGTTTTCCTTCAGCAAAATATATATATTAAAAATTATGTTGGTGCTGCATTCTCAACAAATACTTAATAATCCAAGTTGCTGGAATGTGAAAAAATATAAATGAATGTGATAAATTCATGCTCTCTTATGTAAAATCAAGATAATTATATTTGTAGTGTTATTTTGGTCTGAGTAGGGGGTATTTGTCCCCTAATTGTCACCACAAATAATTTATATTCACTCCAATATTAGGCACTACATTTCACTCAAATAAATACACTGAGACAAATACACTTAGTTATAAAGGCCGCAGCTTGACTTTATTGAAAACACAATAAATAAAATAGCCATAACATTGCCACACATTTACATAAAAACTCCCATGGTGCTTGCCTGACCGCAAAATATACCCTTCCATAAAACCAATAGGAAACACACCCTTGTACCAATCAAACAGGAGGTCCCAACAGTCCCCGCTATGACCAAAGTCACCAAGTAGGCAAACTGCTCCACAAGCTGAGTCATACAAACCAAGTCACATTTAAAGGGAGGGAGAGTGGGAGTTTCTCCTTGCATGTTCTGGTCTTGAAATATAGCTTACTGAAGCTCACTCCAATGTCTTCCTCTCTCCACAAACCATGTAGTCCAACCCAATTACATCAAGATGACTTCTCCAATTAGCCTCCATGGGGGTTACACAACCCTTTCTTCTGATTATTTCATACAGGGTTTCTCTTTACTTTTCTCAAATTAAGAGAGTGTGTGAAGATGTTTGGATGCTGGGCGGCGCCCATTATAAAGATGCAGAGCTCTGGCAACTGGCTTTGTAATAAGTTAAAATAAGAGAACAGCTTTAAAGAGAGCTGCAGGTTCAGGAGGAAAAAAACAATATTGTGTTGAGTAGTAACCAGGCTACTGTAGTTGTACCCAGCAGTTTAATGTGCCTTAAAGGGACAGTATACTGTAAAACTGTTTTTCCCTGAATGTGTTTCTAATTACTTTAATGTATAAAATGTATGAGATAGTGCTTGCTGATTGGTGGCTACATCTAGCCACCAATCAGCAAGCAGTACCCAGGTGCTGAACTTAAAATGGAATGTCTCCTAAGCTTTCATTCCTGCTTTTCAAATCAAGATACTAAGAGAATGAAGAATAATTGATAATAGGAGTACATTTGAAATTTGCTTAAAATTGCATGCTCTATCCGAATCATGAACGAAAAAATTGTGTTTACGGTCCCTTTAATAATAATACTGGTTTATGTGTGTATGTTTATATGCGTCAGCATCTATAATAATTTTCAATTTTTTAAATGCAATAGTAACAAATATTTTCCTACACATTTAACAGCTGTTATCCAGGCTCATATTGTTTTATCCAGTCAAAGTGCATGAATTTATTTTTAAGGATGGAGGTTAAGATTAAGGCTTAAAAATCTAAAATACACCAGACATTGTGAATTGTTTGAATTGCCTAATGTTATTTATGACTAACTTTTTATTTGTGAGCATAAATATCTCAAGTTGAGAGAGGCAATTAAGCTTATAGTCATTAGCTTTATGTGTAAATCAGGTTAGCTGACAGAAAGACCTTACTGTCCTGAAAGCCTATAACTATTTCCCTCTACATTCCTTTATAATTTTTCCACAAAATGATTTATGCTTTCCAGCTCACCCTAACAATACTTGATTTTACTGCAGCACCACTGCAAATTGACTTTCTGGCAGATAATTAATATCAGGATGCTCCATAGACAGATTTTAAGTCATTGAGTGAAGCAATTTCCTTTCAGTACCACCCATGCTAAGTTGCCAGATCTAGGGCAGATGATATCTTTATGTAGTTACACGTTTTAATGCTTAGTCTAGGAAATGTTTTAAGTTCACAATTAAATTGTATTCAGGTTTTAAAGGGACAGTCAAGTCAAAATTAAACAGGGCATGTCATTTTAAACAATTTTCTAATTTACTTTTATTATCACATTTTCTTTGTTCTCTTGGGGGCATATCTATCAAGCTCCGTATGGAGCTTGAAGCCCCGTGTTTCTGGCGAGCCTTCAGGCTTGCCAGAAACACCAGTTATGAAGCAGTGGTCTAAAGACCGCTGCTCCATAACCTGACCGCTGCTCCATAACCTGTCAATCAAACCGAATATGATCGGTTTGATTGACACCCCCCTGCTAGCGGTTGCGAATCTGCAGGGGCCGGTGTTGCACCAGCAATTCACAAGAGCTGCTGGTGCAATGCTGAATGCATGTCGGATCATGTCAGACAGGCCTTTCATAAATAGGCCCCTTGGTATTCTTTGTTGAAAGCTAAACCTAGGTAGGCTCATATGCTAATTTCTAAGCCCTTGAAGGCTGCCTCTTATCTCAGGGCATTTTGACAGTTTTTCACAGCTAGAGGGCGTTAGTTCATATGTGCCATTTAGATAACATTGTGCTCACGCACGTGGAGTTACCTGGGAGTCAGCACTGATTGGCTAAAATGCAAATCTCAAAAGAACTCAAATAAGGGGACAGTCTGCAGAGGCTTAGATACAAGGTAATCACAGAGGTAAAAAGTGTATTAATATAACAGTGTTAGTTATGCAAAACTGAGAAATGGGTAATAAAGGGATTATCTATCTTTTTAAACAATAAAAAAATAGGAGTAGACTGTCCCTTTAAAGCATTTCACACATCTTATCAGTTACTAGCAATGCTATTATTTCCTAAAAATGTGAAATGCGTTACTCTACTAAAATGACTATAGAGTTAATAAGCATAATTTTAGAAATATAATTGTACAAGTTCAATCGTAAACTACAACTGCTAGGACTGATTTTAAATAGCACACAAAGGAACAGCCGCACCACCGATGTCTTTTCAATCCTTTATTCTATCATTGAAAAAGGATCAGGTTCAAAAATAACTACGTTTCGGGTAATACACCCTTAGTCATGATTTTAAATGCTCATTTAAAAATTTAATTCCAACACACTAAGCAGAAGTTTAACCATAACAGGGTCTATTTCTATATTTATTCCGTATTATTTACATTTAACAGCCATGCTGTTAACATACTTGCTGGTAGAAACCTTAATAGGGGACTAAGATAACGGAAATTATTGTAAACTCTATAGCTGGGCTTGAGAGATCCCTGGATCCAGGAAGTCGTGGCTTCTAAAATTCTAGTCCTAGCTATCTTCTTGATGTAATGGGCTTTCATCATTTTGTAAAAAATCATTACTAGTCTCCTAAAATTATTTTATAATTGGCTGCTTAGTATTCTGAATGTCTGGAGTTTCAAACAAATGTATCACCCTTTGTGTTTGTATAAAGGTACAACTGTGGTGCAATAATGCAATATACAGCACAGTTTGGAATGCCAGCGCTCTTTTTATAAACGAGATTTGGAACTGAATTGGGTTGCAACACTTCAATATTGTTTTTTCATATTATTTTGTCATTATTTTGTTTTTCAGCTATATGTGAAGGAAACTTTACTTGTAAAGAAAATGAAGTTTGTGTTCGACCGAACGAATGCCGTTGTCGCCATGGATACTTTGGTGCAAATTGTGAAACAAGTTAGTAATTTCTTGTGTGTGTTTTCTCAATAAAACTTTATTTAAAATATATTCATGTGACAATGGGGAGATTTGGACACTGATTACATTTTTCATGGGACTAAATCACTTATATAAATAAATACATCACCTCGATTATTGATATAACCCATTTTTCAGTTGGTGTATAGTAATCATTTAAAACCAAATGACAGACTCACAGAGGAGAGGAAAAAGCTTAAACTTTGTTAACATTTCCAGTTTTAAGAGAAAAAAAAAAACCTCCTTGCTGTTATAAAAGAGAAAAAAACGATGTCAAGTAGTCGGTTAAAGGGAAGTAAAAGTGCGAAAAAGAACTGCTTTAATTTTATTTTTGCACTATTGCTAGCATACACTGTGTGCAGAATTATTAGGCAAATGAGTATTTTGACCACATCATCCTCTTTATGCATGTTGTCTTACTCCAAGCTGTATAGGCTCGAAAGCCTACTACCAATTAAGCATGTTAGGTGATGTGCATCTCTGTAATGAAAAGGGGTGTGGTCTAATGACATCAACACCCTATATCAGGTGTGCATAATTATTAGGCAACTTCCTTTCCTTTGGCAAAATGGGTCAAAAGAAGGACTTGACAGGCTCAGAAAAGTCAAAAATAGTGAGATATCTTGCAGAGGGATGCAGCACTCTTAAAATTTCAAAGCTTCTGAAGCGTGATCATCGAACAATCAAGCGTTTCATTCAAAATAGTCAACAGGGTCGCAAGAAGCGTGTGGAAAAACCAAGGCGCAAAATAACTGCCCATGAACTGAGAAAAGTCAAGCGTGCAGCTGCCAAGATGCCACTTGCCACCAGTTTGGCCATATTTCAGAGCTGTAACATCACTGGAGTGCCCAAAAGCACAAGGTATGCAATACTCAGAGACATGGCCAAGGTAAGAAAGGCTGAAAAACGACCACCACTGAACAAGACACACAAGCTGAAACGTCAAGACTGGGCCAAGAAATATCTCAAGACTGATTTTTCTAAGGTTTTATGCACTGATGAAATGAGAGTGAGTCTTGATGGGCCAGATGGATGGGCCCGTGGCTGGATTGGTAAAGGGCAGAGAGCTCCAGTCCGACTCAGACGCCAGCAAGGTGGAGGTGGAGTACTGGTTTGGGCTGGTATCATCAAAGATGAGCTTGTGGGGCCTTTTCGGGTTGAGGATGGAGTCAAGCTCAACTCCCAGTCCTACTGCCAGTTTCTGGAAAACACCTTCTTCAAGCAGTGGTACAGGAAGAAGTCTGTATCCTTCAAGAAAAACATGATTTTCATGCAGGACAATGCTCCATCACACGCGTCCAAGTACTTCACAGCGTGACTGGCAAGAAAGGGTATAAAAGAAGAAAATCTAATGACATGGCCTCCTTGTTCACCTGATCTGAACCCCATTGAGAACCTGTGGTCCATCATCAAATGTGAGATTTACAAGGAGGGAAAACAGTACACCTCTCTGAACAGTGTCTGGGAGGCTGTGGTTGCTGCTGCACGCAATGTTGATGGTGAACAGATAAAAAAACTGACAGAATCCATGGATGGCAGGCTTTTGAGTGTCCTTGCAAAGAAAGGTGGCTATATTGGTCACTGATTTGTTTTTGTTTTGTTTTTGAATGTCAGAAATGTATATTTGTGAATGTTGAGATGTTATACTGGTTTCACTGGTAAAAATAAATAATTGAAATGGGTATATATTTGTTTTTTGTTAAGTTGCCTAATAATTATGCACAGTAATAGTCACCTGCACACACAGATATCCCCCTAAAATAGCTATAACTAAAAACAAACTAAAAACTACTTCCAAAAATATTCAGCTTTGATATTAATGAGTTTTTTGGGTTCATTGAGAACATGGTTGTTGTTCAATAATAAAATTAATCCTCAAAAATACAACTTGCCTAATAATTCTGCACTCCCTGTAAAGTGTTTAACCCCCTGCCATTGGCTTAAATACATAGTTAAAAGGATAGAAAGGTCAAAATTAAAATATGCATGGGTGCATTTTAATTTTAAATATAACCATTTTTTGCTATATTTTTCAATTATTAAAACTCCTTCTTGTTAAATGTATTACTGTTTTTCATCAGCATATACACATATGATGTGAAGCCCTGTGCACCAGTATTCAAGCTCAGAGAGCTGGTGTTAGTGTATATTGCATCTGTGAAGACTTAATTTGTGTCAAATAAATCACTAATGACTCTCCAAGGGAGGTGCATGGGCTCTCACAGCATATATGCATATGCCAATGAAAAACAGCATTTTTGCTAATGGAAGTATATTGCAATAATACCTCTATTTAAAAATGAAATTCATCCATTTCAATGTTGACCTTTCTATCTCTTTAATGTCAGGTCCACAGCAGAAATGTACTTCAGGGATATAACAGGTCATGTCTGGTGAGCCAATGACAAGACGCATATGTGTGTAACCAGCAGTCCCCGGATATCTCCCTGTAGTGTACAACCCCTAAGCCTACCTGCCAACATAACATACAATCAAAGTTCATTTGATAACAGAAGTACATTGAAAAGTCTCTTAAAATTTCATTTCAAGTTTCATTTTAGTTTTCATGTCCCTTTAATTTTTCTGCTAATAATGTATAAATTTAGCGCTGCGGAATCTGTTGGCGCTCTACAAATAACTGATAATAATAATAATGATATATTAATGTATTATCCATGCATATGCAATTTCCCAGTAAGATTTATTTGTTTTTTTTTTGTAGAGGGCCCTGTCTAGAGTCGCACTGTTGTAGTCAACTCTTGTGAAGGTGATCTGCAAGCAGTGGGCTCTTAGTCTTACATTCTAAGGAGAAGGATATACACAAAAGATAGGTTTGTTTGTAAACGTGCGCTGACAGCTGGGGGATATGATTAAAAGTGGGTGTATCTATAATAATAAATGCTATGTATAGAAAAAATCTATTGTTTATTAAATAAAAATAAATCTCGTAAAATGTACTATACACTTATATGTATTATTATTATTATTATTTATTTATAAAGCGCCGACAGATTCCGCAGCGCTGCCCATGGGTACAAGGATAACAGTACAATGGAGAAACAATACGATAAGACAAATACAGGGGCAATTGAGGGCCCTGTTCCCATTGGAACTTACAATCTAGATGGGTAGGAGGATGGGAAACAGGAGGTGGGGACTGCAAAGGTGAGAATGATAGTAGTGAGGAGATAGAGGGCAACTGTTAGTTAAGTGAAGTTAGTTTGTTAATAAGTCGGCTGATAGGATTCCCTGAACAGAAAGGTCTTTATGGAACGTTTAAAGGAGGAGAGGTTAGGGGCAAGTCTGACAGCTTGAGGAAGTCCAGAGGGTTGGTGCTGCACGAGAGAAGTCCTGTAAATATAATAAAATGGTGATATTCACTTAAATATGACCGGCCATCTAAATACTAACTTATCTTATAAATATAAAATCTAGAAGTGATATAAACATTACCACCTTATATGTCAAAAATAGCAAATAAAACAATATAAAAATGAGTTTACCAAGCGGAACTACTTACAGTGAGTGACGTCACTGACCCGGGAAACCAGCGACACAGAGCTGTACAGACACCTGTGCCCTGCTACACTATACGGCAAGTAACCAACTAGATGCAGGTAGGCACACGGAGGTGTAACAGCCCGTGAGTGTGGTTAATCTTTTCGGCAATAACAAAATCACATATCCAGCAATTGGAAGTATAATTATAACATGTTAACTTCATTATTTGTGTGGACTAGCACCTACAATTGACTAATATCTACAATTGACATTTCCTACAAGTTGCAATCGCACAAAATACAATCCTATAAAATTTTCAAATAAGGATTTTAACGAAGAAATTTTACATGGATCCTTATTAATGGACTTTTACATTGTGCAAATCAGTTTGTCTATGAGAAAAAAAGATTTTATCTACTAGCCACAACAAAAGGGCTTTAAACATCCTTAGACTCACCAATTATTAGTTTTTATTAGTAGCATATCATTTAAGATTTAGCTTATATGGTAACCAAGCATACGAGTGCCAAACAATTGCCATAATTGATACACAAGGTGAAACTGTTTATATTGTTTTATTTGCTATTTTTGACATATAAGGTGGTAATGTTTATATCGCTTCTAGATTTTATATTTATAAGATAAGTTAGCATTTAGATGACCGGTCATATGTAAGTGAATATCACCATTTTATTATATTGATATTTTTATTTAATACATATAAGTGTATAGTACATTTTATGAGATTTATTTTTATTTAATAAACAATACATTTTTTTCTATACATAGCATTTATTATTATAGATACACCCACTTTTAACCATATCCCCCAGCTGTCAGCGCACGTATACAAACAAACCTATCTTTTGTGTATATCCTTCTCAAACTTGTTATCTGTTTTATGGGAGCAGATTAGTATATGTGCAGGGGTTAGATTTGCGCACCACTTTACATTTCTTTATTTCTTATTCTAAGGAGGTTCATGGCGGATAGCAATGGAGGAGAGGAACTGGTATTAGGAAATTTACTTCTATTATCAAATTTGCTTCATTCCCATGATATTCTGTGTTGAAGAGTTATCTATCTAGATTGTAAGTTTCCATGGGAACAGGGCCCTCAATTCCCTCTGTATTTGTTTGTTAAACTTTGTCTGGTGTATTTTATATTGTATTGTACTGTACTTAGTAATAGCAGACATCCCAACCTCCAAAAACTCATTTTAGGGCGGTGCTCCCCCCCTCACTATACTACCTCACTACGTGCCAACCTCACTATAGTACCTCACTGTACCACCACCTCACTATAGTACCTCACTGTACCACCTCTGTATAGTACCTCACTATACCACCTCTGTATAGTACCTCACTGTACCACCTCACTATAGTACCTCACTGTACCACCTCACTGTACCACCTCTGTATTGTACCTCACTATTGTACCCCCAGCACTCCAATTCAGAATTCCTCAGTGCTCGGATTATGAAATAGTCTAAAATGTTATCACAAAAAGTATGTGAGAAAAAAAAAATACACATCTAAATAAAAAAGACAAGATGAACCTTGCACGTATAAATATATATTACCATCTTATAGCTATAAAGTATGGGAGTCTGCACTATATAAAGTATGGGAGTCTGCACAATATAGAGTATAGGAGTCTCCACAATATAGAGTATGGGAGTCTTCACAGTATAGAGTATGGGACTGAGTCTGCACAATATAAAGTATGGGAGTCTGCACAATATAGAGTATGGGAGTCTGCACAATATAGAGTTTAGGAGTCTGCCCAATATAGAGTTTGGGAGTGTGCACAATATAGAGTTTGGGAGTCTGCAAAATATAAAGTATGGAAGTCTGCACAATATAAAGTATAGGAGTCTGCACAATATAGAGTATGGGAGTCTGCACAATATAGAGTTTAGGAGTCTGCCCAATATAGAGTTTGGGAGTCTGCACAATATAGAGTTTGGGAGTCTGCAAAATATAAAGTATGGAAGTCTGCACAATATAAAGTTTGAGAGTCTGCACAATATAAAGTATGGGAGTCTGCACAATATAAAGTTTGTGAGTCTGCACAATATAAAGTATGGGAGTCTGCACAACTCAACTATATCAGGTCTGCTGCTATGTCTCACACTGCACTAGAGCTCAGGAAGGGGGAGAAAAGAGGAACACAGTAACTATTTACATTGAGCTATAACTGAACAGTGACACTTAGGAGGTAGAAATGAAAATTGCAGTCACAAATTTGATTTTCTCTGGCACCGCTATTTCCGGGAGATTGTGTTTGATTTGCATGTGTCAGGGAGCAGCTTTTTCAATGCAGGAGACTCCTAGAACTTCCGGGAGAGTCGGGATGTCTGTAATAGTTTTTTATTTTTCTCAAGCTCCACTTGAAATGTCTCACATCTCATCCTAGTGCAATTACTGTAAATATAAATACAGTATATATATATTACAGTTAAGTATCTATTTCTGTACATTTAATTACTAATCATTTCCCTTTATTTTCTTTGTTTTCACTTTTTCATAACCTCTCACTATAATTGTATTACAAAAATAGCTCTAAATTTTAAAATCCTTCTCACTGGATCAATTTCTTTTTATTTCTCCTCACAAACCAAAATACAGCGCCTGCAAAATTAAACAGAAATGCTTAGCTATTAAATTGCTGATTAAGTGCATTTTACTGTTTCACTGACTGTGAACTAATAGAGAACCCAATAATTTAAAGGATGTAAGGAACATTTCCTTCCCTCATGTTTAGAGTAGCTCAAGCCAATGAAAGATCTGGTTTTGCTTTTTGTAAGGTACACATTGCTGAGCATACAATACAGTGCACTGTGGATATATTTAATAGGCATTATGTAGCTGTTTGTTTTATGAAAGCAGTTTTTTTACATTAGTTACTATAAATGGATAGTAAAAATGTACTTTTTTGGTAATAGAACTGTCTTAAGTAGTTGCAAGAATTTTGTTACCACAATGTTCTCAGCTGCTTTTTCACTATGAATTTTGTTAATGAACTTTCATAGAATTCCATTTAGTTAACTTCAGCCAGTATGCTCAAGTTAACTACTTTATTTTAATACCATGTTTTATATAACTGGGCTGGTCTTGCTTAAAAATCTCCTGATTATTTTGAATTGAATTGGGAATGTGTTCACAGAAAAGAACTATGTGCAGACACAGTTCCCAGGTGGAGTGAGGCAGCATGTGATGATGTAATTTAATATTACTGTAGTAATCACTTGGGTAGCCCCACCCCCTTCTCTTTTGTAACCAATTGGGAGATAGCAGGGCTTGTCTGTCATCCTGGATGGATAAGTCCTGGATGTTTTTAATAAGCCATGGGGTTAGGAAGCAGATGTCTTATGACCTCCTACAGTTGCAGGCATGAGCGAGTCTGTACAGAAAGGGACACAAAGCTGCATTCACAGCTTTATAAACTGAGCCCTATTTTTCCTTGAATTTATAAAGGGAAGACCATGCATAAAATGATTGAGTAAAAATGATGCACGTGCTTTGCTTCTCAATAGGATAATGCAGCTAATGCAACTTTGTAAATAGTTTTTGTGAATCTTACACAAATAGGGGAGTTATATCCTTGTATATTTTATTGCTGTACTTTGCACATATAAGGCAGACATTGAGAACAACACACAGGGGTATTCTGAATGGCATGACGTTTTTAAAAGCATAGCAGAGACATTACTTAATACATATGTGAAAGTAAATGCCTTTATTTATTATCCTGGTTATACTAGTTCATACAAAGAAGTGTTTTTCATTAGTAGTTTATTTAAAGGGACAGCCTACACCAGAATTTTTATTGTTTAAAAAGATAGATAATCCCTTTATTACCCATTCCCCAGTTTTGCATAACCAACACAGTTATATTAATATACTTTTTACTTCTGTGATTACCTTGTATCTAAGCCTCTGCAGACTGCCCCCTTATCTCAGTGCTTTTGACAGACATGCAGTTTAGCCAACCAGTGCAGACTCCTAAATAACTCCACGGGAGTGAGCACAATGTTATCTATATGACACACATGAACTAGTACTGTCTAACTGTGAAAAACTTTCAAAATACTCTGAGCTAGGAGGCGGTTTTCAACGGTTTAGAAATCAGTTTGAGACTACCTAGGTTTAACTTTTCAAAAATACCACCAAGGGAACAAAGCAAATTTGATGATAAAAGTAAATTGAAAAGTTGTTTAACCCTTTGAGTGCTAATGACGGCTCAGAGCCGTCATGAGCACTCTCCCACCTTGAGGGAGATCTGGGGGCTCCTAACTGCTCCTACCCCGGCGATCGTGCCTGTAGAGTGACAGGCATCACCGGGGCTTCACGTGATGCGCGGTGACGTCACACGCAATAACGTGATGACGTCACCGTGCAACTTTATTTATACTTAACAATGTTAAGTATAGGAGGAGGGGGCATGCTGCTTAGAAGCCTGTATCTCAGGCATCTAAGCAGCTACAGACCCCCAAGACCCACTGTTGGAAAGGTAATCGCCTAACCTTTCCAACAGTGTAAGTCTTGGGGGTCTGTAAAAAAAAAAAAAAGTTAAATTTTTTTTTTTCAAAAAATAATTTCTTTTAAAAAAAAACATAGAAAATATTAGCACCCAGGTGGAAAAGTGCTTAGCACTCAAAGGGTTAAAATTGCATGCCCTATCTAAATCATGAAAGTTTACTTTTGACTAGATTGTCCCTTTAATTGTAAAGAACAATACTAATTAAATCAAGTTTTAATAAATAAAAAACATATATACATACATATGCTAGTAGACGGCACTCACTGAGTTTGTGTGTAGAATCAAATCAATTCCTTTCCCTGAAACATAACATTCTATGCATTAAAGGAATTGATTTGATTCTACACACAAACCCAGTGAGTGCCATCTACTAGCATTACTTTGTTTGTTTACAGCATTCTGGCACCCTGGTAAATGCATCCATTTCTGTTTGAGAGAGTGCACTTCAAAATACTTCATTATATGGGTAGGCAGTGAAACAGCCAGTTGGTGTGCCATTAAATATGTCATGGTGAGGAAACTGGTTCCTAACCACTTAAGTGCTAATGTTTAAGTGCAGATTATGACCATGGCCGCAGGGATAGGAAAGGTGTCCGTACACGTACACTGGTGTCCGTGACTAGCCCTTGCAGTGTCCGCCACAACCTTAGTATATCTTTTCTTTCTGATTAAATAACAGGAATAAAAAAATCTGTAGTGTGAATAAAGTTAGTGGCTTGTCAAGAGACTGCTAGCGATATTGGGTGATAAGTTATGGAATAAATAAAGCCTGCGTGAAATACTGGATGTGTATCTGCATTTGTATAATAACACCCAGATCTATATAATGACACAGTAGTGACACTGGCACATGCGTATAGCCAGCCAAGGGCTGGTTATAGGGTCAGTGGTATCTGCATCAGTATAATAACACCCAGCGCTATATAATGACACAGTAGTGACACTGGCACATGCGTATAGCCAGCCAAGGGCTGGTTATAGGGTCAGTGGTATCTGCATCAGTATAATAACACCCAGCACTATATAATGACACAGTAGTGACACTGGCTCTTGCGTATAGCCAGCCAAGGGCTGGTTATAGGATCAGTGGTATCTGCATCAGTATAATAACACCCAGCGCTATATAATGACACAGTAGTGACACTGGCTCTTGCGTATATCCAGCCAAGGGCTGGTTATAGGGTCAGTGCTATCTGCATCAGTATAATAACACCCAGCGCTATATAATGACACAGTAGTGACACTGGCTCTTGCGTATAGCCAGCCAAGGGCTGGTTATAGGGTCAGTGGTATCTGCATCAGTATAATAACACCCAGTGCTATATAATGACACAGTAGTGGCACTGGCTCTTGCGTATAGCCATCTTTTCTTTCTGATTAAATAACAGGAATAAAAAAATCTGTAGTGTGAATAAAGTTAGTGGCTTGTCAAGAGACTGCTAGCGATATTGGGTGATAAGTTATGGAATAAATAAAGCCTGCGTGAAATACTGGATGTGTATCTGCATTTGTATAATAACACCCAGATCTATATAATGACACAGTAGTGACACTGGCACATGCGTATAGCCAGCCAAGGGCTGGTTATAGGGTCAGTGGTATCTGCATCAGTATAATAACACCCAGCACTATATAATGACACAGTAGTGACACTGGCTCTTGCGTATAGCCAGCCAAGGGCTGGTTATAGGATCAGTGGTATCTGCATCAGTATAATAACACCCAGCGCTATATAATGACACAGTAGTGACACTGGCTCTTGCGTATATCCAGCCAAGGGCTGGTTATAGGGTCAGTGCTATCTGCATCAGTATAATAACACCCAGCGCTATATAATGACACAGTAGTGACACTGGCTCTTGCGTATAGCCAGCCAAGGGCTGGTTATAGGGTCAGTGGTATCTGCATCAGTATAATAACACCCAGTGCTATATAATGACACAGTAGTGGCACTGGCTCTTGCGTATAGCCAGCCAAGGGCTGGTTATAGGGTCAGTGGTATCTGCATCATTATAATAACACCCAGCGCTATATAATGACACCGTAGTGACACTGGCTCTTGCGTATAGCCAGCCAAGGGCTGGTTATAGGGTCAGTGGTATCTGCATCAGTATAATAACACCCAGCGCTATATAATGACACAGTACTGACACTGGCACATGGGTATAGCCAGAGGAGGGCTGGTTATAGGATCAGTGGTATCTGCATCAGTATAATAACACCCAGCACTATATAATGACACAATAGTGACACCGGCACATTGGTATAGCCAGAGGAGGGCTGGTTATATAATCAGTGGTATCTGCATCAGTATAATAACACCCAGCACTATATAATAACACAGTACTGACACTGGCACATGGGTATAGCCAGAGGAGGGCTGGTTATATAATCAGTGATATCTGCATCAGTATAATAACACCAAGCACTATACAAAGACACAGTAGTGACACTGGCTCATGGGTATAGCCAGAGGAGGGCTGGTTATATAATCAGTGGTATCTGCATCAGTATAATAACACCAAGCACTATACAAAGACACAGTAGTGACACTGGCTCATGGGTATAGCTAGAGGAGGGCTGTTTATAGGATCAGTGGTATCTGCATCAGTATAATAACACCCAGCACTTTACAAAGACACAGTAGTGATACTGGCTCATGGGTATAGCCAGAGGATGGCTGGTTATAGGATCAGTGGTATCTGCATCACTATAATAACACCCAGCACTATATAATGACACAGAAGTGACGCTGGCTCATGGGTATAGCCAGAGGAGGGCTGGTTGTAGAATCAGTGGTATCTGCATCAGTATAATAACACCAAACACTATAAAATAATGTTTTTAATTTCAAATGTACCCTTTCACTATGGTCTGTACTTTGGAAAATGTCTGCCACAGCCTTTGTCTGTGCCTATCCCTGACCATGGGGTAGATTTATTATGCAGCGATTGCTGGATTCTACGCCCATCGTTTCAGGCTCGGGAAATGCTTGTGCAATGATAAATGCGGACAGCTATAGATAATTCTACCCCTATGTGTCATCTGAGTAGGAGGACATTTTCAGAGCTAATTGCAGCCCCATTTGCACTTACTAGGGAGTACAACATGACCAAGTATTATCAGGTTGCTGGGGGAATCCGGAGATGCCAGTGACATCACGGGCTGGAAATGACGGGTGGGTAGGGGTAAGTACTCAAACCCCTTCATCTCAGATACCTTATGCTCATGAAACTCTCAAGACCCACAATTTGAAAGGCAATTGCCTGCTCTTTCAAAAGCTGTTTGTATTGGGGATATGAACTGAAAGCACAATTAAAACAAAATAAATAAATCGCTAATTACACACAATTGGACAAAAAGTTTAACATTAGAAACTAAAATAAATGTTACAGCGGAAACAAAAATAAATAATAGAAAAATTATTTTTTTAATTTTTAAATGATTCATTTATAATTATAACCCTTTTTATTAATTATTGCCTTTCAAATAAATAGAAATCTTTTAAAGTGTATGGCAATTTTTTGTAATGGCGGTTGAAATGCTTTGGCATGTTTGAATGAAAATAATTTTAAATTTGCACATATTTTCCTTGCGTATGTAGAAAACAATTTGGCCATGATCACAGAATGAAAAATAAAACATAAATTGAGTTTAAATGATCATGCTCTGCTAGATTAGAAAAATCCAAGTATCCTTCATGGATATGAGAAGATTCCTTGCTAAAATGTAAGAAATGAAATTTGAAACGTGTAGACATTCACAAGACCGTGCAATATAGAATCTTGGCCTGAGGCCCTTGGCTCAATCAGGCAGCAAATACTGCAAAGCATCTGTTTTAGTTTTGTTTTGTTTTTAACATCTATTTCTTGTCATCTTTATTTCTCACTTATTTAGTATGACTTAATATCTATATTTATTTTAGCTTGATACCATTTGTAACATTTATTTAAAAAAACAAACAAACATACGTGGCACATTTCACTGTTGTGGTACACGAACAGCAACACAAACATGGAGGCTTATGGCGTTGTATGTGACGGTCTATGTCTAAAGAACTGTTAGAATGGAGACCAATGTTACCTGTTCTTTCTCTTGTAAGGTGTATCCAGTCCACGGATCATCCATTACTTGTGGGATATTCTCCTTCCCAACAGGAAGTTGCAAGAGGACACCCACAGCAGAGCTGCTATATAGCTCCTCCCCTAACTGCCATATTCAGTCATTCTCTTGCAACTCTCAACAAAGATGGAGGTAGTAAGAGGAGAGTGGTAAAATATTTAGACGACATCCTGATACAGGCATCAAATCTCCAAATTGCCAAGTCCCATACGGACATAGTTCTGTCAGTCTCCTTCCTGATGGAGTCCAGGTTATCAAAACTTCTAAATTCTTGCCGTGTTCTCCATTCTATTCCGCGCCCTTTGGTGGTTCAGTTCATGGAGGTAATCGGCTTAATGGTAGCGGCAATAGACATTGTTCCGTTTGCGCGCCTACATCTCAGACCGCTGCAACTATGCATGCTCAGTCAGTGGAATAGGGATTAAACAGATTTGTCCCCTCTACTAAATCTGGATCAAGAGACCAGAGATTCTCTTCTCTGGTGGCTATCTCGGGTCCATCTGTCCAAAGGTATGACCTTTCGCAGGCCAGATTGAACAATTGTAATGACAGATGCCAGCCTTCTAGGTTGGGGTGCAGTCTGGAACTCCCTGAAGGCTCAGGGATCATGGACTCAGGAGGAGAAACTCCTCCCAATAAATATCCTGGAATTGAGGGCAATATTCAATGCTCTTCAGGCTTGGCCTCAGTTAACAACCCTGAGGTTCATCAGATTTCAGTCGGACAACATCACAACTGTGGCTTACATCAACCATCTAGGGGGAACAAGGAGTTCCTTAGCGATGTTAGAAGTCTCCAAAATAATTTGCTGGGCAGAGAAACACTCTTGCTACCTATCAGCGATCCATTTCCCAGGTGTAGAGAACTGGGAGGCGGAATTTCTAAGTCGTCAGACTTTTCATCCGGGGGAGTGGGAACTCCATCCGGAGGTGTTTGTTCAATTGATTCATCGTTGGGGCGAACCACAACTGGATTTCTTGGCGTCTCGCCAGAACGCCAAGCTTCCACCGTTTCCTCTGCTCTCTCGACTGATTGCCAAAATCAAGCAGGAGAGAGCATCAGTGATTTTGATAGCGCCTGCGTGGCCACGCAGGACCTGGTATGCAGACCTAGTGGACATGTCATCCTTTCCACCTTGGACTCTGCCTTTGAGACGAGACCTTCTACTTCAAGGTCCTTTCAATCATCCAAATCTAATTTCTCTGAGACTGACAGCATGGAGATTGAACGCTTGATTTTATCAAAGCGTGGCTTCTCCGAGTCTGTCATTGATACCTTAATACAGGCACGAAAGCCTGTTACTAGGAAAATCTACCATAAGATATGGCGTAAATATCTTTATTGGTGTGAATCCAAGAGTTACTCATGGAGTAAGATTAGGATTCCCAGGATATTATCTTTTCTCCAAGAGGGTTTGGAGAAAGGATTATCAGCTAGTTCTTTGAAGGGACAGATCTCTGCACTGTCTATTCTTTTGCACAAGCGTTTGGCGGATGTTCCAGACGTTCAGGCATTTTGTCAGGCGTTGGTTGGAATCAAGCCTGTGTTTAAACCTGTTGCTCCCCCATGGAGCTTAAATTTGGTTCTTAAGGTTCTTCAAGGGGTTCCGTTTGAACCTCTTCATTCCATAGATATCAAGCTTTTATCTTGGAAAGTTCTTTTTTTGATGGCTATTTCCTCGGCTCGTAGAGTCTCCGAGTTATCTGCTTTACAATGTGATTCTCCTTATCTGATCTTTCATGCAGATAAGGTAGTTCTGCGTACAAAACCTGGGTTTTTGCCTAAGGTGGTATCTACTAAGAATATCAATCAAGAGATTCTTGTTCCATCATTGTGTCCTAATCCTTCTTCAAAGAAGGAACGTCTTTTACATAATCTGGACGTGGTTCGTGCTTTAAAGTTTTACTTACAAGCTACTAAAGATTTTCGTCAAACATCTGCTTTGTTTGTTGTTTACTCTGGACAGAGAAGAGGTCAGAAGGCTTCGGCAACCTCTCTTTCTTTTTGGCTAAGAAGCATAATCCGCTTAGCCTATGAGACTGCTGGACAGCAGCCTCCTGAAAGGATTACAGCTCATTCTACTAGAGCTGTGGCTTCCACTTGGGCCTTTAAAAATGAGGCTTCTGTTGAACAGATTTGCAAGGCGGCGACTTGGTCTTCGCGTCATACTTTTTCCAAATTCTACAAATTTGTTACTTTTGCTTCTTCGGAGGCTATTTTTGGGAGAAAGGTTTTACAGGCAGTGGTACCTGCCTTGTCCCTCCCTTCATCCGTGTACTTTAGCTTTGGTATTGGTATCCCACAAGTAATGGATGATCCGTGGACTGGATACACCTTACAAGAGAAAACACAATTTATTTATGCTTACCTGATAAATTTATTTCTCTTGTGGTGTATCCAGTCCACGGCCCGCCCTGTCATTTTAAGGCAGGTCAAAATTTTAGATTAAACTACAGTCACCACTGCACCCTATGGTTTCTCCTTTCTCGGCTTGTTTCGGTCGAATGACTGGATATGGCAGTTAGGGGAGGAGCTATATAGCAGCTCTGCTGTGGGTGTCCTCTTGCAACTTCCTGTTGGGAAGGAGAATATCCCACAAGTAATGGATGATCCGCGGACTGGATACACCACAAGAGAAATAAATTTATCAGGTAAGCATAAATTGTGTTTTTTATTGATAAGTATTTTTTCCTCTAAAGTGCACCTGGAGTATTTAGCAAATAGACCACATGGGACCTAGTAATGTTGCTTAAAACAATAGTAAAACTATAGTAAAACTATAGTAAAATATGAAATGGACATAAAACACATTTATTTGCCTCAATAAATTGTGTTTTTCCCTATTTCTAATTTAATTTTAAGTTCAGACTTCAGAAGCCAAATTAAGCTACATTCTAGATAATGAATGTTGATCAAGGCAACAAATTATTTACACATATGTCCTTAAAGGGACAGGAAAGCCAAAATTAAGCTTCCATGGTTCAGATAGAGGTTGCAATTTTGAGACTTTCCTATTTACTTCGGTTATCAAATGTACTTTATTCTCTTGGTATCCTTTGTTGAGAAGAATACCTAGATAGGCTCAGGAGCAGCAAAGCAGTACTGGGAGCTAGCTGATGATTGGTGGCTACAGACAGATGTCTCTTGTCATTGGCTCACCATGTATATTCAGTAGTGCATTGCTGCTCTGTAGCTGACTTTAACTATGTATTTATCCCATTTGCAAAGTAAAACATTTTTATAAATAAAAAAATAAATAAACTTGTATTGCTAGACGTACATTTTGCTAACAAAATCACATCTTTTTATGTATACATTTTGCCATGCAGTGCTTTAATTGCTGATATATACTATCCATGTATAAAATGAGTTTGATGTATCTTTAAAGAAATAAGGAGCCTGCAAATGTTCTATCTTGAAAATATAATAGTTAGGGTAGGTTAATTAATAATTTAATTCTACAGGTAAGTTTAAATTTATTATAAGATAGGGATGTTGTAATTTTAATGTAAAGTTAGCGGATTGTTAGGTTAAGGGGTTAATAGCTTAATTTAGTTTATGGCGATGTGGGGGGGCTGGCGGTTTAGGGGTTAATAGGTTTAGTAAGTGGTAGTGATGTGGGAGGCCAGGGGTTTAGGGGCAAATACATTTATTTAGTAGCGGTGGGGTCCGGGATAGGGGTTAATACTTTTATTTAGTTGCGGTGTGGTCCGGGTGTGGCGGGATAGGGGTTAAGCATTTTAGTATAGTGGCAGTGTTTAGTGACAGGGTATAAATAAAGTTGGTTAAAAGCCGAATAGCAGCGAGATCGATGACTGCTAATTAACAACAGTCCGCTGCTCATCGCCCCGTAGTTGGTGCGTGGCTTTTTGCCGGATTTTTTAATACATATGGAGATCTTATTCAGGTCCGCAGCCGCGATGTTAGGTGAGCGTATTGGTGCTGTCGAATGCAAGAAAGTTGACGGCTTGATAGATAGGCCTCTAAGTGGGTTAATTATTTTTTTTTTCTCTTTGGACTAGTAGCTTTATTTCCCCTTAAATGGATAACTATAGTGATACACTTTCTTTGTATTATTTTTTCATCCGACTGCAATAGCCCTAAAATACTGTGTTTTTGTATTGCCTTGGTTTGTCTTTCTTGCTACACACCTATTCGTTATAATCTCCAACAAATTCCATTAATATATAGTTAATTTTCCTGCATGAACTATCTATGAAAATAAAAATGTATGTTTATCTGCACTAAAAAAATACAGTTTATATTCTTGTATAAATAAACACACACAAATAACCCTTAGCAATTGTATTTTTCAAGGTAGCTAAAAAATAATTTCTATTCCCTTTAGGATTAAGCACCGATTTAGTGCTTCTTTATTTTTCAAATACTGATATTTTTTTTTTATTTCTTTGCAAATGAAATGTTTCTAGATTTTAAGACGGAGCTTTGATGAAAATGGTTTGACTGAACTGAAAACTGCTCTTAACCTTGAGATTGTGTAACTTCAAGAAAGAGCCAATTCATTCTCCCATTAAGAAATGTACAGACGGCAAATGTGCACATGGTTCTTGGGAGAGGAGAAATGCTAAGCATGTATTTAAATAGACCATCTGTCTTTTTCTCTTTAAACATCTAGGAGGTTATGCATCAAAATAAATCATATACCCAAGTGACAAAGCTACAGAAGTTCAGTAACATTTTCTACATTTCTTTATAGGGAAACAATATAAACAACACCACTGTTTTTGCTGTTTTCATGACCCTCTCTCGGAACATCAGGGGCCGATTTCCACTTTTTTTATCATGTGCCATAAGTTAAGACTTAAGAGGCTCTCCTGTTTGCATAGAACTTCACCCCATGTTTTATATGCTGCAATAAGATGTTCAGGACTTCCTTGCCATTGGCATCTCTGTCCACTACTCTGCTTATTTTATAATATGTATCACTCCCATTTTGTTCCCCTGGTAATGGACATACTTTACATTATGTTGTTTTTTTTTTAATGTTGAATTTACTTATTCAATGGCCACTTGGGAATGTTAAAGTTTTAATTGGGCCTTAACATACTGCCTGATTTTTGTATACAAAATCCCATTTTAATGTCATACTGCCACATTATATAATGCTATGTTTAAATACCAGATCTCTTATTTTCTTGGTTGATCCTGCTTAGTACATACATTATTCTCAGGGTATCTCACAAAATGTGTTCCCTGTTTTCTTCCTCTAAGGAAAGATGTTTCATCTTATTCTATTAGATAAACAACTCAACCATGGTAGTTTACTATGCCAATGACAGCTACCAAATAAATAACCCTGAGATGTCCCACTCAGCTCCTTGAAGGCCACAATTATTCCCAAATTTCAAAATATTTTTGTCATCTTGTTATTTTAAACGTGTTTATGGGCCATGAAGACTGAGATTGGATGTTTTTAGATGTATTTGTGCCTATTGTTAGTCTCAATAAATCAATGTTTTTGCCAAATGACACTAATTGCTTTCTAATAATGAAATTAAGGTTTCATATGGACTAACATTGCAGCCAGATATACAATAAAAAATGTACTGCTAGTAATCTAAAAAAAAAGTTCTTAACATAAAGGTAGCATTGTAAGGAAAAGGTGATAAAGAGATATGGTGGAAGAAGGAATACTTTAAAGGGACATTAAACTGCTGGGTACAACTACAATAAAACGGTTACTACTCACCATGCTAATATTTTTTTCTCCTGTACCTGCAGCTCTCTTTAAAACTGTTCTCTTATTTTAACTCATTACAGAATCCAGTTCAAGTCCATAAATTGTTGTCCTATATTTTTGTTTCCTATACAAGAATGTCCAAGGCAGTATTGGGGCCCAGACTGCAAAGAAAAGTGTGCGTGCCACCCTCATGGCCACTGTGATGATGTCATTGGTCAATGCACCTGCAACCCAAACCGCTGGGGACCCAACTGTGAGAATGCCTGTCTGTGCAAACATGGGAAATGTGACCAAGAGACCGGGAAATGTACCTGCGAACCAAATTGGTGGGGTCCTCAATGTTCAAGTGCTTGCTACTGCAGCACCAACTCTCAATGTGACCAGGCCACGGGGAGGTGCATTTGCCAGCCAGGATGGTGGGCCAGAAGCTGTAACAACCAGTGTTCATGCAACAATTCTCCTTGTGAACAAATGACAGGTCGCTGCTTGTGCAGGGAGCGGTTGTGGGGCTTACGCTGTGAACGTATGTGTCAGTGTTTAAAAGGGAAGTGCAATCAGGTTGATGGAACTTGTACCTGTGAGCCAGGTTATAGAGGCAAGTTTTGCCGAGAGCCTTGTCCAGCTGGATATTATGGACTAGGTTGTAAAAGACGGTAAGGAGACAGACAAGTTGAATTAATATGTAGTACGGATGATAATACAGTTTTTTTAAAAAAAATATTTTAATAAAGATATTCTTCTATAGCAATGTATAAGTGGGCATTAGCAATGTATAAGTGGGAGGAAAATCATTTTGCTATTTTAATGAGTGCATTACATAACTATACATCCATAACAGTGTAGATTAAAAGTGTCTGTCTATTCATACAATGGACCAAGGTTATTTATTATCCAATAGCTCTAGCTTGTGTCTACTATTTTCATTATGTTTTAACATTTATAGCCTTTAATTCAGATAAGATGTCTATTATCATCTGTATTTCTATTAATGTGTTGTTGAATACAGTGATCTATTATATATGCTTAATGCATCTGAACATCATTACACAGTTATAAAACATATATTAAAGAATAGGTATTCCAAGAAACTCTAGTTTTATTATTTGTCAATAATATGCAAATATAAATGACTTCCTAGAAACACTCAGCGTGGTCGGTAAAACTGAATCTATTTGCTTTTGGTTTCCTGCTTTGTATCCTAACCTTTTCAATACCTGTGTCTTCTAAACTTTGTAAAAGATGTATGATTTTACTGTATGCTTCCTTTTAGATGCGGTCAGTGTAAAGAACAGCAGCCTTGCACCATAGCTGATGGTAGGTGCATTGCATGTGCCCCAGGGTGGAATGGAACAAAATGCGACCAGCCCTGCTCGCCAGGGTTCTATGGTGAAGCTTGTGAGAAAGTGTGCCCACTATGTAAAGATGGGCACACCTGCAACCACATCAATGGCAAGTGCTCACACTGCAATGCTGGCTGGATCGGTGATCGGTAAGATTCTTTTTGCTACTTCTGAAAAAAGAAAACCCCAGAAAAGACATAAAACTATCAGGGATAACATACATCTGTATCCTACAATAACTGGCCAGCATGGAAGCATGCTGGTAGTGTGATTTTAAACTAGTGTATAATTTAACCCTTTCACTACCAGGAATTTCAGAAAAACCTGCCCAAAATACTGAATTTTTTAAGCATTTTTATTATCACTCCGTTTAAACAGAAGTAGAGTCTTGTTTTTTTTTCTTTACCTATCAAAACTATATATATATATTTTTATATATATATATATATATATATATATATATATATATATATATATATATATATATATGTGTGTGTAGATATCCCAAGGTATTGATCTAGGCCCATTTTGGTGTATTTAATGCCTCTATTTCGCTGTCAAATGTGATCATATTAAAAAAAACTTTTTTTTTTTTTTTTTACAAATTTTAGGTTTCTCACTGAAATTTTTTACATAACGCTTGTGTAGTCATACCACTAATGGTTGTAAAAGCTTTTCCGGGGTCCCCTTTTTTCAGAATGGCTTTGCCATTGCTTTTTTGTAATTAGAAGGCCGCTAATTGCAGCTGCACACCACACTTCTAATATCACTGGCAGTGAAGTGGTTAATTAGTTAGCTAGCAAGGGTAATATTGTAGTGTAGGTATTATCCTACCATCTGCCACCTCCTACCAAACTGATCCCATCTGATCCCTCCCAACCAGCTCTCTTCCCGCCACCCCCCATTGGTCACCACCTTCTTAGGTAGTGGCAGACAGTCTTCCGTTATGCAGTTTGAAAGCATTTTTTTTTTTTTGCAGTGTAGGGATCCCTCCTCAACCCTCACACCTCCCTGATCCCTCCCAAACAACTCTCTATCCCTCCCCCCTTTCACTAGTAGTAGCCATATTAGGTACTGGCAGCTGTAATTTTATTATTTTTAAAATGTATTTATTAATAAAAATGGTTTTCTGTAATGTAGGGATCCCCACTCGCCCTCCAAGGGATCGTTCATAGGGAAACCCTTCTCCTGTCATAACACTTTTCTGTAGCATAGTGATGATCCCTCCTCATTCCTCACCAAATCTTTTTGCTGTGGCATAGGGAACCCTCCCTCCCCCCTCCCGCAATGCACCGCCCACCCGCCTCCTGCCTTTCCTCCCACACCACCCATGGCATCACCACAAGCCGATACAGACAGTGACACAGAGTCCTGAGTCCCGAAGGTGTTAGGAGAATTTACATTCCTATGTTCTTTTTCTTTTTAAATTTATATTTATAAATATATATATATATCTACATATATGTATATATGATCTAAATATATACGGATATACCTATATATTGTGTGTGTGTGTATATATATATATATATATATATATATATATATATACATATATATACATATATACATAAATTACAGGAGTATTGCCGTATGCAGTAATACCTTTTTCTATGGACTATCATATAATTAAAGAAAAGCTTTCAAGAGCTTCCTTTCTTCTTCAGGTCTGAAGCAATACTTCAGGAAACTCTTGAAAACTTGTCTTTTACTATACAATGTTAGTCCATTAAAAAGATATTACTGCAAACGGCAATACTCTTGTTATTTTGATATTTAACTACTGGACTGATACGGCTACAATATACAGTGGGACAAAAAAGTATTTAGTCAGCCACTAATTGTGCAAGTTCTCCCACTTAAGAAGATGAGAGAGGCCTGTAATTTTCATCATAGGTATACCTCAACTATGAGAGACAAAATGTGGAAACAAATCCAGACAATCACATTGTCTGATTTGGAAAGAATTTATTTGCATATTATGGTGGAAAATAAGTATTTGGTCACCTACAAACAAGCAAGATTTCTGGCTCTCACAGACCTGTATCTTCTTCTTTAAGAGGCTCCTCTGTCCTCCACTCATTACCTGTATTAATGGCACCTGTTTGAACTTGTTATCAGTATAAAAGACACCTGTCCACAACCTCAAACAGTCACACTCCAAACTCCACTATGGTGAAGACCAAAGAGCTGTCGAAGGACACCAGAAACAAAATTATAGAACTGCACCAGGCTGGGAAGACTGAATCTGCAATAGGCAAGCAGCTTGGTGTGAAGAAATCAACTGTGGGAGCAATAATTGCAAAATGGAAGACATACAAGACCACTGATAATCTCCCTTGATCTGGGGCTCCACGCAAGATCTCACCCCGTGGGGTCAAAATGATCACACGAACGGTGAGCAAACATCCAAGAACCACACAGGGGGACCTAGTGAATGATCTGCAGAGAGCTGGGACCAACGTAACAAAGGCTACTATCAGTAACACACTACGCTGCCAGGGACTCAGATCCTGCAGTGCCAGACGTGTCCCCCTGCTTAAGCCAGTACATGTCCGGGCACATCTGAAATATGCTAGAGAGCATTTGGATGATCCAGAAGCATATTGGGAGAATGTCATATGGTCAGATGAAACCAAAGTAGAACTATTTGGTAGTAACACAACTCGTCGTGTTTGGAGGAGAGAGAATGCTGAGTTGCAACCAAAGAACACCATACCTACTGTGAAGCATGGGGGTGGCAACATCATGCGTTGGGGCTGTTTCTCTGCAAAGGGAAAAGGACGACTGATCTGTGTACATGAAAGAATGAATGGGGCCATGTATCGTGAGTTTTTGAGTGCAAACCTCCTTCCATCAGCAAGGGCATTGAAGATGAAACGTGGCTGGGTCTTTCAGCATGACAATGATTCCAAACACACCACCCAGGCAACGAAGGAGTGGCTTCGTAAGAAGCATTTCAAGGTCCTGGAGTGGCCTAGCCAGTCTCCAGATCTCAACCCCATAGAAAACCTTTGGAGGGAGTTGAAAGTCTGTGTTGCCCAGCAACAGCCCCAAAACATCACTGCTCTAGAGGAGATCTGCATGCAGGAATGGGCCAACATACCAGCAACAGTGTGTGACAATCTTGTGAAGACTTACAGAAAACGTTTGACCTCTGTCATTGCCAACAAAGGATATATAACAAAGTATTGAGATGAACTTTTGATATTGACCAAATACTTATTTTCCACCATAATTTGCAAATAAATTCTTTCCAAATCAGACAACGTGATTGTCTGGATTTGTTTCTACATTTTGTCTCTCATAGTTGAGGTATACCTATGATGAAAATGACAGGCCTCTCTCATCTTCTTAAGTGGGAGGACTTGCACAATTGGTGGCTGACTAAATACTTTTTTGCCCCACTGTACTTGACCAACAGATAAATAGATAAAAATATATTTAAAAAAAAAATATTCTAAAAGGATATGGAATCCAAAAATTTTCTTTTTTTCATTCAGTCAGAGCATACCATTTAAAAAAAGTTTCCAATTTACTTCTGTTATCAGATTTGCTTCATTCCCATGATATTCTGTGTTGAAGAGACACCTAGGTAGGCATTTAGAGCACTACATGGCAGGAATTTCTTGTGCATCATCTTTAGAAGAGGCTTCCTTCTGGGACAACAGCCATGCAGACCAATTTGATGCAGTGTGAGGTGTATGGTCTGAGCACTGACAGGCTGACCCCCACCCCTTCAACCTCTGCAGCAATGCTGGCAGCACTCATACGTCTATTTCCCAAAGACAACCTCTGGTAATGATGCTGAGCAAATGCACTCAACTTCTTTGGTCGACCATGGCGAGGCCTGTTCTGAGTGGAACCTGTCCTGTGAAACCGCTGTATGGTCTTGCCCACCATTCTGCAGCTCAGTTTCAGGGTCTTGGCAATCTTCTTATAGCCTAGGCCATCTTTATATAGAGTAACAATTATTTTTTCAGATCCATAGAGAGTTCTTTGCCATGATGTGCCATGTTGAACTTCCAGTGACCAGTATGAGAGAGTGTGAGAGCGATAACACCAAATTTAACACACCTGCTCCCCATTCACACCTGAGACCTTGTAACACTAATGAGTCACATGACAACGGGGAGGGAAAATGGCTTATTGGGCCCAATTTGGACATTTCCACTTAGGGGTGTACTCCCTTTTGTTGCCAACGGTTTAGACATTAATAGCTGTGTTTAGTTATTTTGAGGGGACAGAAAATGTACACTGTTATACAGGCTGTACACTCACTACTTTACATTGTAGCAAAGTGCCATTTCCTCAGTGTTGTTACATGAAAAGATATAATAAAATATTTACAGAAAATTGAGGGGTGTACTAACTTTTGTGAGATACTGTGTGTGTGTATATATATATACACTATATATACACTGGCGTTCTGTTCAAAACCCTGTTGCAGGCCTGCAACTGGTTTATGTATTTTTACATGTTTTCACATGTTATTTACGTGATTTTTAACTTTTTTGATAAATAAAGATTTGCTTTTCTATTACAAGATATGAAGAGTCCACGGATTTCATCCTTACTTGTGGGATTTAACCTCCTGCTAGCAGGAAGTGGCAAAGAGCACCACAGCAGAGCTGTATATATAGCTCCTCCCTTCCCCTCCAGTCATTCTCTTTGCCTGTGTTAGTGATAGGAAGAGGTAAAGTGAGGTGTTAGTTTAGATTCTTCAATCAAGAAGTTTTTTTATTTTAAAATGGTCACGATTGTAGCTTACATCAATCATCAGGGGTTCCTTAGTGATGACAGAAGTATCCAGGATAATTCGGTGGGTGGAGGCCCACTCTTGTTATCTGTCAGCAATCTACATCCCAGGAGTGGACAACTGGGAAGCGGATTTTTTAAGCAGACAGACGTTTCATCCAGGGGAGTGGGAACTCCATCTGGAGGTTTTTGCCTCTCTGATCCTCAAATGGGGCAGACCGGAGTTGGATCTGATGGCATCTCGTCAGAATGCCAAACTTCAAAGAAACGGATCCAAGTCAAGGGATCCTCAGGCCGAACTCATAGATGCCTTGGCAGTGCCTTGGTCATTCAACCTAGCTTATATGTTTCCACCGTTTGCTCTCCTGCCCCGGGTGATTGCTCGGATCAAACAGGAGAGGGCTTCAGTAATTCTAATCGCACCTGCGTGGCCTCGCAGGACTTGGTATGCCGATCTAGTGGACCTGTCCTTTCTGCTGCCGTGGAAGCTTCCATTGAGGCAGGACCTTCTAATTCAATTCTGTCTTTTCTCCAAGAAGGATTGGAGAAAGGGTTATCAGCAAGTTCCTTAAAGGGACAAATTTCTGCTTTGTCGATTTTACTACACAAACATTTGGCAGATGTTCCAGACGTTCAGTCCTTTTGTCAGGCCCTGACTAGAATCAAGCCTGTGTTTAGACCAATTGCTCCACCCTGGAGTTTGAATTTAGTTTGTAATGTTCTTCAAGGGGTTCCGTTTGAACCCATGCATTCCATAGATATTAAGTTGTTATCTTGGAAAGTTTTATTTTTGGTTGCTATTTCTTCTGCTCGTAGAGTTTCTGAGCTTTCAGCGTTACAATGTGATTCACCTTATCTTATGTTCCATTCTGATAAGGTGGTTTTACGTACCAAACCTGGTCTCCTTCCTAAGGTTGTTTATAATAAGAATATTAATCAGGAAATTGTTGTTCCTTCATTATGTCCTAATCCTTCTTCTAAGAAGGAGCGTCTGTTGCATAACTTGGACGTGGTCCGTGCCCTGAAGTTTTACTTACAGGCGACTAAAGAATTCCGTCAATCATCTTCATTATTTGTTGTTTTTTCTGGAAAACTTATGGGCCAGAAAGCTACGGCTACCTCTCTTTCTTCTTGGCTGAAGAATATCATCCGTCTGGCGTATGAGACTGCTGGATAACAGCCTCCTGAACGAATTACGGCTCATTCCACTAGGGCTGTGGCTTCCTCATGGGCATTTAAAAACGATGCTTCTGTTGAACAGATTTGCAAGGCTGCAACTTGGTCGACTCTTCACACTTTTTCCAATTTTGATACTTTTTCTTCTTCTGAAGCTGTTTTTGGGAGAAAGGTTCTTCAAGCAGTGGTGCCTTCCATTTAGGTTCCTGTCTTGTCCCTCCCTTTCATCCGTGTACTGTAGCTTTGGTATTGTATCCCACAAGTAAGGATGAAATCCGTGGACTCGTCATATCTTGTAAAAGAAAAGGAAATTTATGCTTACCTGATAAATTTGTTTCTTTTACGATATGACGAGTCCACGGTCCACCCTGTCATTTCTAAGACAGGTATTTATTTATTTTTTGTTAAACTTCAGTCACCTCTGCACCTTTGGCTCTTCCTTTCTCTTCCTAACTTTGGTCGAATGACTGGAGGGGGAGGGGAAGGGAGGAGCTATATATACAGCTCTGCTGTTGTGCTCTTTGCCACTTCCTGCTAGCAGGAGGTTAAATCCCACAAGTAAGGATGAAATCCGTGGACTCATCATATCGTAAAAGAAACTAATTTATCAGGTAAGCATAAATTTCCTTTTTTTAAGAAAATATATTTCTGCCTTTTTCTGGAGCTGCGGTATGATAGAGTGTGTCTACTATATATATATATATATATATATATATATATATATATATATATATATACATACACATACATACATTGGAGCCCTTTTCAGTCAAACACCTTGCCATATACCGTATCCATTTTAACCCTTTTAAAACATTTTTAACAATATTAAAATTATACATTTTTATTAAAAAGTGTATATATGTGTTTTGTGAACATTTTCGGCTAGATTACAAGTTTTGCGTTAGCCTTAAAAAGCAGTGTTGAGAGGTCCCAACGCTGCTTTTTAATGCCCGCTGGTATTACGAGTCTGACAGGTAGAGGCTCACCGCTCACTTTTCTTCCGTGACTCGAGGCTACCGCAAATCCCCTTACGTCAATTGCGTATCCTATCTTTTAATGGGATTTGCCTAACGCTGGTATTACGAGTCTTGGAGAAAGTGAGCGGTAGAGCCTCTACCTCCAAGACTCCTACCTCATTTAAAAGTCAGTAGTTAAGAGTTTTATGGGCTAACGCCGGAACATAAAGCTCTTAACTACAGTGCTACAAAGTACACTAACACCCATAAACTACCTATGAACTCCTAAACCGAGCCCCCCCCCACATCGCAAACACTATAATAAAATTATTTAACCCCTAATCTGCCGACCGGACACCGCCGCCACCTACATTATACCTATGAATCCCTAATCTGCTGTTCCTAACATCGCCGACACTTATATTAAATTTATTAACCCCTAATCTGCCCCCCCCAACGTCGCCGCCACCTACCTACACTTATTAACCCCTAATCTGCCGACCGTACATCGCCGCCACTATAATAAATGTATTAACCCCTAAACCGCCGCACTCCCGCCTCGCAAACACTATAATAAATTTGATTAACCCCTAATCTGCCCTCCCTAACATCGCCGCAACCTACCTACAATTATTAACCCCTAATCTCCCGCCCCCAACGTCGCTGCTACTATAATAAAGTTAATAACCCCTAAACCTAAGTCTAACCCTAACCCTAACACCCCCCTAAGTTAAATATAATTTAAAGTAAACAAAATAAATTTACTATAATTAAATAAATTATTCCTATTTAAAACTAAATACTTAGCTATAAAATAAACCATAAGATAGATACAATATAACTAATAGTTACATTGTAGCTATTTTAGGATTTATTTTAATTTTACAGGCAACTTTGTATTTATTTTAACTAGTTACTAGTTAATAACTCTTTAATAGCTACCTAGTTAAAATAATTACAAAATTACCTGTAAAATAAATCCTAACCTAAGTTACAAATACACCTAACACTACACTATTAATAAATTAATTAAATAAATTAAATACAATTTTCTAAAATAAAATACAATTAAATAAACTAAACTATATTACAAAAACAAACACTAAATTACAAAAAATAAAAAAAATTACAAGAATTTTAATCTAATTAGACCTAATCTAAGCCCCTAATAAAATAAAAAAGTCCCCCAAAATAATAAAATTCCCTACCCTATACTAAATTACAAAAGTAATCAGCTCTTTTACCAGCCCTTAAAAGGGCTTTTTGCAGGACATTGCCCCAAAGTAATCAGCTCTTTTACCTGTAAAATAAAAGAAATACAATACCCCCCCCCAACATTACAACCCACCACCCACACACCCCTACTCTAAAACCCACCCGATTCCGCCTTAAAAAAACCTAACACTACCCCATTGAAGATCACCCTACCTTGAGCTGTGTTCACCCAGCCGGGCACCGATGGGCCAGAATAGGACATCCGGAGCGGCAGAAGTCTTCATCCGATCGGGGCAGAAGAGGTCCTCAATCCAGCAGAAGTCTTCATCTAAGCGGCATCTTCTATCTTCATCCATCCGGCGTGGAGCGGGTCCATCTTAAAGACATCCGACATGGAGCATCCTCTTCTTCCCGACGACTAACGACGAATGAAGGTTCCTTTAAATGACGTCATCCAAGATGGCATCCCTCGAATTCCGATTGGCTTATAGGATTCTATCAGCCAATCGGAATTAAGGTAGTAAAAATCCGATTGGCTTATGTAATCAGCCAATCGGATTGAAGTTCAATCCGATTGGCTGATTGGATCAGCCAATAGAATGCGAGGGGGCTTTTTTATTTTATTAGTGGGCTTAGATTAGGTGTAATTAGATTAAAATTCTTGTAATATTTTTTTATTTTTTGTAATTTAGTGTTTGTTTTTTTGTAATATAGTTTAGTTTATTTAATTGTATTTTATTTTAGAAAATTGTATTTAATTTATTTAATTAATTTATTGATGGTGTAGTGTTAGGTGTATTTGTAACTTAGGTTAGGATTTATTTTACAGGTAATTTTGTAATTAGTTTATCTAGGTAGCTATTAAATAGTTATTAACTATTTAATAGCTATTGTACCTAGTTAAAATAAATACAAAGTTGCCTGTAAAATAAAAATAAATCCTAAAATAGCTACAATGTTATATTGTATCTATTTTATGGTTTATTTTATAGCTAAGTATTTAGTTTTAAATAGGAATAATTTATTTAATTATAGTAAATTTATTTCGTTTAATTTAAATTATATTTAACTTAGGGGGGTGTTAGGGTTAGGGTTAGACTTAGGTTTAGGGGTTAATAACTTTATTATAGTAGCGGCGACGTTGGGGGCGGGAGATTATGGGTTAATAATTGTAGGTAGGTTGCGGCGATGTTAGGGAGGGCAGATTAGGGGTTAATAAAATTTATTATAGTTTTGCGAGGCGGGAGTGCAGCGGTTTAGGGGTTAATACATTTATTATAGTGGCGGCGATGTCCGGTCGGCAGATTAGGGGTTAATAAGTGTAAGGTTAGGGGTGTTTAGACTCGGGGTTCATGTTAGGGTGTTAGGTGTAGACTTAGAAAGTATTTTCCCATAGGAAACAATGGGGCTGCGTTAGGAGCTGAACGCTGCTTTTTTGCAGATGTTAGGAAAAGGCTCGTTAGCCCGCAAGTTTTTACCTACAAAACTCGTAATCTAGGCGTTTGTGTTTAACCCTTACATTTTACTTTAGATCGTATGTCACTCTAACTATTCTAGTACAGTTTCGACTTTCTTCCAGCACAAACTTTCAATGCAATTAACTTTCAATGTGTAATATGAGCACACAGCGCTTTTGCAAAATATACAATGAAATTATCGGTTGCGCTAGAGCATTGGTTTTCAAACTTGTCCTCAAGCCTTGCTACAGGCCAGATTTTTAGGATTACCTTGGAAGAGATCAGGTAAAATAACCGTGTTTACTAATCAGCTGATTATTTTGCCTTTGCTCTAGTTCATATATCTTCAAAACCTGACCTCTTAGAGGGGCCTAAGGACAAGTTTGATAACCAGTGCGTAAGAGTGAAGTTGACCACGCTAATCCTTTTCTGGTAAACACGCTTTTACAATGGACTCTTCCTGGTTTATTTGAAGTGTGTGTTAGGGCAAATGAGGTTTAGGTATTAGTTTAATGATTTACAAACTTTTAGTTTTTCTCTAACTGAGCAAAACATTTAAATTTTTTTGTGTGTGGACCACTAAGTTTTTGATGTTGTTTATCTATTGGACTCTTTTTAAAAAAAATTAATAATTGAAAGTGCTAATGTCTAATGCTTATAAACAGCCCCTTGAATATTGTAGTATTCTCTATAGAAGAGCTGTATAAGAAACAGAATCAGAAATCAACCTCCTAAGGGGGTGTGAGATGGAGAGTCCAGACAATTTAAAAGGTTGTTCCTGCAGCTGCTTGAAATACAGCACACTCTTAGCTGCTTACTTGCCTGAATGCCCAGTCTCTTTAAGCTTTTTTGTATTTAACACCCTTTCATATACATGACAGAAAACATTTGAGTACATTACCATGCCAACAGTTAAATATGGTGGTGGCAGTCTCATGTTTTGGAAATGCTTTTCAGTAGCAGCTTGGCGCCATTGAAGGAACTAATAATTTAACTCTGTCTCAGAAACTGTCTGGTCATTAAAGGGACATAAAACCCACAATGTTTCTTTCTTACACAATTGGGTCATGCAGCAATATAATGATCTCAAATACACAACATCTCTATTAGAATGACTGAAGAAAAGAAAAAAAGGACCCCACTGAGGTTTTTTTTTAGGACCTAAATTAAGAAATTTGTGTTAAAAAAATCCACAAAGCTAACTACATTAAAGTAGTTCTGTCTTGAGGAATGAGCCAAGATTCCACAAGTGCACTGTGAGAAACAGATGAATACTTATTGGAAGTGTTTGCTTGCAGTCATTCCTGCTAATAGCTGCTAAATGCTGAAGGGAAATCATTTTTTCCACACAAGTTCATTGGGTGATGCAATTTTTTTTTTAAATGAACAAAATATGTATCAAAGGTCTGAGTAGTTTCCTCATGCTTTCCTCATGAAAAAAGGGGTTGCCACAAATATGCATCATATCAGAGGGAAACATCATTTTTTCTAAGCAACGTTTACATATGACTATCTTTAAATTCTGAAATTTAAGACAGTGGTAATTTTTCTTTTTCAAATTAATTTGTTTTTATTTGTTTTAGGTGTGAAACTAAATGTCGCAATGGGACTTATGGTGAGAACTGTAACTTTATATGCATTGACTGCTTCAATGGAGAGTGCCATTTTGAGACTGGGAAGTGCCTTTGTAGTGCCGGGTCTTATGGTCCATAGTAAGTATAATTTTTTTATTTTTTTTGTATTAAATGTTCTTGAATTTATATTTTTGCCCAGATTCATGATAATTGATAGATGCCAGCAGAGGTTTATTGAGTTATGCAGGGTCTATACTATTGGGTATAGAATAGGGATGGGCGAAAGTGTTTATATTCAAATTTGAATGTTAGAACGAATGTTATTGTAGAAATTCAATTTACATAATAGAATGTTGATAAGAACGAATATTCTTAAAAATTCAATTTTCGAATATTACATTTATAAAACACAATTGTAGACTAGAAACACTTTCAAATTCGAATGTCACATTCAAATTCGAATATTACTTTTCAAAAGAAGCCTAACACCCGCAATTAAAGAGCGTAAAGCTCTGTAACGCAGCCCCATTGATTCCTATGGGGAAACAAAATTTATGTTTACACTTAACACTCTAACATAAACCCGAGTCTAAACATCCCTATTCTGCCTCCCCCAACATCATCACCACCTACATTACAGTTATAGTTACATTGTAGCTATCTTAGGTTTTATTTTTAAGGCAATGGGGAGCTTAGGTTTTTTAGATAGGTTTTTATGTGGGGGGTTTGGTTGTGTGAGTGTTGGGTTTTACTGTTGGGGGTTGTTTGTATTTTTTTTTACAGGTAAAAGAGCTGATTTCTTTGGGGCAATTCCCCTGCAAAAGGCCCTTTTAAGGGCTATTGGCAGTTTAGTATAGGCTAGGGTTTTTTTATTTTGGGGGGGACTTTTTTATTTTGATAGGGCTATTAGATTAGGTGTAATTAGTTTAAATATTTGATAATTTCTTTTTTATTTTGTGTAATTTAGTGTTTGTTTGTTTTTGTAATTTAGTTAATTTTATTTAATTAATGTAATTTATTTAATTGTAGTGTAAGGTTAGGTGTTAGTGTAACTCAGGTTAGGTTTTATTTTACAGGTAAATTTGTATTTATTTTAGCTAGGTAGCTAGTAAATAGTTAATAACTATTTACTAACTAGTCTACCTAGTTAAAATAAATACTAAATTACCTGTAAAATAAAAATAAAACCTAAGCTAGCTACAATGTAACTATTAGTTATATTGTAGCTAGCTTAGGGTTTATTTTACATTTAAGTATTTAGTTTTAAATATTAATTATTTAGGTATTAATAGTAGGTTTTATTTAGATTTATTTTAATTATATTAAAGATAGGGGGTGTTAGGGTTAGATTATGGCTAGGTTTAGGGGTTAATAACTAGTATAGTGGTGGGGATTTTGGGGGCAGCAGATTAGGGGTTAATAACAGTAATGTAGGTTGCGGCGATGTTAAGGACAGCAGATTAGGAGTTAATAATATTTAACTAGTGTTTGTGATGCGGGAGTACGGCGGTTTAGGGGTTAATATGTTTATTATAGTGGCGGCGATGTCCGGAGCGGCAGATTAGGGGTTAATAATTTTATTTTAGTGTTTGCGATGCGGGAGGGTTCAGGGATTAATAGGTAGTTTATGGGTGTTAGTGTACTTTTTAGGACTTTAGTTATGAGTTTTATGCTACGGCGTTGTAGCATAAAACTCATAACTACTGACTTTCAGTTTACGGTATGGATCTTGACGGTATAGGGTATACCGCTCACTTTTTGACCTCCCAGGCAGACTCGTAATACCGGCGCAAAGGAAGTCCCATTGAAAAGGACTTTTGGAAAGCTGCGGTAGTTACGTTGCGTTATGGCCAAAAAAGTGTGCGGTACAGAAATACCTGCAAGACTCGTAAAACCAGCGGTAGTGAAAAAGAGCCTTAACGCTGCTTTTTCACTCATACCGCAAAATTTGTAATCTAGCCGTTAGTTTTTTAAGTTATAAGTTATCTTATAAATTATTTTATTAAAGAAAAGTGAAGGTGAATGACGAATACATTTATTAATGTAGGTCATGTCATTTAAGTAACACCATATGATATGTATTTTTAACACTGTTGATTCAATATGGAATTGTAAAGAATAAAGCCAAATATTTAGCATCTCAGTACTCACTGGATCAAAACAGATGAAGATCAAAACAGAGACTGGCACTGTTTTTCTCTCAAAAAAACAAAACAAAAAAAAAATGTACAGTTTGTGTACAGTGAACATATGCTACTGGGATTCATGTGTAATATGAAATGAAGACACAAGCCCTTGTAGTCATGTGTGCTTGTCAGTTCTTAGAAGGCTGAGCTGTAGAAATAAACACTTTTTACCGAGTTGTACTATTTAGTCTTATGTAATCAAATATATAATCTTGCTCAAAATCACATTGCCAAACGATTTACAGTGAGGCCTCGGTTTACGAATTTAATTCGTTCTCCGGGTCGTTTCGTATTGCGAAAAATTCGTAAACCGAAACACGTTTTCCCATAGGAATGCATTGAAAATCAATTAATGCGTTCCGGAGGTCCGAAAAAATTCAAATAAAGTGTCCAAAAAATGCTCCAAAAGGCTCCAAAAGGCTTAACAACTTGCTGCAAATGGCTCCAATGTCTCCAAAAGGCTCCACAACTTGCTGCAAATGGCTCCAAAAGGCTTAACAACTTGCTGCAAATGACTCCAAAAGGCTCAACAACTTGCTGCAAAATGGCTCCAAAACCTCTCCAACACCTCCACACTGGTACCCAAACTTCATTAATTCAATCATACTTGAGTATGCAGGGGGCACAGGGGCCACTGGTTTCGTATTGCGAAAAATATTCGTAAACCGAGGGGGGCAAACCGGCATTTTGTTTCGTATTGCGAAAAAAATTCGTAAACCGAGTCAATTTTTCTTCAAATTTCGATTTCGTAAACCGAAATTTCGTATACCGAGTCGTGCGTAAACCGGGGCCTCACTGTATAATGTTTTATGCCCATTGAAGCAACACTACAGTAAAAAATGAAATGTGCCAAAATTGTACTTGTTGGGGTACAACAGCTTGTTACTGGGGCAGTATCTTCAAAGGTACCCAACTGTACCCTTTAAATACATATTGGTACCCTTGCAGTTTGTACCTTTTAAAGATAAATATTTACCTTTGGTGACTAGTTTGGACCTTAATGCTATGGTACCATAATGCACCCTTAAAAATGGTGCAAATTTTGTGCATCATGATGGCAAATTTGTATTCAATACAGCATATTAAAAATGCCAAAATGCTTTTCCATCACATTTATTAGATAACATTCAAAAATACATACTCCTACATTGTGTTCTTGCTTATAAAAATAAGTATATAAGTATTGGCTTTAACCCTTTGAGTGCTAACCCACTCTGGCGCTAATGACGGCTCATAGCCGTCACTAGCACTCTCCCACCTTGAGGGAGATCTGGGGGCTCCCACCCGCTCCTACCACGGTGATCGTGCCTGTAGAGTGACAGCCATCGCGGGGCTTCCCATTTTGTGTGGTGATGTCACGCGCAATAACGTGATGACGTCACAGTGCAACTTTATTTACACTTAACAATGTTAAGTATAGGAGCAGGGGGCATGCTGCTTAGAAGCCTGTATCTCAGGCATCTAAGCAGCACCCCAAGACAGACCCCCCAAGACCCACCATTGGAAAGGTAATCACCTAACTTTCCAACAGTGAAAAAATGAAAAAAAAGTAAAAAAAAAAAAATGTAAATAAAAATAAAAAAAACATTAAAACATCTTAGCACCCAGGTGGGAAAGTGCTTAGCACTTAAAGGGTTAAATAAGAATAATAAAGATAAATAAAAAAAAAAAAAAACTTTTAGTAGCCACACAGAATTATTATTTTTTTTTAAAACTGGCTCTTAAACAGCTCTTGTTTATTTCATATAGTTTAAAATTACATTTTTTCTTTGTAATTTAAGTTAAGATATTTGTTGTTTTGTCCACCTCTTGCATATAACCAACAACCATTGAACATTCATTTTTTTGCTGTACAACGTGTATGTTGAATTAATTTTGGGTGATTACGAGTGGAGCAGTAATTTGTGCTCATATTACAATTTGAAAGTAAAATGTTTGCGCTCTCGCGTTCACAATGCCGCGGTAACAAATAGACTTTGAGAAGTAATGAGTGCAAAATCGTATTCCCCCATAGACTTTAATAGAGCCGATATGGTTGGGAAAAAAAATAACACCGACAAATTGCGCAAGCACTTATTTTAAAGCACAACATAGGAAGATAATATTGTATATTTCATAATCCAATGTTATCAGATATCAGAATATGTTCTGTTTATTAATAAACTTAATACATTGTATAACGTATAACATTCTGCCGCTTTGTGCTACAATGTAACTACAGGGCCCACCATTGTGCCATGCTAAAAGAACTAAACTGGCTGAAGCTGGAATCCAGACGCACCCTCCATCTTTCCTGCCTTGTGTTTAGGAGCCTTTCTGGGAAGCTCCCACCCTACCTGAGCAGAATGCTCTCCCGGCTATTCCCACCTCCTATAACCTCAGATCCAGTACCAGCACATTATTTAGCTTGCCTCTATACAAAAAGAAAGCAGCTCGATCCTCCTTTTCCTACAGAGCGCCACAGTTATGGAATGACCTCCCACACACGTTCAAACCTTCCCCAAGCCTAATATCCTTTAAGAGATCCCTCTCTACATATCTCAAAACAGAATGCACCTGTCATGGTTGATTATATATTTCCTACCGGTTCTATGTAACATTTTTGCATATATTGTGTATTATTATTGTTCTTTGAATTTTATTGTGCCCTATTGTATCAATGCAATGTTTTCTGGACCCAGGACATACTTGAAAACGAGAGAAATCTCAATGTATCCTTCCTGGTAAAATATTTGATAAATAAATAAATATTTAAATACATATCTGATAAATTGCATATTTGCACTAAAATCTATTTATTTATATATATATATATATATATATATATATATATATATATATATATATATATATATATATATATATATACATACATACATACATACATACATACATACATAGAAATCCAAAAAGATCAGCACTCACCAACACCTCTATCCACTGTGTGCTCTGCCAAAATCATATCCACCATGAACAGGTTTGTTGAACTGGATTCAGTAAAAATCCCAACTGAACAACAAGTAAGCAGGCACTTCAACCACCTTTATTGTGTCAAAAACATGAAAGATATTACACAATGTATCCCAACACACCCCTCTAATATACCCCCAGGAGATAAGCTAATTTGCCGCAGAGTGGACCGCGTGACGCCTCGCATCAAGCGCAAGTGAAAACACGTATAGTGTATACGTCATCAAGATGAGTCTGTTGTCAAGGTGATCGCAACAAAAACTGGCAGCTATGTGCTATACAGCATTATATCCAGCCAAACACATGACGCTCTCTCAGCTGACCTAGTTGACAGTTCCAAAATCACTATGGCAACGCATAGACAACATGAAAGAACGTTAGTCCAAAACTGCAGTGACTCTAGGGATCCCCTGTCATAAAATGTATTAGAACCTGCTAACAGGAAATCACAGTAAAAGACTTTGAATAATATAGCCAGCTTGTCTGTAGCCAAACATCTAGTTGCCTATAGCTTAAAGCTATATTACATCTTATCTGTATGCAGAGCAGATATACTCAAAAATTATTTCCTAGCAGACCTAAAGTATTAAAAACAAAGAACAAGGGGGGCGGAGCCGGTACTCACAGGAGATGGCCGCATTTTGAATTAGCTCCATACTTTCGGCCCAAGAAGCCGCTCATTATACTGTAAAAAATACAAAGTTGGGCTGGAAATTAAGCAATATTGCTAATAAAGAAGCAAGAATCCCTTTGGGCGACAGATCAGAGTGGAAATGAGGACGGTGGTAACACTTCGCATCACGGCCTACTAAACCGGGAGGTTTGGGCAGAGGAACAGCGGGCTTTCATTGAACTACATGCAGTAAGTTTTTTTGAGCAGACAGCAGGAAACAGCAGTGCACTTTCTGAGAGTCTGTAAGCTCATCATACTGCAGACTTAACATGGAGTGTAACGATATCTATACCATCCTACTGGACCTTACAAGAAAGGCAGACAGAATATTTGATGATCTAACCGCCATTATTAGAGACGCACCAATAACAAACTGCACCGGTTGCCACACTAATGAGAACCTTAATCGTACTGTTCCCGCAGGGATTATACCCCTAGACAAGCAGTGGTTACCTCCACAGAATGAGGGAATTGATGTTACCACAGATTGTACCCTAAAAATTAGCAGCATAAAAGACACTGTGCGCGGCTTATCCAGCTCTCTACCCTTGTATGCAGGGAGCGTTCAGAGGCATCTACATGGGACCGTCGACTTACCGGGTCCCGTATTACAGATTCTAACCCCACGTGATCAGATTTTTCAGCTGCCGATGCCTCCTGTGTGGTGCGGCGGGGAGGAACAGACATTTGATCCATGGCCTCCGGCATTTGTCGGGAGAGATGCGGCCGACTCCTCCGGGTGGAAACTGAGAAACACCTGCCTTCAGCTTACAGGTTTTTTGATCCCTGGAATAGTTCACTTACCTAAGTGGTCTCTACCCTGGCACATTCTGAACCTCCGCTCTTACAGGTCAGCTCACGGCGGGCTGAGGTGGTTCCCACGGTCCACTCCTTCACCCAAGGTCAGATCTGGAGTGGGGAAAAAGAACTACTCTGCTGGGTTCTTCCGTATGCAAAAGAGAGGTGTGGGCTAGCTTTGCATCTGCAGATGAGAGAATATTACGGGGTGCCTAGTCACTTATTTGCTTTATCTATGTTCTGACATTTTACGGAGATCTTACAGATGTGCCCCAACTCAAGGAAAGCTTAATTGTACAAGGGATTTCTTTATTGATTGATGAACCTTTCACTGCTGTTATTACCCAGACATCCTCCATTAATATGGACTGCTTTTGAAATTGTCCATACACAGTTATGTTACATTAATACATTAATCACCCTTTATTGCCTAAACTTCTAGCATAGAAATAGTGTGTGAAGTTTTTTTTCTAATGTCTGCTATGGGTCTGATTGGACTGACAGAAACCCTCCTTTTTAGTTTTAGTTATGAATGTTTACCAAAGGAGTTAAGTCAGGAGAATAGCATTTTGTTTTTACTCTCCACCTGCTCTTATTTGCTATATACTTTAGGATATAGGATGTTACATGGTTATACTATGGGGCCTAGCTCTCCTTTATGTTATAGAGGACCCATAACACAAATTGAAGATCACATTTTTATTTTCTGGGTACAGAACTACTTATAGGTCTCAAGTGAAGATAGGTTAGGTTAAAATCCCTATATTCTCCTCTGCAATACATACCTGAGCTAGTGAGGGCTGTATTATATTACATAGGCTATACTTACTCTATATATAGGGATCACATAGATATATAACATCTTACAACCTATCTTATTTATGGTTAGAGATATATTGAATATGTGTGATTTCTAACGTTGCATACTGTTACTGAGTTATTTAGGTCAGTGTATCCTACAGATGCATTGTTTTTCATACATTTTTCTTCCACATGTTAGATTTAAGTTGGCATTAATAACAATCTGATTTAACTGTTTGCTATGTTGTTAGCCCAGCAGCAGATGAGACTTATGGCTTCCCCTCAGGGTCCTGGTCACATACACACATCTAACAGTCTGACGCCACAGACTGAGCTAGTACCTTGGTTAAGACAGGGTTCAGAGTTGCTATTTCAAATACTAGGCTAGTTGCCCATTTATGCTCCCACGCTAAATATTTCTCCCTTTAGATGTGCCTGAAATGCTGTCTGAGAAAGCTAGGTGCTCTATAATCGTATGCTATGCTTAGATATATGGAAAATATGTCTCCCCATGTCACAGTGGAAAGCTTATTTTTCCCTATCATACTATATACCCAAGTATTCAATAAACATTTGTGCCCTAGTCTACCACCCAATGCCACAGTTACCATGCACTCATGTAAAGCTTTCAGAGGTTTTGTTCTATCCTCTGTGTTACATGTTCTTAATGTTTGTAATGTCTATTAGATAAGACGCAATTAGTAGTTTTATAATAGTAGGACACATCACTGTAACTAGTGAAAAGCAATGACTCCTATGATTTCCACTAATTTAATCCTAACTAATGCAGCTTGTATTACCTCGCTACGTGCAAATTTTATTGCTGCAGCGTTACTGCTTTACCTCAGTATTAAACACTTGTTTATTTGACTGCGTCAGTTAACTTACAGGATTAGCTAGTATAGAATAATAAATGTCATACCCAGGTAGGTTCTTTAGCCTATATTAGTTGTATTTTCACATTAGAGATTCATGGTGTTTTGTTATGCTATTTACATATATGAATAAGGCCATATTTTTCACAGTTGAAAGCGTATTCTCACCTATTATACTATATACCCAAGTATCCAATAGATACTTTTGCCCTAGCTTATCACCCAACAATACAGTTAACATGTAATCTGGGCTCTGAAAAATGCTGCACCTTCTGATCGCACTAATATGGATTATATATGCAATAGGTTCATCTGCGTGTTTTAGATACCAATTGCCAACGTGCTGGACAATTTAGCTAGTTTATACACTAACTCATAATTCTATTACTCAAGTTTAATGTTTTGTATGTAAGGGGTACTACTGGACCTAGCTTAATTTCCTAAGTATTTGCAGCCCTATTAGCTTTATTGGCTACTTCATGATTTACTTACAAGCTCTTACGCATTTATGGGTGCATATAGATTACCATTCTTAGCCCTCACGCCCTTTAACATGTTGGTTATTATACTTTATATACACAACTCCTGCTTATATGGTGGCCTGAGGCCCAGATAACCCTGCTATTGTACTATGTGACAGTAATTGTCTAGATGGTTAGTTTTAGACCTTAAATTACACTGCTGAACATGTCAATCTATAAAAGCTTAAGGAATGATATATCCAGGTACCCTATACTACTTACATTTATATATGGCTCCGTCCCCCCCACCCCCTTTCCCTATGCGTATAGCGGTGCTTACCCGCTGAATATCCCCTTCCCCCCTATATATCTCAGTCCAAGAGTGGCTGATATTTATGTTAACTCTCCACAGGCTGATATTTTGGTTTTAGGTAAAATATTGTTAGAATGTGGAGTTCATACGCTAACATTATAATATAAAATGAAGTTCTATTTTATCTCGCCTAAGATACTGTCTATCTTCATAACCAGACTTGAAATGTATTTTTTATTGCTGTATGTGTACAGTGCTTTCTCAATAACACCTTTGGATAGACAATGTATTAACCTCTTTGCTGTAACTTTGGCCTTAGGGCGAGTTCTTGTTGTGATGATATATGTTTTAACTTCAATAAAAAAAAATTATTTAAAAAAATAAAAAAAACAAAGAACAAGAAAGCAAAACGTAATGTGCCTCAAGGCTTATGGTAGAAACATATTAGAGGAAAGGAAACCAACAGTCCAATTTATAGAAGCAACTGTAGTCAATCATGATATTTAGACCATTGGGTGAGGTAATACCCAGACGATATATCCACCTCGATTCCAACCTCAATAGTGCTTTCACTTGATCTCCTCCACGCCTTGACTTTGGTACGTGATCTATCAGAATTGTCCTCATAGTAGAGATGGAATGGCCAGCTTACTGGAAGTGGCGTGCCACTGGTTGGTCTGATCCGCATTTTTCAAAGGCCAATATGATTGCAAATTTATGATTCGCCAACCTCTCCCTGAATGCGGTGATGGCTTTTCCAATATAATATAGGGAGCATGGACAGATGATAATATAGATTACATGGTCTGATGTACATGTAAGCCTATGTCGAATCTGAAACATCTGATTGGTGTGAGGATGGTGGAACCGGTTCCCTGTGATACCATTATTCCACACACATGGCAATATATGAACAAGAAAACATTTTTCTTCCTGAACAGAGCTCCATCAAGTTCTATCGTCGCTATACAGACGATGTCTTTCTTATCTGGGGTGGCAGTGTATCATCCTTATTGGATTGGTTTCACTAACTCAACTCCATTAATTATACTGTACGGTTCAAAATTGAGAATAATATGGATAGGATACACTTCCTAGATGTAGAAATATACAAGAAGGATACAAGCATTGTGCTTAGGTTATACACTACGTTATTCAGTAAGCCTACGGATAAAAATTCACTACTACATTTTGGCAGCTTTCAACCATAATTTCAGAAGGTAGGGGTCACTTCCTCTCAGCTCCTGCATGTTATACGTAATAACACAGAGGAGACCAACAAGAAGAAACAACTAGAGAACATGTCCAAACAATTCCTGAACAGGGGTTATCCAGAGACTTTTGTGAAAGCACAATGTGAAACAGCATCTCTCCTCACTCAACAGTCCATCACCTCCAAACCACTAAAACCACCAGAGAAACAACTGAATTTTAGAACGACATTCACACCAGCTTCCAGTGCAGTGCAGAGGATTGTGCAGCAACACTGGTCTTTTATTTCTACAGATGCCAATTTACCCTTTGATGATATTCCTCCACCACAATTGGTCTACAAAAGGTCAAGGAACCTGAGGGACCTATTGGTGAAGACGGACCCAGTCAATAATTACTGTAAGGATACATGGCTACCAGTAGGCAGGAAAGGATGCTTTCACTGTGGAAATTGCACAACTTGCAATGGATTGATCACAGGGACCCAGTTCCACCATCCTCACACCAATCAGATGTTTCAGATTCGACATAGGCTGACATGTACATCAGACCATGTCATCTATATTATCATCTGTCCATGCTCCCTATATTATATTGGAAAAACCATCACAACATTCAGGAAGAGGTTGGTGAATCATAAATCTGCAATCAGATTGGCCTTTGAAAAATGTGGATCGGATCAACCAGTGGCACGCCACTTCCAGCAAGCTGGCCATTCCATCTCTACTATGAGGACAATTCTGATAGATCACGTACTAAACTTAAGGCGTGGAGGAGATCGAGCGAAAGCACTATTTAGGTTGGAATCAAGGTGGATATATATCGTCTGGGTACTACCTCACCCAATGGTCTAAATACCATGATTGACTACAGTTGCTTCTATAAATAGGACTGTTGGTTTCCTTTCCTCTAATATGTTTCTACCATAAGCCTTGAGGCACATTACGTTTTGCTTTCTTGTTCTTTGTTTTTAATACTTTAGGTCTGCTAGGAAATAATTTTTGAGTATATCTGCTCTGCATACGAATAAGATGTAATATAGCCTTAAGCTATAGACAACTAGATGTTTGGCTACAGACAAGCTGGCTATATTATTCAAAGTCTTTTACTGTGATTTCCTGTTAGCAGGTTCTAATACATTTAATGACAGGGGATCCCTAGAGTCACTGCAGTTTTGGACTAACGTCCTTTTGTGTTGTCTATGCGTTGCCATGGTGATTTTGGAAATGCCAACTAGGTCAGCTGAGAGAGATCCATGTATTCGGCTGGTTATAATGCCATATAGCACATAGCTGCCTGTTTTTGTTTGGCAATCACCTTGACAACAGACTTGTTTTGATGACGTATACACTACATGTGTTTTCACTTGCGCTTGATGTGAGGTGTCAATCGGTCCATTCTGCAGCGAATCAAGTTATCCCTTGGGGGTATATTAGGCACTATTGTAGGGGTGTGTTGGGATACGTTGTGTACTATCTTTCATGTGACCAAGGCCTCTGTGAGGGGCCGAAACGTTATGTGTTACGCTTTTTGACACAAAAAAAATGGTTGAAGTAATCTGCAGTGCCTGTTTACTTGTTGTTCAGTTGGGATTTTTACTGAGTCCAGTTCAACAAACCTGTTCATGGTATATATAGATAGATAAATAGATAGATAGATAGATAGATAGATAGATAGATAGATAGTAGATGTGGAAAAAAGCACTCACTGGTTTTGAAATATATTCAAACTTGAGTTTTATTTGCAGTGACGTTTCGTGGTGTTCACCCCTTAATGAGACCAACGCGTTGGTCTGATGAAGGGGTAAACACCCAGAAACGTCACTGGAAAAAAACCTCTAGCTTGAATATATTTCAAAACCAGTGAGTGCTTTTTTCCACATTTACTATCTACCTGCTTCTTAGCACCCTGACATTTGAATACAGTTAGTGTGAGTGCACTTAACCTACCTCCTAGATATATATATATATATATATATACTGTATATATAATGTCCAGTGAGGTTTAGCACTTACAATTTCCCAAATTTGACCGGGGTGCACAGCAAACAAATCAACAGAATCCACATAAAGCACGCACTCTCCAGATATAAATTAAAAAAAATAACTTTTGCATTTAAAAGTATAAGTGATGTTTTAGGGGATTCACCCCTCTCCTCAGACCTTACAAACAGAGTGCAAAATGTACAATACTTATATACATTACTCACCACGTAAGTGTGCCCATTAACTCCATTCAGTTCATGGATTTAATCACGATCACGTTGCCCCTCGCTGTGCATACGCCACTGCTAGTCACTGCCCGTTACCTAGCAATGTGCAATAACAACAAATAAATAAACAGACCAGAAGTGAATTGCGTATACCTTACAGCCTATGCAAGCATAAATCCTACTTTACTGAACAGTAACTAGGAAACTGTGAAGATGTCATCGTGAAAAGTAGTCATAGTTATGACAATAACCCTTATGCGGTCTATGCTAATCATACACATTAATGTTCAGTTCATTATATTTAAGTAAATTCCTAAGTTTATCTTACAGAGTAGCAACGGAGAAGTACATCTAAATGGGGGCGAAAGGGGGATACTCCTATTGTTAGGTTAAGATGACAAGCATAAGGATATATATTACAATATATATATATATATATATCTATATATATATATATATATATATATATATATATATATATATATATATATATATATATATATATAGGTATATTTTACACATACTATAGGATACCTGCAGATGAGCGAAATAGTTAACATCCTACATAACGACCTGTATAACACCACTAAAGACCTATAGTACACATCAGGGGCTAGACAAGATCCAAATTCAAAATAGATCTTAACGCAAGGGGTGGCAACTAGCAGTGACGCATGCACCATGCCGGGCAACCGCCAATGGTGATTGAACACATGCGGTGAATGGAGTAAATGGGCACACTTAGGTGGTGTGTAATGTATATAAGTATTATACATTTTGTGTTCTGTTTGTAAGGTCTGAGGACGGGAGTGAAACCCCGAAATGTTACATATACTTATGGATTAAAAGATTAACTTTTGCATTTAAATCCGTAGAGTGCCTGCTTTATGTGGATTCTATATATGATTATATATAGGTACATATATAAATATTTATTTAAAACATGCAGAACATTGGAATGTGAAATATTTACTGTAAGTATACAGTATAAAACTTTATCAAATATGAATATTGCATTATGATTTTTAATATTTTCATCTACTTGACTGCAAAGGGCTTCAATGCGCACACACACACACACACATATATATATACACTCACCAGGCACTTTATTAGGTACACCTGTTCAATTGCTTGGTAACACAAATTGCATGGCAGCAACTCAATACATTTAGGCATCTAGACGTGGTGAAGACGACTTGCTGAAGTTCAAACCGAGCATCAGAATGGGAAAGAAAGGGGATTTAAGTGACTTTGAATGTGGCATGGTTGTTGGTGCCAGGCAGACTGGTCTGAGTATTTAAAAAACTGCTGATCTACTGGGATTTTCACGCACAACGATCTCTTGGGTTTACAGAGAATAGTCCAAAAAACAGAAAATATCCAGTGAGCGGCAGTTGTGTGGACAAAAATAGTGACTGTGGAGGCCATTGGTGGACTTCAAGGCTACTATAAACATTTTTCCACACATGGGCTCTCTGTGGATTGTTAGATGTGTTTGCATGACTAGAGGACAGTGTTGGTTGGAGCTCAAAGGTAGGCTTTTTTTTAAATGGTTATTAATGTATTTGTATTTATTCCCAACCATCATAGTAGTGCATTGGCACTTAAAGGGTGTGTGTATATGTGTATCTTTGCATATGTGTGTGTATATGTATGTATGAGTGTTTATGCATTACTGTGTGTATATATGAGTCTCTGTGTGTGTGCACGAGTGTGTTTACTTCCCATTATATTTTGTATCTGTTTCTTTGAAGTCAACTTTTTACTGGGCAGGGTCCCTATACTTTCATACTAACTAGTGCCCCACACTTGCTAGTTCCAGCTTTGTCTGTAACCATACATGCACATAGCAGAAGCTATGCCAAGGGAATATTTTCAGTTTGATGGCTTCATTTTCATTATTATATTATATGTATGGAATATCCTTTAGAGATAATGTGATATTGTGCAGTATGTGGGTAAATAAATGATCCTAGCTATGTTTTTTTGTACTTGAAATAATAAGGGTTTTATCTTTGCCTGTCAAGAGTCATTAGTTATAGGTTTTCCCACAATCCTTACAATAAAGGTTAGAGAAATGATGGTGGTATTTGATACATTTTCTTGGTGAAAGGCCGCAAAAATCCTTAACCAACTTTCCAGAGTACAACCTGGCATTGGTTTAGATGAACTTATTCTAATTTTGTTTAACCATCCATCCTACTTACATACTGTTAAATAAAAGTGTTTGTTATCTGCTGCCCCTAAAGTGCATCTCTATGTTTTCTTGAGTTTTTTTTTTGGCTTATTGTTTACAGTTTCCAAACTATACAACTGAATGATTATATGAAACGTGATTTAAAATGTTTATAATGTAAAAATGACTGCATTTATAGAAAATGTTTTACATACTTTCTACTTCAATGAGAACTTCCTGATAAAAGATAATGGGTAGATATTTTTCATATGGGCCAACCTCCATCTGCTATCATTGTATTCATTAATATTATATATTGTTGTGGATGTGGTAGTGAGAGAAAAAGCTTAAGACGAGTGGGAGACAACTCACTCAAGCCAAGATAATAGCCTTGCTGAATTTTTTCCACTGGTAAATGCTCCATCCCTCAACCTACAAGTGTAAAGTTTGTGATTTATAGAACGTCTGAGAAACCTGAAAACCTGGGGCATGAGCCCGCTTATGAGCAAGTAATGTTCCTGAGACTCATATGTTAACTATCGTTCATCCCCATATTAGATGACACTACTTATAAAGCAGCTTGCCTAAGGGCCTTCTAGACTTCTATTAATCTTATTAAATCTAGGCAATTATGCCCTTTTAAATAGCTTGTAAATCAAAGTAGTAATTATGCCATAAATAGCAGAAAAGTGTGAACCACAAAGTCATATTATTTTCTGATATATGCAGGAATAGGCACAGACAAAGGCTGTGGCGGACATTTTCCAAAGTACAGACCTTAGTGAAGGACACCAAGGTACATTTGAAAAACATTATTTTATAGTGCTTGGTGTTATTATATTGATGCAGATACAACTGATCATATAACCAGCGCTCCTCTGGCTATACCCATGAGCCAGTGTCACTACTGTGTCATTATATAGTGATGGGTGTTATTATAGTGATGCAGATACCACTGATCCTATATCCAGCCCTCCTCTGGCTATACCCATGAGCCAGTGTCACTACTGTGTCATTATATAGTGCTGGGTGTTATTATACTGATGCAGATATCTCTGACCCTATAACTAGCCTTCTTCTGGCTATACGCATGTGCCAGTGTCACTACTGTGTCATTATATAGTGCTGGGTGTTATTCTACTGATGCAGATACCACTGATTCTATAACCAGCCCTCCTCTGGCTATACGCATGTGCCAGTGTCACTACTGTGTCATTATATAGTGCTGGGTGTTATTATACTGATGCAGATATCTCTGACCCTATAACTAGCCTTCTTCTGGCTATACGCATGTGCCAGTGTCACTAATGTTTCATTATATAGTGCTGGGTGTTATTCTACTGATGCAGATACCACTGATTCTATAACCAGCCCTCCTCTGGCTATACCAATGTGCCAGTGTCACTACTGTGTCATTATATAGTGCTGGGTGTTATTCTACTGATGCAGATACCACTGAACCTATAACCAGCCCTCCTCTGGCTATAACCATGTGCCAGTGTCACTACTGTGTCATTATATAGTGCTGGGTGTTATTCTACTGATGCAGATACCACTGAACCTATAACCAGCCCTCCTCTGGCTATAACCATGAGCCAGTGTCACTACTGTGTCATTATATAGTGCTGGGTGTTATTCTACTGATGCAGATACCACTGAACCTATAACCAGCCCTCCTCTGGCTATACCCATGTGCCAGTGTCACTACTGTGTCTTTGTATAGAGCTGGGTGTTATTATACAGATACCACTGATTCTATAACCAGCCCTCCTCTGGCTATACCCATGTGCCAGTGTCACTACTGTGTCATTATATAGTGCTGGGTGTTATTCTACTGATGCAGATACCACTGATCCTTTTAGCAGCCCTTGTCTTGCTATACGCATGTGCCAGTGTCACTACTGTGTCATTATATAGCACTGGGTGTTATTATACTGATGCAGATACCACTGATCCTATAACCAGCCCTTGGCTGGCTATACGCATGTGCCAGTGTCACTACTGTGTCATTATATAGTGCTGGGTGTTATTCTACTGATGCAGATACCACTGATTCTATAACCAGCCCTCCTCTGGTTATACCTATGAGCCAGTGTCACTACTGTGTCATTATATAGTGCTGGGTGTTATTCTACTGATGCAGATACCACTGATCCTATAACCAGCCCTCCTCTGGTTATACCTATGAGCCAGTGTCACTACTGTGTCATTATATAGTGCTGGGTGTTATTCTACTGATGCAGATACCACTGATTCTATAACCAGCCCTCCTCTGGTTATACCTATGAGCCAGTGTCACTACTGTGTCATTATATAGCGCTGGGTGTTATTATACTGATGCAGATACCACTGATCCTATAACCAGCCCTTGTCTGGCTATACGCATGTGCCAGTGTCACTACTGTGTCATTATATAGTGCTGGGTGTTATTCTACTGATGCAGATACCACTGATTCTATAACCAGCCCTCCTCTGGTTATACCTATGAGCCAGTGTCACTACTGTGTCATTATATAGTGCTGGGTGTTATTATACTGATGCAGATACCACTGACCCTTTTAGCATCCCTTGTCTGGCTATACCCATGAGCCAGTGTCACTACTGTGTCATTATATAGCGCTGGGTGTTATTATACTGATACAGATACCACTGACCCTTTTAGCAGCCCTTGGCTCGCTATACCAATGTGCCAGTGTCACTACTGTGTCATTATATAGCGCTGGGTGTTATTATACTGATGCAGATACCACTGATCCTATAACCAGCCCTTGTCTGGCTATACGCATGTGCCAGTGTCACTACTGTGTCTTTGTATAGTGCTGGGTGTTATTAAACAGATGCAGATACACATCCAGTATTTTACTCAGGCTTTATTTATTCCATAACTTATCACCCAATATCGCTAGCAGTCTCTTGACAAGCCACTAACTTTATTCACACTACATATTTTTTTATTCCTATTATTTAATCAGAAAGAAAAGATAAACTAAGGTTGTGGTGGACACTGCAAGGGCTAGTCACGGACACCTTGCCTATCCCTGGATATATGTCAACGTATATTGCATACATCTAGTCTAAAGAAGACTCGAGCATGGACGTTGGCCCTCCAGAGGGTTTTGAAGCAGTGAAAATAACAATAGATTTTACTGTTATACTTGCGTTCATTATTAAAGGACCAGTAAACACTACAGATTTGCATGATCAACAAATGCAAGATAACAAGACAATACAATAGCATTTACTCTGAATTTCAAATGAGTAGGAGATTTTTTTCTAACACATTTCAAAGTTATGTATATTTCCACTCCCCCTGTACCATGTGATAGCAATCAGTTAATCAAAAATGCATATACGTATAGTCTGAGTTCTTGCACATGCTCAGTAGGAGCTGGTGACTCAAAAAAAGTGTAAATATAAAAGACACTGCACATTTTTTTTAATGGAAGTTAATTGGAAAGTTGTTTAAAATGACATCCTGTATCTGAATCATGAAAATTTAAGAAAACCTGAGTGTCCCTTTAAGTAATCATATTTTTCATTTTCATGCTTCTTTGACTATCGCTGGATATAACTATAGTAGCAGGATTACTAGTCACCTTACTATTGCGTTTCCTTATGTGCCTGTAGCTCTGTTCAGAACATTTTCTTATATTAACCTATTACAGAAGCCAGTTGTTGAAGCTCTGTATCTTCATACTGGGTACTGCCAGTATGTGACAGAAGCCGTAGGCCTTTACAGATCAGTAACATTGCCGTTTTTTTGACAGCTGTATCTTACATTTACAGTTAAGCTCACAAAATGGCAGAACTTTTACATTTTTTGCAGTTTAAAATGTATATAAAAAAAGGCACCAGGAATAATCTAGATCAATGCAGCCAATGAAAAACCTTACAGTGCCCAATCTTTATTATACATGATAAACTTAAGTGCACTATATAGCTGTCAAAAAGACAACAATGTTACATATTTCTGTGAATGTGCACTACTTTTGTCACAGGGCGAAAGAAGCTCCAATATTGCGGCTCCCAATGTGAAGATACAGAGTTTCCCTAATTGACACATGAGAAAAACTTTAAAGAGAGCTATGAACACAGGAGGTAAAACAAAGCCATGGTGAATAGATACCATCCCATTGCAGTTGTAGCCTGAAGTTTAATGTCCATTTATATTCCAATAGTTCTGAGAGATTTTACAATTGATAAATTGTCCTTTCTTGGAACATGTAACATTTTATTTGGGATTCACATAAAGAAGCTATTATACAGTAATTGTGCTAAACCATTTAACTACATATTCATATTTGTATTTTGTAGTTTTATGTTTTTTTTAACAAAGTGAAAGAATTCTAATGAATGCTTCTGTACAAAAAAGAATGAGCTCTTCGCAAAATATGCTCACCATACTCAAAAATGTTCTGTTTTACAAACGCTAGGATTGACTTTGGAGTATATAAGATACGTCATGTAGAAAGCTCCTTTATTTGTTTCAATCAATTGCCGTTTTTACCTGGTTCAGCAGTTCACGCTAAAAAAATTTTGGCTAAATTTTTTTTGGCTAAGAGGTGACGTTTTCACCTCTTAACCAATAGCAGTGCGGTAAATCCGGCTCCCATGGGAGCCAAGCCAGATTTACTGCACGGCTATTGGCTAAGAGGTGAAAACGTCACCTCTTAGCAAAAAATTTTTTTAGCCGTGGGCTGCTGTAGCATCTAAAAACGGCAATCGATTGAAACAAATAAAGGAGCTTTCTACATGAAGTATACTTCATGAATAAAAGTCCCCTTTATTTGTTTCAAAAGTCAATCCTAGCGTTTGTACAACGCTAGGATTGACTTTCACTTTAAACACGTTGACATCTTTAATGTCTGAATATATAAGAAGTAAAAGCTATTTAAATGTAAGTTTTCTGAAGCAGAGATACCACCCCCATGTGAAACATGCCAGAGATAACGTCTACTCAAATGAGCTAAGCTTGTTATATTTGTTTATACTTTGTTTTTTCAACAAAGACGATCAACTTCATCATCATCCTTGAGTCTGTGGTGTAGTCCAGTCATACTGTCTCCTTGATCATGTAAATATTCCAGTATTAGTTATGCACTTTCTAATAAATCCCATTGACACATAGGTATTTTATTATTATTATTATTATCATCATCATTTATTTGTACAGCACCAACTGATTCCACAGTGCTATTTTCCTGCTAATGGTCAATAAGCATTAGCAAGAAGTAACTATCAACCAATTAGCATTAGTAAAGAATACCTTTTAGCCAATGAGCATTAGTAAAGAGTATCTATCAGCCAATGAGCATTAGTAAAAAGTACCTATCAGCCAATGAGCATTAGTAAAGAATACCTTTCAGCCAATGAGCATTATTAAAGTGTACCTTTCAGCCAATGAGCATTAGTAAAGAGTACCTGTCATACCTTTTAGCTAATGAACATTAGTAAAAGTACTTCTCAGCCAATGAGCATTAGTAAGGAGTGCCTATCAGCCAATGAACATTAGTAAAGAGTACCTATCAGCCAATGAGCATTAGTAAAGAGTACCTATCAGCCAATGAGCATTAGTAAAAAGTACCTATCAGCCAATGAACATTAGTAAAGAGTACCTATCAGCCAAAGAGCATTGGAAGAAATTCACAACTGATATCAGTTTCAATTTGAATTTAAACAGGATATACTTTACATTTGTTCATACAAAAAAAAAAAAAGGATATTCAACATGTTTAGATGTTATTCTTTCATGTGAATGACAGAAATGTTTTCAGTACATCAGGATAGAGACAAAATATAATAATGTATACTTTAATTACTTTACCTGCAAATTTATACTGCAGTGCCTCACCATTAACCCTTTCTTTTAAGTTTTGCAAGACTTTAACACTCATTATCTGCTGGAGCATGCCTAGAATCAAATAATCTGCTGTTAAATACAATGCCTGTGTTTCTGATGCTAAACACTGATAAGGGGGGATCAGACTACTCTAGACAGCATAGCTATGCAACTAATTTTGCTTTTTTTTTTTTTAAACTATTTTATAAAACTTGCCAGCAATTTTTAAACAATTTTTTATGCAAACTAATTTAACTTAATTAACTTTTTTAGGATATGCACAGATCTCAATATGTTTTATGGCCATTTAAGTGTCTTTTGACCTTAACAGAAGCAACTTTCAGTTTAGTTTTTTGTAATTATTGCAGAATGTACAGTTGATTTTTGTTTGCTGCAGATTATATACAATTTGTCTTAACTTAAGACATTACTACAACTACAACTTGTTTTATTTTAGATTGCAGAACCTCAATGAATATGACTATTGGTCCTACACAAGTATATGAACCATTTAAATATTTTATGTACAAAGCAATAGTATTGTACTAAGTAATAAAAGATGAATAATAGAGTTTGCAATTACTTTCTATTAAATTAGAAAATCTGGAACTTTTCCCAAAATATCATTAAATATCTACAGTTCACAATTAAATTTCCAAATTGTATTATAATTGTTCAGCTTTGAAGAATACTTTTCCCCTGTAGACAATTATATGTTAACTAGATGAAATTGCTTAGCAGTCATCTTGTATAATTTAAATTAGTATCCTTAACTTAATTTACTATAACTATAACTCAAATATACTTTTATTGAAATTTTTTTGAGAAGTAATGTTTTGTATAAATATTGTTTGAAATAACTAGAGAAAAATAAAAAAAGATTTAATGGATATTAATCAGTCTAATCCTTTACAACAAAGGTGTTGGGTTGCTGTACACTCTGACACAGGTCACCATGCAGAATAACGATTGTGAAAATATATAAAATTACTTGTGATATATATATTTAAGTTAAAAACTAGGGTCCCTAATGGTTTTAACTCTGACTATGACCTCATGAATTTTTGGCAATGACAGTTAAGACTAGTCACAGATCATCATCTACAATTACCTTGCACGACAATAATCAGGATATAAGTGCATGGCAGGCTTTCACTATACTACATACATACTTTAGGTTACTCCATAAAACTAATTAAATTAAATTAATCATAGAGAATGTATACACACATTTGTAGAAATTGTGGGTACCTATCAAAGGACAAGTTTGATAAGATAAATAATGAGTATCTACATATGTATCACAGGATTCAAAACATAGTTCCTAGTACCTTAGTCTATAGTGGTAGCATGAAAAAGAAGTTTCCTTAATTGATTATGTGCTGTGAATAGTACAGGAAGATGTAAAAAAGTAAAAAAAGTAAAAAAAATAAAAAAATAAAAAATAAAAAAATAAAAAAGTAAAGATGCAAAATAAAAAGCTACTATTATTTATACACAGTAATAGGTCAATCCCCTATGTTAGGAAGAATTGGTATAAACAGTTATAAATGGTTTCAAATGATTTGTTAACTGATAGAAGGGATTGTAAAATTGTCTTTATATCCTTACTCTTTATTAACCTTCTGTGTATAAAAGGGCACTGAAGTACAAAGTTTATACTTAATTGTTGCACTCTGTAAAAAGGGAGCTTAAGGGTTAAACACTAGCAAGTTATATAGTAGGTTTACAAGTGTTACTAGTTTACTAATCAAGTTGTAACCAATAGGATTTGTCTGCTGCTTTTAAATATGTTAATTTTATTAAGTCAGACAGCAGCTTATGAGGACGGCTCTTGGAGCTGAAACATGTAAGGTTGTTGTCAACAGACTATCCTAATCTTCATTTCCATTGTTTGTGCCAAGCATTTGGAATATTTTACCAACACTAAGGTGTAAAAATAAATGTTTAATTTTTAAACTACCTGCTGCCGGTGCTCCTGATTTCTACTTTGATTCTATATATATTTATAGACACACACACATACATTATATATATATATATATATATATATATATATATATATATATATATATATATATATATATATATATATATATATATATATATATATATATATATATACATACATACATACAGTGTATACATACCTGTGTAGGGTGTTTGGAAGATGTAAGGTGGGAGGGTAATCCCTACATTACATTACTATTAGCCATACCAGCTAACTTTTTCACTGTTGGGAATTTCAGAAGTCTGGTGCACAGCTGCAATTAGCTGCCTTCTAATTATCAAAAAACAATGGCAAAGCCATGCGTGTTTGCCATTTCTGAACAAGCAGGATCCCAGAGAAGCTTTTACAACCATTTGTGTTATGACGGCACAAGCGGTATGTAAATAATTTCAGTGAGCAGCTCAAAGTTTTTATTTTATATAAACACATTTGTTGGCAAAATAGTAGCATAGAATATACCAAAATAGGCCTAGAACAATACATTGGGTTGTATACTTAAAAATATATATTTAGTTTTGATAAAGCAAAAGAAACAAACACTCTATTTCTGTTTAAATGGAGTGATTGAAAATATGCTAAAAATTCTCAAGTTTTTTTGGCCAAGTTTTTCTCTGAAATTCCTGGTAGCAAAGTGGTTAAAATCGTATGCTCTATCTGAATCATAAAAGAAAATGTTGGGGTTTTATGTTTCTTTAACTATGATGGAGGGTTAGTTTTTATAGTCCATTCAATTTCTAGATCCCACAAACACATACAAACCCAAACATACACAAGTGCACACACATATAGACACAAACATACATTTCACAGTTTTAATAGCTTAATGCATAATATATTATTGTGGACCTTATACTAATATTTAACTAACAAAACAATTAACTGTTTTAGTTTAGGCAGCACCACAATATTATTTTCAATGAACTTTATATGGACATCCAACCATCCATCATCTATCAATCAATCAATCAATAAATCAATCATTCCATGTGTTATTTTGGGGGTTTGCTGTATACTAAAAACACTACATTTCTATATGTATATAATGCATTTTACTACATGCAAACATAAAAAGCAAATTTTTGTAGTTCTTAGGAAAACACAGTAATTTAACATAGTTTATAATTGGTACTTTCTTTTTATTGACTTGATACTAAAAATTCCTAAATCATTGTCAAATTATTCACTGACCTGACTTTTTCTTCATACAAGATTCCTTTTCATTTGAGAGTAGACATATCCTCTCTTTTATAGAAGAGATCCAGTATTAGTGTTCACCCTGGAAAATCCAGTTTGGAGATAGTCTTGGATTCTTCAGCCTGTGCACAGTATTCTTTGAGGCCCATTTATCAATCTCCGTATGGAGCTTAAGGGCCCGTGTTTCTGGCGAGAAACACAAGTTATGTAGCAGCGGTCTAAAGACCGCTGCTCCATAACCCTGTCCGCCTGCATTGATGAGGTGGACAGGAATCGCCACAATTCAACCCGATCGAGTACGATCGGGTTGATTGACACCTCCCTGCTGGCGGCTGCTGGTACAATGCTGAAATCGGAGAGCGTATTGCTCTCCGCATTCAGCGATGTCTGTCGGACCTGATCCACACTGTCGGATCAGGTCCGACAGACAATTGTTAAATATGCCTCTTTGTATGGTTTATTTCACAATACCTTATATTTGCTAGGCCTTCTGCTTGTTTAAAGGGTCAGGAAACCCCAACATTTTCTTTCATAATTTGGAAAGAACATACAATTTTAAACAGCTTTCCAATTTACTTCTATTTAAATTTGATTCATTATCTTATCATTTGCTGAAGAAACATCATTGCACTACTTACTGAACACATCTAGTTAATCAATCACAAGAGACAAATGTGTGCAGGCACCAATCAGCAGCAGCTCCCACTAGTGTGCGATATGTGCCTATTCTTTTTCAACAAGGGATACCAAGAGAACAGAGCACATTTAAAAATAGAAGTGAATTTAAAAGTGTATTAAAATGACATCCTCTATCTGAATCATGCAAGTTTATTATTGACTTATCTATACCTTTAATGTGTGGATTCAAAAAAATGTCTCCCCTTTAATTTGTGCCCAATGATCCACTTTACCTGCTGGAGTGTAATAAATTGTTTGCAAGTATTTCCATTACCCTTATACTGGCATTTGAAATAGTTGATTTAGCTTGCTGTATCCCCCACCTGTTCTGAAAGTTTTTGGCCTTAAGGCCAAGCTCCAGATAAGCTGTGAAAACACAGCCAGTAGAAGAAATTACACTCCCAGTGGGATATAGAAGAGATAAGGTAATAAAATGTTAATTTTCCATTGTTCTCTCCAAGCATTGGTAATTGGTGTATAGACAGATATAAGTTAAAGAAGCAGGTATATGTACACACTGTGATAAAGTAATGAGATCTGATTATACCTACAAGCTCAATCCATTTTATTAGGTTGTGGTTTTAAAACACAAAATCAGCTATTTCATGTTCACAAATAAACCATAAAAAGCTAATTCTCATAATTTTTATACTTTTTAGTTGGTAAAAAAAGTAATTGCAAACACATTAAGAGAAAGACTATTATAGTATAATGCCCCTTTAATTTCTAGGAAAACACATTTGTGAGAACTCAATACAAGGATATTGTATATTCTGATGTTTCTTCATTTGACTTCATTTTGACGTTCTTAGGTCGAACAACAGATTTTACCAATCTATGTAGATGTACTCAGAAAGGTATTTCATGTTTGCTCTTTATCTCAAGTGTCAACATTTTATGCTTCTAGATATCTGGAAAGATTAATTTCCTTTAACATCAAAAATGTCAAAGTAAATTTGTACTGCAACTGTATGATGGACTTGATATAAACGTTTACACAATATCTGAGAAGAGAGATTTGAAATAAATATATTGCCAAGCATTCACAATAAATTGTTGTAGAGGCTTCTGCAAGGCTAAGAATTAGCTTAGTGTTTTCCTTTGAAAAGGAAAATGTCATCTTGATAAAACAGGGAAATCACATGATGTCTCTTCAAGTTGCAGATGTTTCTTTATGTTGCAGATGTTTCTTTTTTCATGTTACTGCTGCTTAGTATTTCAAAGGCAGACTTTGATCAAGTTTAACTTATCTAACATAGGGCTAGATTACGAGTGGAGCACTATTTATCGCTCCCACTCGCGGTCTATCTTCGCTAGAATAGCCCTTTTTCATGCGTCGGGTACTGTGCGTATTACAAGTTGAAAGCAAAAAGTTTTTGCTCATGCGCTAAACCGACACGTGCAAAAAGCCAAAGTTAGAATATAGGGACCGCGTTAACATATTCTCCCGTATACTTTAATGGAGTGCGAAAAGTGGAAAAACACCCTACTTGCGGTCAAATCCGATCGCATATTCTTAAGTGCGCTAACCCAACATGAAATATGAATATTTTACATTCCAAAGGCCTAGATTACGAGTTGTGCGTTAGCTTTAAAAGCAGCATTAAGAGGTCCCAACGCTGCTTTTTAACACCCGCTGGTATTACGAGTCTTGCAGGTACAGGTGTATCACTCACTTTTTTGTCCAGACTCGGAAATACTGCAGATCCACTTACGTCAATTGTGTATCCTATATTTTCAATAGAATGCCAGTTCAATCGGAATTAAGAATTAAGGTAGAAAAAATCCTATTGGCTGATACAATCAGCCAATAGGATTTTTTCTACCTTAATTCCGATCGGCTGATAGAATTCTATCAGCCAATCGGAATTGAAGGGACGCCATCTTGGATGATGTCATTTAAAGGAACCTTCATTCAGTCATCGGCCGTGGACAGAAGAGGATGCTCCGCGTCGGATGTCTTGAAGATGGACCCCCTCCTCTCGCCGGATGGATGAAGATAGAAGATGCCGTCTGGATGAAGACTTCTGCCCGTCTGGAGGACCACTTCTGCCCGGGTTGGATGAAGACTTCTGCCCGTCTGGAGGACCACTTCTGCTGGATTGGTTGAGGACTTCTGCCCGTTTGGGTGAAGACTTCTCACAGTAGGGTGATCTTCAAGGGGTTAGTGTTAGGTTTTTTAAGGGGGGATTGGGTGGGTTTTAGAGCAGGGTTGGATGTGTGTGTGGTGGGTTTTAATGTTGGGGGGGTATTTGTACTTTTTTTTTACAGGTAAAAGAGCTGATTACTTTGAGGCAATGCCCCGCAAAAGGCCCTTTTAAGGGCTATTTGTAATTTAGTGTAGGGTAGGGCTATTTTATTTTGGGGGGCTTTTTTATTTTGTTAGGGGGATTAGAGTAGGTGTAATTAGTTTAAGAATCTTGTAATTTCTTTATTATTTTCTGTAATTTAGTGTTTTTTTTTTCTTCGTACTTTAGATAATTTTATTTAATTGTAATTAATTGTATTTAATTTAGGTAATTAATTTAATTATAGTGTAGTGTTAGGTGTAATTGTAACTTAGGTTAGGTTTTATTTTACAGGTAAATTTGTCTTTTAACGAGGTAGTTTTTAAATAGTTAATAACTATTTAATAACTATTGTACCTAGTTAAAATAAATACAAAGTTGCTTGTAAAATAAAAATAAACCATAAGCTAGCTACAATGTAACTATTAGTTATATTGTAGCTAGCTTATGGTTTATTTTATAGGTAAGTATTTAGTTTTAAATATGAATTATTTAGTTATTTGTAGTAATTTTATTTAGATTTATTTACATTATATTTAAGTTATATTTAACTTTATTATAGTGGCGGCGACGTTGGGGGCGACAGATTAGGGGTTAATAAATGTAGGTAGGTTTCCGGCGACATAGGGGGCGGCAGATTAGGGGTTCATAAGTATAATGTAGGTGGCGGCGGTGTCCGGAGCGGCAGATTAGGGGTTAATAATATAATGCAGGTGTCTGCGATGTCGGGGGTGGCAGATTAGGGGTTAATAAGTGTAAGATTAGGGGTGTTTAGACTCGGGGTTCATGTTAGGGTGTTAGGTGTAGACATAACTTTTGTTTCCCCATAGGAATCAATGGGGCTGCGTTAGGAGCTTTACGCTGCTTTTTTGCAGGTGTTAGGTTTTTTTTTCAGCCGTCTCGCCCCCATTGATTCCTATGGGGAAATCGTGCACAAGCACGTTTTACCAGCTCATTGCTAACGTAAGCAGAGCTGGTATTGAGGTGAAATGTGGAGCTAAATTTTTCTGTACACTCACTTTTTTTGCGGCTAACGCCGGGTTTGTAAAAACCTGTAATACCAGCGCTCTCTGTAAGTGAGCGGTGAGCATAAACTGCACGTTAGCACCGCACAGCCTCTAACGCAAAACTCGGAATCTAGGCGAATGTTCTTTATATTGCAGAATATGTTTTATTATTCTTAAATACATATTTATATATATATATATATATATATATATATATATATATATATATATATATATATATATATATATATATCATGTACACAAAAGAGACGTACCTGGAATATAATCCTGGTACCAAAAAAGACAGGGTTTCAGCACTCTTTTAGAAAAACTCACAAATCACTTTAATGTAATTCAATAGCTTTAATAGTGGCAGCCAAATTCCACACAACATGGGAATAAATCCATGTAAATATTAAAACACATAAGCATACAAGTTCGACTCATGAATGACAGTTCAAAAGAACCTGACCGGTCAGGGATACACTGACTCTGAAGGTAGCCAACAGACTCCTTCACAAGATGAGGAAATAGGTACCAATGTCCATATTTCGTCAAAAAAATAGCTCTCCGCATTCAGCGATGTCTTGCGGACCTGATCCGCACTGTCGGATCAGGTCCGCAAGACATTTCTTAAATATGCCTCTCTGTATGGAGGTATGGTCTCAGATCCCTTGCCATGTATTCTCCAACCTCATACAGCATTATAGGCGAAGACTCAAACTTGTTATCTTGGCAAAAGGAGGTAGCACAAAGAATTGACTAAAAGGGTGCCAATAATTGTGCCACACATATATTTAAAGGGACAGTCAACACAAAAATTGTTATTGTTTAAAAATATAGATAATACCTTTACTACCCATTCCTCAGCTTTACACAACCAACATGGTTATATTAACATACTTTATAACCTTTAGACCCCTAAATTTCTGTCTGTTTCTAAATCTCTGAGGACAGCACCATGATCACATGCTTTATTTGCTTTTCACAACAGGGGAAGCTAGTTCATGTGAGCCATATAGATAACATTGTGCTGATGCCCGTGGATTCTAACAACACAGCATTAATTGACTTAAATGCAAGTCAATAGATAATACATTTAAAATCATGTGATCAGGGGGCTGTCATAGAGGTAAAAATATAACCATGTTTTCTGTGCTAAACTGGGGAATTGATAATAAAAAGGCATTATCTATCCTTTTAAACAATTATTTTTGAGTTGACTGTGCCTTTAACTAGGATTTTTTAAAACAAAAAACAAAAAAAAAAAAACCCTGTGTTGTATTTGAAATTGTTTGATATCCATAAGAGTATTTTTCTGTATTTTTTTTAGCAAAAGATCAAAAGGTTAAACAATAAAGACACATTTTCACAGCCTTCTTAGCTCATATTTACCAAGGGTGCCAATATTAGTGTAGGGTACTGTGGGCGAGATTACATATGCGGTGCAGGCTTCAGCGCAACTGCTGAAACCCGCGCCGCCCATAATTTCCCCTCGCACCTCAGGGAATCACATAAACCCTGCCGGCAGTTCATTAAAGGATTACTTTCTGTTATAATTTTTAAGCTAAACAACTAACATATTAAAGTTAATAAACATTAATTAAAACCTACTGACCTATATTTTCTCCAAAACGAAGTTTCATAACGTTCTAAAAGTTATCTTTTATTCGCCGATAATGTCACGTTATCCTGCCCACTATTTTCAGCACTGCATGTTGAAAATACCAATAACTTTGTGTTTAAAGCGCCATTTTGAAACCTAGGTATTGTAAACGGATTGGTACAGAGCAAAGGATACCCACGGAGTGGGTTTGGAAAACAATTAAATTTGCAGACAAGATTTCTGACATACGGTAGAGATATGTTAATGAAATGCTATTGATAAAAAGCGTATTTGGGGTAGTTAGTTAGTAACAGGCATAGAAAATATTTACTTACAGTGGCCCTTTAAGTGCCGTAAATCGGATAAACTAGCGATGTCCAGAAATGTGCGTAAATACAGATTTCTGGAGTCGCCGGTTCCAAGAAGACTTCACCGCTGCCTGGAAGAGGACCTTCTCTGCCGGACTTCAGGAACGGTGAGTACCTATTTGGGGCTTAGAGTTAGGATTTTTAATTTTTTTTTAATTTTTTAGATTAGGGATTTAATGGGTACTTGTAAAAGAGCTGAATGCCCTTTTAAGGGCAGTAAAAGAGCGGAATGCCCTTTTAAGGGCAATGCCCATACAAATGCCCCTTTAGGGTCAATGGATAGTTTAGGATTTTTTAATGTTAGGTTTTTTTATTTTGGGGGTTTTACTGTTAGAGGGGGGACTTAGTATTTTTTTAATGCAAAATATCTGTTTAACCTAGGGCAATGCCCTTCAAAACGCCCTTTTAAGGGCTTTTGGTAGTTTAGTATTAGATGAGGGGGTGTTTTTTATTTTGGGGTGGCTTTTTTATTTTCATAGGGATTAGGTTCAATTTTTTTATTTTTGATAATTTAGTTTCTTATTTTATGTAATGTTAGACTTTATTTTTTGTAATTTTAGATTATTTTAATTTAATCTTAGGTTGTTTTGTTTTGTGAAGTACTGTTAGTTTTTTTTATTTTAATTGTAATTTAGTATTTTATTATTTTATGTAATTTGGGGTTAACTTAGGGGGTGTTAGGTTAGGGGGCTTAGTAATTAAATTGTGTTTATTGCGATGTGTTTTTTTTTGGGCGGTTTAGGGGTTAATAGTTTAATTAGGTTTATTGCGATGTGGGTGAATGGCGGATTAGGAGTTAATGGATTTATTCGGTTTATTGCGATATGGGTTAATGGCGGATCAGGGGTTAATAGTTTTATTAGTTATTTCGGTGGGGGTTGGTGGTTGATAGGTAGGTAGATATTGCGCATGCGTTAGGTGTTAGTTAACATTTTCAGCCAGTTACGGGAGTTACGGTGCTCACATTTTCAGCGCAAGGCTTGCTGTGCCTGCCTATGTGTGGTGAGGTGAAAATGGAGTTAAATTTCTCAATTTTCGCACCATAAGTCCTTGCGCTGAATTTGTGATACCGATTTGCGACGTGGTTCTATGTTAAATTATGGGAGTAAAAATTGCCGGCGATGGGTTAAATATACGCTCCGCATTTATATGCGGTGCCGTGTATGTAAGAGCAAAACCCCAAGTTGCCTAAAATTACATGCTCTATCTGAATCATGAAATAACAAATTTGGGTTTAGTATTCCTTTAAGAATAAATAGAACAAATTCTGTGTGATGAACATTAGAATTTGAATTTGAAATTTGCAATATTATTTTCTTATGTTGCACTTTTAAATAACCACAATCGTGTTTGCTCTACTTGTGGGTGTTTTTTTCAACTTTTTCGGCTCCATTGTAGTCTATGGGGGAATGCGATTTTGTGTTCGCGACTTCTCAATGTCTATTTGTTACTGCAACGTTACAAACGCTAGAGAGCAAATTTTATTCTTTCAACTCGTAATACTAGTGTGAATTTCCAAGCACAAAAAATAATAATACTTGTAGCGGTTTAATAGTTGAACATGAGTGCAAATTACCACTCCACTCGTAATGTGTTTAACCCTGTAAAGCTGGTCCCAAGCAGACATTGCTGGTGATTGGTGGGGTTGTTTTACTGCAGCTAGTTGACAACAGGCTGTGTCTGCTGGATACCATTAGTTGTGAGTGGGACTTAATCTGTGTATTTAAAGTCTTTTCGGGGGATCAACACATAGCCTTTTAGGGTCAGTGGTGCTAAAATTATATGCTCTAGCAAATTAGAACATGTGACATTAACACTTCAACAGTACTAGCCCACAAAAAACAGCTAAAACAGAAATGCATGTAATATCTTTCTCTTTAATGCAGAGGCATAACTCAAGACCTTAAGGTACCATTGTAAAAATCCATGAAGACCCCCTTCATACATAGAACCACCCACACACACAGATACATACCCAGATATATACACACACATAAACAGATACACAATGTTACATAGTTATTAAAGGAAAGCAACAATAATATAAATATAAAATTATAGATTTCAGATAGCACAAGACCACTTCATTTATTGTGACCCATCTGGAATACATATTCTTACAGTTATCCCTATTATTAACCCGTATTTATTTTATGCCAATTAAAACTAACAGTTGGCACTAAGACATCTCCCCTCCGTAGCTGGCTCACTCGATGTGAGGCATCACTGATATCATTGACCTCAGCGCTTTGGTGAGGTAGGAGATCTGTCCACCTATGGTTGGGGGGGGGGTGTGGCCAATGAGAGTGGACAGGCTGCCCTGAACCAGTTGTAGAATATGTATAACAGCCCAGCTACCCAGACCAAGCTGAGAATGTCCCTTCCAGTTCTGTGAGGGGCCAGTGGAGCACTCTTAAAGGGCCATAATACCCAAATGTTGAAACACTTGAAAGTGATGCAGCATAGCTGTAAAAAGCTGACTAGAAAATATCACCTGAACATCTCTATGTAAAAAAGAAAGATATTTTACCTCAAAAGTTCCTCAGTAGCCACATCCCATTGTAAAGGACTTCTAAGCAGCAAATCAGTATGTCTGTCCCGGGACAGCTAAGGGGTTGAGCCTCGTGCACTCTCATATTATTTCCCTATTCAGTCTAAAGGAAGTTTACTATGAAATCTCATGAGAGTTAAGTCAAAGCTCATGAGATCACAGTAAAAGAGTTCATGACCTCAGCACTGTTGTTGCTGATTGGCTGCAGTTTATTTCTTAGTATTATGTATTTTTGTATGTTTAATAGATGTTCTTTAATATGCAAGATAGCATTTTGTTAACAATAATGTTCCTTCAGTTATTGCCAACTGGATATAGATTATTTATATGATTATAACTGGAAAATATTTTTAAAAAAAGTTGCTGGTGGTTTCATACATAAGCCCTAACACTGCACCATAGTAGACCTTCTAGCTGTAGGATAGGGGTGGACAGCTTTATATCAATACAATAGACACCAATATTAGTTGCAATTAAAAAGTCCTAAAATGTATTGTTAATACACTTGAGAGGTAACTATCATATCCAGAGTCATCCTGACGTGTTTCCTGCTATCCAGATATTATTTTTCAGAACAAAATTTATATCAGTTTTAGGATCAAGCCACAAAGATAAGTAAGGGTATTTGTATGTATAATAATTTAAAATGTTAGGTTCCTAAAAATAATCTAGTTTTTTTTTGCACCCTGGCTCTTATGGATTTGTCAAGTCATAAAACATTTTGTTGTACATTTATTATTCTGTTGTTATTTTGCTAAACTGTATACTCCACAATGGTGTTTTCTACCATCGTTTAGAGGATGTCTGCTGAGAACTTTATAATGTTCAACGTTGACTAATGTAGATGACATAATCATGGCATAAAAAACTTTCATTGTATTAGAAAATATAAAAGTAAGCTGATGGCTAAACAATAACTCTGGAGACACTAAACAATCAAAACAAGCTTGTTTATTTAAAGGGGCAGTCTACAAAATAATTTTTATTGTTTTAAAAGATACATAATCCCTTTATTACCCAATCCCCAGTTTTGCATAACCAACACAGTTATATTAATATACTTTTTTTTTCCAAAGAGCTTTATTAGGATGAAACCATGAAAAAATTACAATACACTCAATTCAAACAAGGTTACAGGTTCAGTTTGTTCACTCATGCAAAGTATACAATAAAGGATTGACCACTTGTTGGATGTTAGTGAACATGGAGTCTCTGGCCAAAAAAAAAGGCCTACTGTCCCTAGTCCAATGATAGTAATACAGATCCAACTGCAATCTGGGTGAACAAGGATAATTTTCTATAAGTAGCTCTACATTTTCAAATTTTTAGTTTTTTTCTGTTGCAGTGCTTTTACGTCTAGTTGTAATACAAAGTGGTAATGAACAACAGTGATGAGTTCAAGAATCTCAAAACAAATTTTTGCACTAATAGTGTATTAGATTCGTGATTCCCAGCCAAACATTACTAAGCTAAACATGCAGCTTCTACCAGTTTGACCAACAGGGGAAGAAGAAGGGAAGAGAAACAAAAAAAACAAAAAAAAACACAAGGATTGGGAGGAAAGAGGGCGTGGCTCGCAACAGGGTTCAGTACACCCCTCCTCCCGCAGACCCCTCAGCCCCCCACTTTTAATTTGCTGAATGGGACAATCAGTTGTCCCGCCTCCACATCTGTAGAATCATCTCATATATGTCTATCCTAGATGTCCGAATGTAATGATACTTTTCAAGCAGCAGAGTGTTCTGCCCACTCTGCTTCCATTCTGGCACTGTGGGGATTGTCGCTGTTTTCCAACAGAGTGGAATCAGGTTTTTTGCTGCTGTCAGCATGAGAATTAGGAGGGTCTTTTTTAGCGGATTCTGAATTTTATTTGGGAAATGTAAAAGCAACGTTTCTGGGGTTTTAGGAATGTCTAGTTCCAGGACTCTCTGTATCTCTCCCCATACCTCCCCCCAAAACCCTTCTAACAGGGCGCAGTCCCACCAAATATGCAGGATAGTCCCTGTCTCTCCACATCCCCTCCAGCATCTATCCGAGGCACAAGGATACATTTTTTTTAAGCCGGTGTGGTGTAAGGTACCATCGGCTCAGAAATTTGTAATGTGATTCCTGTGTACGTGCTGATGCAGATAGGGACTTGGCTGTCCAGAACATCCTCTGCCAATCCTCTTTCTAAATGTCTGTCCCCAAGTCTCTGTGCCACATTTTGGTGTAAGATGGAAGGGCCCTGTCACCATGTAGAAGAAGGAGCGTGTATAAGATAGATATCAAATGCCTAGAGGCAGAACGTTTTAGACAAAGCAGCTCAAAAGGCGTAGGGTCCCTCAGCAGTTGTTGTTTATGTCTATGTGTATTGATATAGTGGCCTATTTGTAGGTAAACAAACCAGGGGACCGGGAGGTCGGGCAGTCTGTCAGAATTTCCTCTCGTGATTTTATCCCACTATGTGTCGTGTAGCAACCTATATGATTGTTAATAAGTTTAGTCTGTGCAGAGGTTGGCTTAGTCTGTATTGGAATTTATGGGTTCCCATATACCGGAGACAGGGGGGAGTAGGTCATGGAAATATGTGTATCAGTCTGAAGCAGCTTATCCCATTCACTAAAAAGTTCCCACAAAAGGGGGAAGTGCTCAACTGTAGCGGGTCTGTGTTTTTTGTTTATCCAGAGAAGGGAGGCAATGTCATTTGTTTGTAGGATAGCCTTGTCCACACAAATCCAATCCCTCTGGGGGGTACCCTGACACCACTCCACCACCCTCTGAAGCAGTACGGATCTTCTATATGAGCTGATATTAGGAAGGCCGAGGCCTCCCGCGTCCCTTGGGAGGTACATAGTCTCCCTGTTAATCCTAGGTTTAATTCCCCCCCACACATACTCTTCTATTAGGTTTTGTAATGAGGGGATGAAAGTATAGGGGAGGGGAATGGGGATGGTTTGGAACAGGTATAGCAGTTGTGGGAGGATATTCATTTTGATTACGCTAATTCTTCCCAACCAGGAGATTGTTTTGTGTCTTCAAGATGAGAGGTCAGCGGCAATCGTTTTTTTAAGGACTGCGTAATTCATCTTAAACATGTCCGTTACAGATGCTGTTAAATTAATACCTAAATATTTAAGGGATTTGGTATTGATCACAAACAGGCTTTTAGCCATGCTATTGTGGCCGGTGGCAGCATAATACCCAGGATCTCTGACTTAGTGTCATTGAGGTGAAAGTATGAAAAGATCAAGTCAGCAAGTGACCTATACAGTGCAGTTTTATCCCCACTGGAAGCTGTCACACACGTGGGGAAACCCCACCTGTATGGTATTTTATTCTCTTGCAGGGTGGAGGTGAGGAAACGCAGTTCCCTGCGTTTTTGTAAAGTTGCAGGGCTAAGGTCCGAGATGATTTGAAGTGGTACTCCAGCGTGCTGTAGAGGATGTTTATTCCTGCTGCTCCTGAGTATCTCCTCTTTGTCTTTGTAGTTAAGCAGTCGAAGGATGACATCCCTAGGGGGCGCTTTAGGTGCAGCGCCCTTTGGACTCTCTCAATGGTGACCTCAGGTGCCATCGGAGTTCCCTTGATCATCCTAAAAAGATCTTGTAGGTAACCCTGTAAGGCGTTAGGATTGATTGATTCAGGGACTCCCCTAATACGTAAATTATTGCGCTGACTGCGGTTGTCCAAATCTTCTATGCGGTCTATTAGACTCTGGACCATGTTTGTAGTCTGCTGTGTCTGTGAGGTAGTCTCTCTCAGCTGCCCCTGCAGCGTGTCCTGTGTTTGCTCTACCTTTGAGACTCTTTGTGAACGTTCTGTTAAATCTCTACGCAGTTCACTAAACAGATTTCTTTTACAAGATATGACGAGTCCACGGATTTCATCCTTACTTATGGGATATCGCCTCCTGGTCAGCAGGAGGAGGCAAAGAGCTCCACAGCAGAGCTGCATAAATAGCTCCTCCCTTCCCCCCCCCCAACCCAGTCATTCTCTTTTTACCTGTGTTAGTGATAGGAGTGAGGTAAAGTGAGGTGTTAGTTTAGATTCTTCAATCAAGAGTTTGTTATTTTTAAATGGTGCCAAAGTGTACTATTTTTCTTTAAGAGCAGCTTCTGGTGGGCTTTTAGCCTCACTGCGCCTCCCATTATTGTACTGCTCTATTGTAATGGTCTTAGATAGATTTAACTAAGACCCTTTCTGTCTTCACAGGACCTCAGGAGGAAGAGTGGACCTCTTGACACTGTGAATTGAAATGCTGTTCCTCAGCATGGAGGTAAGTGCAGTTTTTTACTCTGGGGCTCTGCAGCATATCCCGGACCTGACTGTACTTACTCCCCTATCAGGGTTTCCCTGTTTTAACCCCAAACATTCTGAGACAGTAATTTCTATAGAAGCGTTGGGGCTTATGATGGTAAGGACAAGGCTAATTCTCATGAACAATTTAGTGAGATCTGATATATATTGTTCCCCAGACATTCTGTGACAGTACATACTACAGAAACGTTAGGGGGTTATGGTGGTAAACATTGTTTATTTTTTATGTTGGGCTACTCTGATTGTGGTGACACACTTGCTTGAGTATTTGGCTGACGCTGGGGATTACCGGAGGTTATGTTTATTAAGTAAAGTAGGCTCCGGTTAATGGCGGCTCTCAGTATATTACGGATTCGGTTTACGCCCACGATGGGCGGGGCTTGTTGTTTGCGTTATCGCCGTGCAGTATCTCCTCTATTAGGTTCCGGCTAGCAGAGTTTTTCACGACACCTAAGTTTACTTCAGTAATACTTTGTCAAGTAAACATAGGTGCACTGTATGAGGAGTGATAGTGCCGAGCATGTGGAAGGTAGGAGCCGCAGCGGAGCTGCGGCAATGGTGACTGTGTTTTTTTTCTAACAAGTGGGAAAAGAGCCAGCAAATTATTTTGTAGTTGATATCTACATGGGTAGTGTGGTTAACTTTATTAGGGGTTCCCTCTATCTTTTTTGCCTGTAAGGGGTTAGCGCAGAGGGAGTTTTTTAAAGACACAGTAACATATATTTATTAGTGTTACGTTTTCCGGTAACTCGACCAAGTTGGTTTTGTATTCTTGTTATCATGGATGACCTTGAGCAGCATACATGCCTCATGTGTTTAGATGCCATTGTGGAACCCCCAGTTACTCTTTGTGACTCTTGTCTTGAGAGAGCCTTACAATGTAAAGAGAAAATTCTTTTTAATGAAGATATGTCTAAAGAATGTTCCGCAATTTTCTCCCCAAGCGTCACAGCCTTTAACGCCCGCTCAAACGACGCCATGTTCCTCAACAGCGTCTGCTTCTTTTACCTTGCAGGATATGGCTGCAGTTATGTCATCCACTCTCACAGAAGTTTTGTCTAAGTTGCCAGTGTTACAGGGCAAACGCAGCATGTCAGAGACCCATGTGGTGCCTGCAAATTCTGATGCTTTGATGGCTATCTCCGATGTACCCTCCCAGGGATCTGATTTGGGGGGTAGGGAGGCCCTCTCTGAGGGGGAACTGTCTGACTCAGGAAGTGCATTGCCTCAGACAGATACGGAAGTATTGTCCTTCAAATTTAAATTGTAACAGCTCCGTCTGTTGCTGCGGGAGCTCTATTGTGGTACCTCCAGAGAAGTTGTGTAAGATGGACAAATACTTAGAGGTACCTTCTTATTCTGATGTCTTTCCGGTTCCTAAGAGAATTTTGGAAATTGTTACACGGGAATGGGAAAAACCGGGTATCCCATTTTCCCCTTCTCCTATTTTTAAGAAGATGTACCCTATAACTGACACCGTTCAGGACTCTTGGAAAACGATCCCTAAGGTGGAGGGAGCTATTTCTACCCTGGCTAAGCGTACGACTATCCCTATTGAGGACAGTTGTGCTTTCAAAGACCCTATGGATAAAAAGTTGGAGGGTCTTCTAAAAAAGCTATTTGCTCATCAAGGGTTTTTATTACAACCGACGGCCTGCATTGTACCAGTCACAACTGCTGCTGCCTTTTGGTTTGACGCCTTAGAGGAGTCTCTTAAGACTGAGACACCTTTGGAAGAAATAATGGATAGAATTAAGGCCCTTAAGCTGGCCAATTATTTTGTTACGGATGCTGCTTTTCAGATCGCCAAGTTGGCGGCAAAGAATGCAGGATTTGCCATTTTAGCATGCAGAGCCTTATGGAAACTCGCTTCTTTGGTGGTTGTCACAGGATCATCTGTCCCAAGGGACGTGCTTCCGCAGAACCTCATGGGTGATAGTGACAACAGACGCCAGCCTAATAGGATGGGGTGCAGTCTGGAATTCCCTGAAGGCTCAGGGTGTGTGGACTCGGTCAGAGTCTCTTCTTCCAATCAATATTCTGGAATTGAGAGCAATATTCAATGCGCTTCAGGCTTGGCCTTAGTTGGCTTCGGCCAAATTCATCCGCTTTCAGTCGGGAAACATCACGACTGTGGCTTACATAATCATCAGGGAGGAACAAGGAGTTCCTTAGCGATGACAGAAGTATCCAAGATAATTCATTGGGTGGAGGCTCACTCTTGTTATCTGTCAGCAATTTACATCCCAGGAGTGGACAACTGGGAGGCGGATTTTTTGAGCAGACAGACTTTTCATCCGGGGGAATGGGAACTCCACCCGGAGGTCTTTGCCACCGTGATTCTCAGGTGGGGCAGACCGGAATTGGATCTGATGGCGTCTCGTCAGCATGCCAAGCTCCCAAGATACGGATCCAGGTCCTGGGATCCTCAGGCCGAACTGATAGATGCCTTGGCAGTGCCTTGGTCGTTCCACCTAGCTTATGTGTTCCCACCGTTTGCTCTCCTTCCCAAGGTGATTGCACGGATCAAACAGGAGAGGGCTTCAGTGATTCTAATCGCTCCTGCATGGCCTTGCAGGACTTGGTATGCCGATCTGGTGGACATGTCCTCTCTGCCACCGTGGAAGCTTCCATTGAGGCAGGACCTTCTCATTCAGGGACCCTTCCATCATCCGAATCTAATTTCTCTGCAGCTGACTGCTTGGAGATTGAACGCTTGATTTTATCTAAGCGAGGGTTCTCTGATGCGGTCATTGATACTTTAATTAAGGCACGTAAGCCTGTTACTAGAAAAATTTACCATAAGATATGGCGTAAATATCTTTATTGGTGCGAATCTAAGGGCTACTCATAAAGTAGGGTTAGGATTCCCAGGATTTTATCTTTTTTCCAAGAAGGATTGGAGAAAGGATTGTCAGCTTAAAAGGACAGAATTCTGCTTTGTCTATTTTGCTACACAAGCGTCTGGCAGATGTTCCAGAAAGGATTGTCAGCTTAAAAGGACAGATTTCTGCTTTGTCTATTTTGCTACACAAGCGTCTGGCAGATGTTCCAGATGTTCAATCTTTTAGTCAGGCCCTGGCTAGAATCCGGCCTGTGTTTAGACCAATTGCTCCTCCTTGGAGTTTGAATTTAGTTCTTAATGTTCTCCAAGGGGTTCCGTTTGAACCCATGCATTCCATAGATATTAAGTTATTATCTTGGAAAGTTTTTATTTTGTTGCTATTTCTTCTGCTCGCAGAGTTTCTGTGCTTTCGGCATTTTAATGTGATTCTCCTTATCTTATTTTCCATTCTGATAAGGTGGTGTTACGTACCAAACCTGGTTTTCTTCCTAAGGTTGTTTCTAACAAGAATATTAATCAGGAAATTGTTGTTCCTTCCTTGTGTCCTAACCCCTCCTCTAAGAAGGAGCGTCTGTTACATAATAGTCTGTGCCTTGAAGTTCTACTTGCAGGCGACTAAGGATTTTCGTCAAACATCTTCGTTATTTGTTGTTTTTTCTGGGAAACGTAGGGGTCAGAAAGCTACAGCTACCTCTCTTTCCTTTTGGCTGAAGAGTATCATCCGTGTTGCATATAAGACTGCTGGACAGCAGCCTCCAGAACGAATTACGGCTCATTCTACTAGGGCTGTGGCTTCCTCATGGGCATTTAAAAATTATGCTTCTATTGAACAGATTTGCAAGGCTGCAACTTGGTCATCTCTTCACACTTCTTCCAAAATTTACAAATTTGATACTTTTGCTTCATCTGAGGCTGTTTTTGGGAGAAAGGTTCTTCAAGCAGTGGTGCCTTCCGTTTAGGTTCCTGTCTTGTCCCTCCCTTTCATCCGTGTCCTATAGCTTTGGTATTGTATCCCATAAGTAAGGATGAAATCCGTGGACTCGTCATATCTTGTAAAAGAAAAGGAAATTTATGCTTACCTGATAAATTTATTTATTTTATGATATGACTAGTCCACGGCCCTCCCTGTCAATTTTTTAAGACAGGTCTTTATTTTTTATGAAACTTCAGTCACCTCTGCTCCTTGGCTTTTCCTTTCTCTTCCTAACTTCGGTCGAATGACTGGGTTGGGGGGGAAGGGATGAGCTATTTATGCAGCTCTGCTGTGGAGCTCTTTGCCTCCTCCTGCTGACCAGGAGGCGATATCCCATAAGTAAGGATGAAATCCGTGGAATTGTCATATCGTAAAAGAAATAAATTTATCAGGTAAGCATAAATTTCCTTTTTTAATTTCAGATACAATCTCTTTAATGTCCACCTTTGATGATAGAGTTTTTAGATCTTCTTTTGTGACATATTGCAGAGGGACCGGGGAAGCAAAGAAGCTTACGGAGGATCATCATCTCTATGCTGTTGCAGTGCATGGATATCCTCTGCCACCTGATGTTCTGCCCCTTTAATATAATAGTTCATGTTTCTAGTCTTAACCCCCTTATCTGAGGTGTTATTTTTCTTTTGGGCCATAGTCCCTTGTTATGGAGCGCCCAGAGATATTGCTTAATTCCTGTAATGTCTCTGTTCTGAGCCAAGTTATTGTGATGTGGCATACTTGAGCTCCGTTACGTCCTTGTCATGCAAATTCTATGTTCATGCGTGGGGTTTCAGCAAGAAATTTTCCCCTGTGCAGAAAAATATAAATTTGGCCCTTAGTAACTCTTTGCTTTTTGGACAGGGACCACTTTCTCAGTGACAATACTATCTGTTATGCGGTTTTTAAAGAACCGTGCTGTCTATCAAGGCTTCTCCCCTCCCCGGATCAATATGTGTGAGTGTGAGGGTCGCTCTCAAGCTATTTGCTTGCTTTTAAGGATCACTTTTTACATCCTTTGTTTGCAGTGTAAAAACAATAAAGGACTTTGTTTTATTACCATTGCCTGCATATCCTTAAGGAGTGAGCCTGTCACTACCATACTGTTGAAGTGGGGAGAGGGATTACCGGAAAGAGCCAGCTGGTTAGCTCTAATAACCAGCCCGTGTCTACAAGCACATTGGTGTTCTCTGCAAAATTGTGAGTACCCTGTGTATAGATTACGGCTGTGCCATTTGGAAATACTGCTTCAGATACACACATTGGGCGCCTCTTTTTGTTTGAATTTCTGTCGCTCTCTGTGGAAACTGCCACGTGTGCTTACCGGCCTTTAATGGCGGGTCTTGTGGTCTCTGAGGGTGACGTCATGACTGCTCCGCTCAGGTCAGCAACCGGTGGACCAAGGTGTGGTTGGAAACTTCTGCAGGTATGTTCATCTCCCTCCGGAGCTTGTTAAGTTATTGCCCTCAGAAATGGACCGTGCAGGCCAGCGCGTGTGTCCGGTCACGCTATTACCTACTCCAGTTAGGCTGCGGCCTGTCACGGGAACTCGACTGCTCTGTCAGATCTTTCAGGGCAAATGGTTGCAATATTATACTGCCGGTATGTCCCCCTCGGTTCTAGTGCTCAAATCCTGTGTGAGTTTGGTCTTACATGTGGGCTTTGTAGCTTTAGGCCAGCTTGCGGCTCTGGAGCTCTAAGTAGACACGGCCATTCTCCAGCACGGCCAAGCTCTGCCCCCTATTAATATACTTTTTACCTCTGTGATTACCTTGTATCTAGGCATCTTCTGATACCCCCCTGATCACATGACTTTGTATTTATTATCTATTGACTTGCATTTAGTACTGTGTTGTGCTAACTCTTAAATAACTCCCTGTGCCAGAACACAGTGTTATCTATATTGCCCACATGAACTAACAGTCTCTTGTTGTGAAAATCAATTAAAAAACATGTGATAATAGGCAGCCTTCAAGGGCTTAGAAATTAGCATATGAGCCTACCTAGGTTTAGTTTCAACTAAGATTACCAAGAGAACAAAGCACATTTGATGATATAAGTAAATTGGAAAGTTGATTAAAAGTACAAGTCCTATCTGAATAATGAAAGTTTAATTTTGACTAGACTGTCCCTTTAACACAACAACATCAAACAGAAGGGTTTTGTACTATGAGCTTTGATAAGAGACAGATAGAAATGACTAAAATCATGGTTCATTCAGAAACCATCCTTGATCTATTAACAGAGACTTACAAAAAAAGTTGTTGTTAAAGTGTGTACAAGTAGAATTATTTATTATAGTATTTGAAGGAGTTCAGAACAGAAATTAGAACAACATCTAAAAGTGTAAAAATGACTTGTTTCACACTTCCTGAAGAAAAATCAAACTCTGACGTAGGTATCAAGACACTGCAAATTACATAACCGGCTTAGGTCATTATCAACATTTTGAAAGAAGACTGTGTGACAGAATTTACTTTTTGGAAGAAGCAGAACTTTGTATACACAGTAGTGGTGTGGTTAAGATCCATTTAAGTATATTTATATTAGAAAAAATATATGTTTGAATCCATGCTATCTTTTAGAACAATATTGCATAGGTTTCTGGGAAGAAGTAAGTAGCAGTCTTCACAAAATATAACTCATGCTCTTTTCAAGACCAATGTAATATTAAGATACACTATATGGCCAAAAATATGTGTACACCCCTACTAATTATTGGGTTCAACTGTTTGAACCACAACCATTGCTAACAAATGCATAAAATCCAGCACACAGTCATGAAATCTCCAGAGGCAAACATTAACAGTACAATGGGTTGTGCTGAAGAGCAAACTCACAGAACGAGGCCACTGAGTGCTGAAGTTTGTAGCAATTAAAATGGCCTATCATTTGTTGCATCACTCACTACAGAGTTAAAAACTGCCTCTGGAAGGAATATCAGTACAAGAACTGTTAGTCGGGAGCTTCATGAGACTAGTTTCAATAGTCATGCAGCTGCATACAAGCGTCACATCAACAAAATGGGCTTGTTGATGTGACGCTTGTATGCAGCTGCATGACTATTGAAACTAGTTTCATGAAGCTCCCGACTAACAGTTCTTGTACTGATATTCCTTCCAGAGGCAGTTTTTAACTCTGTAGTGAGTGATGCAACAAATGATAGGCCATTTTAATTGCTACAAACTTCAGCACTCAGTGGCCTCGTTCTGTGAGCTCTGGAGTGCAGAATCAAGCTTTGCTATCTGTGATGGGAGAATATGGGTATGGCAGATGCCAGCAGAACTCTATTTACCAGCTTGGACCAGGCCCATTAGTTCCAGGGAAGGATCATCTTAAAGCTTTAGGATATAAATACATTTTAGACAATTGGATGCTTACAACTTTGTAGCAACAGTTTGGGGATGGCCCTTTCCTCTTCCAACATGACTGTGCACTAAGCAATGTCCATGAAGGCATGGTTTGACAAGTGTGGTGTGGATGAATTCAAGTGGCTTGCACAGAGCCTTGGCCTCAACCCTTTTTGCTAGTCAGACATTCTTGTTCAACATCAATGTCTGACCACACAAATGCTCTTTTGGCTGATTGAGCACAAATTCTTGCAGACACTCCAAAATCTTGTGAGAAGCCTTCACAGTATGGATGTTACTGTTATACACAAGAGGGTGGGGGGCAATTCCATATTAATGCATGTTGTTTTGGACTGGGATCTACAACAAGCTTATATAGGTGTGATAGGTGTCCATGTGGCGTTGGCTATATAATGTACATATATGTTTTAATGGAATACGTTATTGGCTGTTAGCTACTTCTGGTCATTTGCTAATAGACACTGCCTACTAATATTTATTGGCTGATAGGTATAGTCAGCATTTGAACTTGTCAGCTAATGAGCATTATTAAGATGTGTACAACTGATACTGATGTGTTATTTTTATTTTGCATTGAAATGGTTTTTACTTTATATATTTTCAGGCAAGAGTAACAAAGTTTGTTTGAATGCTGATTTTTTATTTATAGAAAATACTGTGTTCTTTTAAGAGTTGTAGGGTTTACTGGTGATGATCTAAAACATAATGAGAACAAGACAGAACATAGAAATATTTGAAGACAATGTAATGTGCTCAGCTATCCAACAGTGGCTGCACTAAATACTATTCTGAAAGAACATTTTATGAGAACCATACTCTAGCAGTACACATGACAGTTCTCCTTGCAGTGCAGATTATTGGAGGAGAACATTAAACAATATTATAAACAGTGTGTATCATATGACAGTAATGGTAACATTCTTATTCCTTTAAATGCCTTATTTACTTATTGTTTCAGCCTGTGCTACATCTGGATTGTAATCTGTGTAATTCAATTGTTATTTTGAAAGTTTTTCTAAATAAAAGTGATACCAGCATTACGTGATTGTCTAGAAGGCCAACATCTGCCTTTTTGGTTTTCCATATCTGAAATGACTTCACGCTTTCACAGGCTTGTTAAAGAGACATGCAATTCAACCTTGAGACGGCATTTTAATTTTGAATACAAAAACAAAAAACAGTTTTGGAATATACATGGTTATGTATAGGTCAATAATAGCTGTTATTGTGTTTGGAGAATCTGTACATGTCCACCATGAACAAGACATATGTACATATGCTTTGTGCACAGTAAAAGCTCTCACCAAAACAGTCATAACGTTTACAAGAAGTATTTTTGATAATACATGTTCAGTATTCTCCACAGAAAATGTTGCCAGCCAGGTTGCATTATGAAGTAGCTGGGTGTTGAAAGTGTAATACGTAGCAATATTATAATATTGTCTGTTATTTATAAATGTTACTTAAGCTATCCAAGGCACAAATGAATTGCATAATTTAATATAAATTGATTTAATAATAGTAATGTGTACCTTACAATTGGTTTCTAGGCTCTGCCTGATTACTTAATTTTGATGTAAAGGTTCCTTTGAGATTCCATTGCTTATTAAATTGTATCTAGGTATAAAAGCTGCTAAAGTCTATGATAGCGCTCTATTTGGTATTTCCATAGTTATTAGTCAGAATTATAGATTACTTTTCATAATCATTCTTTTAATAAAGTTTAAAAGTGGATATTTTTGTATTCTTGTTATGAGATTTGTAAAGTCTTACTAAAGTGGGGTTTTTTTTGTAGCTGCAACATGACATGTCCAGCTGGCCAATATGGAGTTAATTGCGACCAGTATTGTAACTGCCATGATGACAAATGTGATCCCGTCACTGGAGCGTGCCACATGGGTAAGTTTATAAAGCAAAACCTGTATTCTTTGGTTTAAAGTCTAAATTCAAGTTTTTTTCTGAGTGCACTCCTTTATGCTAACGCTAAAACCCTAAGGGCCAGATTACGAGTGGAGCGATAAGGGGTTTATTGCATGTGTTTGCTCTCGTTGGGCTTTTCACTTGTTTTAGGAGTTGAAAGTAAATGCAATTGCTTGAGCGATTTATGCTAGAATGATTACAGCAACTTTAGAGCTCTGGATAACTGTTTAGCGACACTAAAAAGTTGCACAAAACACTTAAAAAATGTTGCACACAAAAGTTATAAGGGCTCAAAGATATGAGGTCTCAGGTGTTAGAAAAAAAAAAAAAGGCAGGCATTGAGATACATACATATACATGTCTAAATATGTATATGTGTATAAATATATATATATATATATATACATAATACAATCCTCGGTAGGGCTCTGCACACACTTGTAATCACAACATCAGCCCAGGGTGCATTTAAACACAATCCATATCCACCATAGTAAAGCACTCATAATGGGATAACATCTCCAAAACGTTACTATGTTCAGTGTTGAATAAACCTTTGAAAAAGACCCGGTGAGTGCTTTACTATGGTGGATATATATATATATATATATATATATATATATATATATATATATATATATATATATATATATATATATATATATATATACAGGGAGTGCAGAATTATTAGGCAAGTTGTATTTTTGAGGATTAATTTTATTATTGAACAACAACCATGTTCTCAATGAACCCAAAAAACTCATTAATATCAAAGCTGAATATTTTTGGAAGTAGTTTTTAGTTTGTTTTTAGTTTTAGCTATTTTAGGGGGATATCTGTGTATGCAGGTGACTATTACTGTGCATAATTATTAGGCAACTTAACACAAAACAAATATATACCCATTTCAATTATTTATTTTTACCAGTGAAACCAATATAACATTCAACATTCACAAATATACATTTCTGACATTCATAAACAAAACAAAAACAAATCAGTGACCAATATAGCCACCTTTCTTTGCAAGGACACTCAAAAGCCTGCCATCCATGGATTCTGTCAGTGTTTTGATCTGTTCACCATCAACATTGCGTACAGCAGCAACCACAGCCTCCCAGACACTGTTCAGAGAGGTGTACTGTTTTCCCTCCTTGTAAATCTCACATTTGATGATGGACCACAGGTTCTCAATGGGGTTCAGATCAGGTGAACAAGGAGGCCATGTCATTAGATTTTCTTCTTTTATACCCTTTCTTGCCAGCCACGCTGTGGAGTACTTGGACGCATGTGATGGAGCATTGTCCTGCATGAAAATCATGTTTTTCTTGAAGGATGCAGACTTCTTCCTGTACCACTGCTTGAAGAAGGTGTCTTCCAGAAACTGGCAGTAGGACTGGGAGTTGAGCTTGACTCCATCCTCAACCCGAAAAGGCCCCACAAGCTCATCTTTGATGGTACCAGCCCAAACCAGTACTCCACCTCCACCTTGCTGGCGTCTGAGTCGGACTGGAGCTCTCTGCCCTTTACCAATCCAGCCACGGGCCCATCCATCTGGCCCATCAAGACTCACTCTCATTTCATCAGTCCATAAAACCTTAGAAAAATCAGTCTTGAGATATTTCTTGGCCCAGGTTTGACGTTTCAGCTTGTGTGTCTTGTTCAGTGGTGGTCGTCTTTCAGCCTTTCTTACCTTGGCCATTTCTCTGAGTATTGCACACCTTGTGCTTTTGGGCACTCCAGTGATGTTGCAGCTCTGAAATATGGCCAAACTGGTGGCAAGTGGCATCTTGGCAGCTGCACGCTTGACTTTTCTCAGTTCATGGGCAGTTATTTTGCGCCTTGGTTTTTCCACACGCTTCTTGCGACCCTGTTGACTATTTTGAATGAAACGCTTGATTGTTCGATGATCACGCTTCAGAAGCTTTGCAATTTTAAGAGTGCTGCATCCCTCTGCAAGATATCTCACTATTTTTTACTTTTCTGAGCCTGTCAAGTCCTTCTTTTGACCCATTTTGCCAAAGGAAAGTAAGTTGCCTAATAATTATGCACACCTGATATAGGGTGTTGATGTCATTAGACCACACCCCTTCTCATTACAGAGATGCACATCACCTAATATGCTTAATTGGTAGTAGGCTTTCGAGCCTATACAGCTTGGAGTAAGACAACATGCATAAAGAGGATGATGTGGTCAAAATACTAATTTGCCTAATAATTCTGCACTCCCTGTACATATATGTATTTATATGTGTTTATATGTATTTACAGACATATATACACATATAAACACATAAATACATCTGTATACATATCTAGACACACACACACACACATATATAAGTAGATGAAAACATGTAAAATCATATTTATGCAATATTCATTTTTAATAAAGTCTTATACTGTGTATTTACTGTAAATATTTCACATTCCAATGTTCTACACATAACCGAATATGTTCTATGTATTTATAAATAGATATTCCTATATATATCTGTGTATATCTATACCTATATATAATCTTATAGATATATAGGTATAGATATATATTGTACCAAAAAAAACATCAGATATATGTGGAAATATTTATTTCTGAATTAATAGAACCTATTCTGTTATGTGAAGAATATTGGAATGTGAAATATTTTCATGTCGGGTTAGCGCACATGAGAGGGGTGAGAGAGGGGTGTTAGGTTTTTCCCCCACATTTTTTTCTTTATTGACTTCTATGGGGGAATACGTTGTGAATGTACAATATTCTAACTCATAATATGACCACAACCTGACAAGTGCAATAGGCTTACTTCTAGTGCAGTTAATACTCGAGCAGGAGGGTTTTACTTAGGGCCACTTGTAATCTGGCCCCAAGTAATAATACTATTATTTTATTAAGATAAGAGACTCATATGAGACACATATTTACATTTTCTTTCTATACTGCTCTCAGTGCAACCTCCCAAAGCACTAAAATATAATAAAAAATTAACAGAAAAAAAATTACATTGGAGACACTAAAAGAGTGAAGAAAAAGCATAGGCAATGATATTATGACTTATTTGACTAATAGTGCAATGTTCCCAAACACATCCTTTTTATTTTTGCTGCTCACTGAAAGTTAAAGGGACAGACTACACCAGAATTGTTATTGTTTAAAAAGATAGATTATTTTTATTATTATCGGTTATTTGTAGAGCGCCAACAGATTCCACAGCGCTATAAACAAAGGGGGAGTTCAACAAAACAAATATAGAGATCAAATGGGTAGAGGGCCCTGCCAAGAGTTGCACTGTTGTAGTCAGCTCTTAAGAAGGTGATCTACAAACAGCTGGACTCTTAGGGGCCCATTTATCAAAGGGCTTGCGGACCTGATCCGACACTGCGGATCAGGTCCGCAAGACCTCACTAACTGCGGAGAGCAATACGCTCTCCACATTTAACATTGCACCAGCAGCTCACAAGAGCTGCTGGTGCAACGCCGCCCCCTGCTGACTCTCGGCCAATCGCCGCCAGCAGGGAGCTGTCAATCAACCCGATCGTATTCGATCGGGTTGATTTCCGGCGATTCCTGTCCGCCTGCTCAGAGCAGGCGGACAGGGTTATGAAGCAGCGGTCTTTAGGCTGAAGACTCGCCAGAAACATGGCCCTTCAAGCTCCGTACGGAGCTTGATAAATGGGCCTGTTAGGCTTACATGCTAAGGGGGTTCAGGGGATAGCGATGGAGGAGTGGAACTGGTATAAAGTAAGGTTAGCATAGGTTGTAAGCATCCCTGAACAGTAGAGTCTTTAGGGAACGCTTGAAGCTTTCAAAACTAGGGGAGAGTCTTATGGAGCGAGGCAGAGTTTCACAAGATGGGAGCCATTCTGGATAAGTCCTGTAAACGGGAGTGCGATGAGGTAACCAGAGAGGAGGAGAGTAGGAGGTCATGAGCAGAGCAAAGGGGACGGGAGGGAGAGTATCTGGAGACATGGTCTGAGATATAGGGGGGAGCAGTGCAGTTGAGGGCTTTGTATGTCAGAGTGAGAATTTTGTGTTTGATCCTAGAGGCAAGAGGAAGCCAGTGAAGGGATTGGCAGAGAGGTGCAGCAGATGAAGAGCGACGTGTAAGGAAGATGAGTCTGGCAGAGGCATTCATTATGTATTGTAAAGGAGCTAGGCAGCAGGTGGGGAGACCAGAGAGGACAGAGTTGCAGTAATCGAGGCAAGAAAGAATGAGAGAGTGGATTCAAATCTTAGTTGTGTCTTGTATATGGAAGTGTCTAATTTTAGAGATGTTTTTAAGGTGGAAGTGGCTTTAGCCAAGGACTGAATGTGAGGAGTGAAAGAAAGATCTGAGTCAAATGTGACCCCGAGACATCAGGCATGCGGGGTAGGGGTAATGATGGAGTTGTCGACAGTTATAGAGAGATTGGGGGTGGAGATTTTGGAAGAAGGTGGAAAATGAAGAGCTCAGTTTTGGAGAGATTTAGCTTGAGGTAGTGAGAGGACATCCAGGAAGAGATGTGAGAAAGACAGTTAGTGACACGGGTTAGCAAGGAAGGAGATAGGTCTGGTGCAGAGAAGTAGATTTGGGTGTCGTCGCCATACAAATGATATTGGAAACCGTGGGACTTTATTAGGGAACCTAGTGATGATGTGTAGATTGAGAAGAGAAGGGGACCGAGGACAAAGCCTTGCCGGTACTCCCTTTATTAGATAATCCTTTTATTAACTATTCTCTAGTTTTGCATAACCAACAAAGTTATATTAATATACTTTGATTACCTTGTATCTAAGCCTCTGTAGACTGCCCATTATTTTAGTTCTTTTGACAGACATGCATTTTAGCCAATCAGTGCTGACTCCTAAGTAAATCCACGTGCATGAGCACAATGTTATCTATATGGCAAACATGAACTAATGCCCTCTAGTTGTGAAAAACTGTCCAAATGCATTCAGATAAGAGACGGCCTTCAAGGGCTAAGAAATTAGCATATGACCTACCTAGGTTTAGCTTTCAACTAAGAATACCAAGAGAATAAAGCAAAATTGATGATAAAAGCGAATTGGAAAGTTGTGTAAAATGATATGCCCTATCTGAATCATGAAAGTTTATTTTTGACTAGACTGTCCCTTTAAGTATAACATACGGGGGCTCCATTATTTTATAGTATTTAATCTCCTTTAGCTTTAGGTATAATATAACACATATACATTTTAAGTACGCTTTTTTAGTTACTTTTCACTGTTTATATTTTGAAGACTGCTGTTTTTCCTTGCTTAGTCTTTTTGTTTATAAATGCGTTTTATCTTTAGAACTATTGCTATTTATAAAGGTACTTCATACATTTCTATAGTGTATTTATATATATTTAATGTCTTCTTTATTAAATAATAAATCTTTGCAGCCTTTCGCCTTAAACTCCCTGTCACATATTTCCTTTATTTCACATTCATAGTTTCCTGTCAGGCATGGTGTTTTTGCACTGTATTGATTTTCCTGTTCTTCTTTTTCAGTTACTTATTCCTTTTTCCTCTTTAATCTTTTTTTGTCGGCCTCTCATTGCTGTGTATCTTTATTTAAGGTATCTTGCTGCTCCCAAATGGGCTTGCATACCTGACGGCCATTTTAGTTACCTCCGAATTCTTCCCTTACACTCAGCTTCTTCCCTTACACTCAGCTTGCCTCTTATTCCAACTCCCTCTTCCAAGCTTTAGACTGTCCCAAAAAGCTTTAATTGTTTATTCTTTCTCTCTTTCTTATTTTCAGTTTTGTTTCCCACAAAGTTTGTCTTAATTTCTACTTTAGCATTGGCTACCTGCCATTTATTTCTCTCAGACATCTTGTTTCATTAGTTGTCCTTATTCCATTACTTACATTTAACATTGTTGTTATTGATGTTGGCCTGCTAATATTTCTCATACTGACTTCTTTTAGTGTTTGTAATTTATTTTATAATTAATTTATTACAAGTGTACAGCATTATTCTATAATCTTATATTACTTATAGCTGAAAATTATAAATATATTTTAACTACTTAGCTACATCAATTTGCATTATATTTATTTAATTACATAGGGGCATATTTAACAATGTGCGAGCGGACATGATACGAAGTAGCATATCATGTCCGCTGCACATCGATAAATGCCGACAGCATACGCTGTCGGCATTTATCATTGCACCAGCAGTTCTTGTGAACTACTGGGGCAATGCTGCCCCCTGCAGATTTGCGGCCAATTGGCCGCTAGAAGGGGGTGTCAATTGGCCGGAAATCTCGCCGGAAACAAGGGGCGTGAAGCTACATATGGAGCTTGATAAATATGCCCCATAATGTCTTTTCATGAGCAATCAAATGATGGAGTTCTTTATGGCTTATATTATGATTTCTGTGTATACCAGATTTTTGCTGGCAGCTGATTTCAATTTTTACAGAAACCTCAAAAATGCAACAGACAACCGATTGTGACATAGAAACGGTTAAATGAATATGAAACTAAGGTTTTATCTGTATCATTTTCAAACACTGAATTTTCTGATGTTTCATCATTTAAAAATGTCACCAACCATTTTCTCAGATGAATCAGAGAAATCATAAGTTGGTGTAAATAATACAAATAAATCCGAACCAGGAAGAAGCAGAATTCATTTTTTATTGTGTATGCCGGCATCATTCAGTGGGATACGAGGAACGCTGTAGCCCAATCCTGCCTGACAACATGGCCTTAACTCCTTAAAGGGCCATTATTGTGCTAAAAGAACGTGCACCCTGAGTTGCAATATAAATGAACAGGCGTGGAAGTTATTCTAGCTTTTGTTCTATCTCAGGAGTGCTGTTCTCTCTCTTCTAATATTTATGCAAATTACTCTTGGGTCTCCCTAAGAGTAATGGGGAAACCAGATGTGGACTCCTTGCACACATGCCCATAGAGAGATACAACTGACTAGGCCCACAGAAGGCTGAAACGATCATCTGTGGTTGTTGCTTCCCTTGTTCAGAGAGGAATTGCCTGGTATTTCGGCGCTGGACTGTCATTGGGCAGGGTCAGACTGATATGCTACAGGATATTTTTTATATGTGAAAAGGCATAGTGTGCATGGAAGTTATTCTAGCTTTTTTTCTTTCTCATGAGTGCTGTTCTCTCTCTTCTGATATATATATATATATATATATATATATATATATATATATATATATATCTCAAATAACTTTTTCCCAAGACCCAGTGCAATGATACCACATACCTTTGTGAACCTATTTTTATGTTTGGTCAGAAAATTTCTGAAGTAATATTCAAGGTAGCTGCAATTTTGGCAAAGTGACTGATTGTAGTCAAACTTGTTGCAAAAGGTAATAACACAAACACAACACCCTCATACAACACACACACCACACTCAACCTCATACAACACACACACCACACTCAACCTCATACAACACACACACCACACACTCACCATCAAACAACACACACACTCTCATACAACACACTCACCCTCATACTACAGACAAGTATCACACACTCACCCTCATACAACACACACACACCACACACAATTTAATACCACACACACACACACCACACACAATTTAATACAACACACACATCAGTGCAATTCTAGCTGCTTCTTGTAAAAATACAGCTGCCATCCACCATTCATGTGTGATCAGTCATCCTCTCTGCAATATACAATGTGAAGCAGCCCATAGTGATACTAGGGCTGTATTTCACTAGTACTCCCAAGACAAACATGATTACTTATGAGACCATCCTGGAGTCATTTGATAATTATCAAACTACTTTAGAAGTAATTTGCATATTATTATCAGACTTGTAAAGTCATCAGCTAAGGTAAAAAAAATGATGGGTGATGACTTCAGAATGATTATCAGATTACCTTATTGATTACTTCACGAGCATAACCAGCCAGTTAATGACTCTAGGGTCATCTCATTTTAATATTTTGGCCTGTGGGCATACTTCAGGATGACTTCTGATGATTAGTCTGGAATGACTGATTACTTAAGAATGACTGCAGGAAGATCATCCTTTTTAACTAGGTACTGTCAGAACTGTCAGAGTAAGACCTGCAACTGTATTCCATGCACAACCCGGGTATGTACCCCTCCCTTCTTGCAAACCTCCCAAAGGTATGTATATTTACACACATATATTATACATATATTTATATATATATATCACAAACTTTTGTATATAAACCAATAATTTCTTACTAAAAAAACAAACACTTTAATGTCTCATAGCAACTTGAACAGTCTGGCTTTTGCAACACAGTAGCCATAATTGATATTATGAGGCCCTTAAAGGACATGATTCAGCTAGAGCATGCAATTGTATTCATTCTCTTGGTATCTCAGGAGCATAATCATTTCTGGAGCACTATATAGCAGCAGTTTTGCAAGAATGTTATCCATTTCCAAAAGCACTAGATGGCAGCACTATTTCCTGCCATGTGTGCTCCAGTCACATACTTGGGTGTCTCTTCAACAAAGAATACCATAGGAATGAAGCAAATTTGATTATAGAAGTTAATTGAACTTTTATACAATTTCATGCTCTGTCTGAATGACAATATATATATATTTTTTAAATAGTATATTCCTTTGAACTGACTTTTAGTTATATAGAAATCGTATTTAAAGAATCTGTATTTGCCACATTTATTGTTTTAGCATGCGGTTAAGTTTTCATCCCTGGCAAGTAGTAGTAGTTTTTTTAAATTACGCCTTTTTCTTTCAGAACCCCAGTAGTCTAATTGCTAATGTTCCTGTTAATATGCATAATACTCAGTAATATCTATAGATTAGAGGCAGCTGTAACCTGCTGCTTAAATAAAGCCAATTTGAATAGCACATTAAAGGTTGATGAAGACAAATGTTCGTTTATCTGGCAGCTGAACCAGGTGTATAAGCACCTTGCTAATTGCTAGTATTAGCAAACTCAGAATTAGCAAACTTAGAGAATTCCGACCATCTTACAAAGTGGGATTTCATGCCTTGAGAAACAGTTTACAAAACGAGCAAGCATTTTACCCAGCAGGTAATACACTACCTCAAGCTCTGCTTATTTAATATGTTTGTGGATAAGTGTCTGACGCACCAATTGATTTAATTATTTATTCGCTTTTTAAACACGTATCTACGTATCTTCTCGTTCATTCAGGATGGCATGAAGTATATAATCATATGTTTATATTGGTACAGACTATACAGCCATTTAATATTTTATAAGATAAATTAGTCCTGGCCAAGTGAATATTCAGTAAGAAAACGTGTGTTCTCGAACAGACTAAGCAGCTTAAATTACAGGGGATTTATGTTTTCATCAATTACTTTATATCAAACTGCAAAATCCAATAAGTGGAAAACAGCACACCTGAATCTTTCTCTTATGGGGCACGGAGCAGCAGACTTGCCAGGTCCACAGCACAATCACAAACTTCAAAGAACTCCAGCCACCATATCAATTTAAAAGACCTTTATTTTCTTATCCTGGGTCCAAACATACAACGTTTCAAGCCAATGTGGCTCTTAGTCCATGTACCATGTACATGACTAAGAGCCACATTGGCTTGAAACGTTGTATGTTTGGACCCAGGATAAGAAAATAAAGGTCTTTTAAATTGATATGGTGGCTGGAGTTCTTTGAAGTTTATATCAAACTGACCATTTAATTTTAAGGGGCATGAAATCCCAAATTTTTCTTTCATGATTCAGATAGAGAATAACAACAAAGGAGGGGGCACCCTATAGCAAAATGTTCACTAGATCTAATGGTATAAACTGTACAATTTTAGATCGACACGGTGAAAATATATCAGCCTCAATAGAGAAAGATATCAACCTCAAATAGAAAAAGAAGGAATATATATACTAAATAGTAAAGCGTAACTATACTTCAGTTTGCAATAACTCAGAGTAACAAAGGCAGTGTAATAATACAATAACACAATAGTATATGATAGAAGGTATACAATGATATATCAAGCAATCTAAATCATAAACATATGTTAATATACCATTATTGGGTTATCTATTGAGAGTCTCAATATTGAGTAACAAGTCTCTGGCGAGAAGATCAAGGCAGCTATCTGTGGAGATCCAGGCCGGGATCCAAGGCAGTAATCTACAAAGACAAGAAAAGACAGAAGCGCCACATGGCCCAAGTATTAGTGCTAAGGAGACAGTCTGAGATCTATAACAGTCACCCAGGAGACCAACAGCCGGTAATGATGTGATTTCTGTGTCAAAAAGATAAAAAGAAACACAGGTGCCTATATGGCCTAGTATTGTTTTGACACAGCTATATCAATTTAAAAAGAGAGGAGTGGTACTCACAATAGTTGTAGCATCTCCCTTGATGCTATAGAGGCCGGATGGGATCTATATAGTCACCCACCAGACTTATTTAAAGGCCAGCTGGACACAGATGGAACTCCAAAGACACCAATGGTCAGGATAGACCCAGGATACACCAGTGGTCAGGAAAAACCCAAAAGTAGTTCCCTCTCAGCCAGAGGGAAAAATGTGGCAATAAAGATGGTAGCAAGTGTTCAAGATATAAAATTGTTTTATTAAAATAATAAAAACAGCCCTGTTTTTATTATTAATTTTTTTTTTATTATTATTATTATTATTATTTTTTTATTGAGGTTACTAAATGATACGGCTATAAGGGAAGCACACAATTTGCAAGTAAACAATTAGGAACAAATAAAGCAACATCCCAGGAAAATAAATTAATATTTAGAGATTACAGTATGTTTTGCAAATAAAAATACATCAGTCTGATGAGTACTAACAATTTAAATTGAGTAATGATTCACTAATAAAGAATCGTTCGCATATAGTTTGCAAACTTCATAGTTCTCCATTACGCAGACCATGGTAGAGCTTAAACAATGACAACCTTTATGCAGAGGCCAGGAAATCAGGCGTTCTATATAATAATAAGAAACTGTAATAGGGATAATGTTAATTAAAGGACTAGACAAACTCAATTGGAACCTCTTTTTTCTTTTGGGGGGTATTAGGGAAGGAAAGCAGTGGGCAAGAGCCACTCAGATAAAGGAGAAGAGGGGAAGAGAAGATAAAATGTCTAGTTGTGCTATATAAATAATACACATTAAAATATGAGATATGGGGTGCCTATAAACTAGGAGTGGGTAGGGTAAAGATCCCAGTCCTCGCGTCTAAAGAGGGAACCATTAGCCAAAGTTATAATAGTTACCTGCATCAAAGTAATATAGCTCCCAGTTACTCTGGTGTGGTGCTTAGAATATCAATCCAATAAATATAAAAGAGGGGAACATAATCCTGGATATCTAGCAGCAGTATCTATTATGATTTGTCAGCACCTTCTATCTCTAATATAACATATTCCTTTACTAAATGTTAGACTGAAAATTCAACAATAAATTGTTTTTTAAATTTTATACAGCAGCTTTGGATGTAAAACTATCAATTCTAGAACCACTCAAATTAAATCAAGCCAATAACTGGGGAGGTTAAAGAGTTATCTCACAAGCTAAGAACGACAGCATGAGTAATGAACAGAGCATCAAGCTCAGGGGTACAGGAACATACATACATATAATGATGCACATCACCAAGCAGGGCTCAAAAACCTAAACAAGTAAAAAAGAGGGGATTGAAACTTATAGGAGCAATGTCCAGCGCTTCATATAGGAGAGTGAGTCCTTATAATTAACCCACCCCACTCCTGGAGAGTTGGCCTGGATCAGGACAGTTATTTCTGTGAAATTCAGCAGCCCCACTTGGAGGCCAGGTAGCCGACAATCCTTCAAAGATCAGGACTTGGTTTGTTGGTAGTTGTACGTTACTTATGAACACATCCACCGCACACCTCTGTCCGCTGAATCGCCACCCGCCACTGTGCTGTTTAATTGTAAAAAGGAACTGTGTCCCTGAGGCCTTATCGCCCCTCCGGAGGCCGGCTGCACCATCCAGAGAGACGCCCAAGGAGGGTCCGGTGGCATTCTGTGGCTGATAGAGAAGAGGGCAGGAGGCGGCTCCAGGCGGACAGTTAGTTTCCATGTTGCTCAAGACTCGAACAGTTACTGAATTCTCTAGACTCTGAAAGTCACTGTGCGCTGTGGTAAGGGAATAAGCTCTGGGTCCAGTCAGCAGCGGTTCATGTGCTTGTGAGTAGGAGGCTTCCTGCTGGGCTACTAGTTCCTCCATTATCAGACCAGGCTGAGGCTCGTAAGTGATGTTTAGTGAGCAGTTTTGCCCATCTAGATTCAATATCTCCTGCTGCGTGGCGTTCCCATTGCTTCTGACGCTCCTGCTAACTCGTGATCCTTCTCACTCCTAGCAGATTGCAGGGTATGGTGTAAGTCCATAAAGTTGCGAAGCATCTGTAGCTCCAGCCCCTCTAGCATCAGCTGCATCTGCGCTTGAAAATCCCCCTCCATGTCTAAACTTAAGGTGTCGAAAGAGAGTTAAAATAGTCACTAGCAAGAGATTATTATACCCGGCTGTTAACAAACCGGGGGGGGATAGCTGAATGTAAAGTAAATGTAAGGCCACAGCCGTCGATCTTTGAAGCCTCCGAGTATGTAGCTGCCGATGGTTACAGGGTAATCCGTGGTATCAAACAACTCCCTGACTTTCCCTCTACTACGTTCACTATTTATGTGTGAATATAGTTGGATAGGGAAGAGATAACAGCTATAATGTAGAGTTTATAGTGGGAGCTTCACCATCTTGCGACTTCTCGCGGCTGTGGCTAGGACACGCCACCCCTGTTTTGATTATTTTAATAAAACAATTTTATATCTTGAACACTTGCTACCATCTTTATTGCCACATTTTTCCCTCTGGCTGAGAGGGAACTACTTTTGGGTTTTTCCTGACCACTGGTGTATCCTGGGTCTATCCTGACCATTGGTGTCTTTGGAGTTCCATCTGTGTCCAGCTGGCCTTTGAATAAGTCTGGTGGGTGACTATATAGATCCCATCCTGCCTCTATAGCATCAAGGGAGATGCTACAACTATTGTGAGTACCACTCCTCTCTTTTTAAATTGATATAGCTGTGTCAAAACAATACTAGGCCATATAGGCACCTGTGTTTCTTTTTATCTTTTTGACACAGACATCACATCATTACCGGCTGTTGGTCTCCTGGGTGACTGTTATAGATCCCAGACTGTCTCCTTAGCACTAATTGAGGTGCTTCCACAAATGTGAGTTCACTCCCTCATATATCAAGTTGTTTTTGGACCAAACAATATTGGGCCATGTGGTGCTTCTGTCTTTTCTTTTCTTTGCAGATAGAGAATACTATTTTAAACAACATTCCAATTTACTTCCATTATTTAATTTGCTTCATTCTTCAGATATCCTTTGTTGAAAAAATAGCAATGCGCATGGGTGAGCCAATAACACGAGGCATCTATATGCAGCCACCAATCAGCAGTTACTGAGCCTATTTAGATATGCTTTCCAACCAAAGATATAAAGAGAATGAAGCAAATTAGTAATAGGAGTAAAATTGGAAAGCTGTTTAAAATTGCAAGCTGTTTCGAAATTCTGGAAGAAAAATATTGTGTTTCATGTCCCTTATGCTTATTTGATAGCATATCTTTTTCATTTATCAATATGCACATATTTAAAATGTGGAGGTGTCTGATTACAAAAGTAAAGGCACATGAAAATCAAATCAAAATGAAAAATGTTATGATTTAAACAGAAAAAACTCCAATTTAATTTTTTCTTGGCAGCATACCTAGGTAAGCTCAGGAATGTGCACGTCTTATACACTGTCTGTATGTATAACATTGTTACAACCATTGGGCTCAATTCCAATCCTTAATTCAGCTCTTCGTTTTCTGTACTGGAAATACAGGAGCTGACTTTTTTTGTTAACAAAGTGATCACAATATTTCAGAATCCAAAACAGCCGAGCTTGATAACTGCCACAAAATTCTGTCTCCATTTACCCCAATGTCACCCTGAACTACTGATAAAAGATGCTGATCAACAAACACCGGAACCAGTGCTCTAAACAAAACTACCACAGACATCTAAAATGGCGGATTTGCACTCTTTTTACCTTAAAGTACACCCCTATCGCTTCCTCAGACAATCAGAGACATTGCCAACATGACCAACGTACAAGTGTGTGTTTGTTTTGCAATTGGATAAAGTAAGGTCTATTTCTGTTAAACACATTTTTAATGTCATTTACTGATAGGTATATATTGGCATTTATATCTATATTGATCTTGCAAATGACAATACATTGTAGGAATGTGTTATTAGTGTGCCTATTTCTAAATTTGGATGATTATGATGACATATTCAGTATCATTTATAATTTGATTGGAATCTATTGTTATCAAAAAGGGCCATCGCCATTGTTGACATCTTGTTTTTCTGGTCTGAGCATGTGCAGATCATAAGCCCAAGTTTTAGAAAGAAAAAAAGGATGGCGCTAAAGCAGAGTGCGTGCATATATAAATATAATTAAACTAATAATTTGAGTATAAAACCCAGTGACAACTTAAATATAGAAACAGTGACAGCTAATTAGCTAGAACAGTGGTAGATCCTTAAATCCTATGTATAGATAGTGCCAGTGTATGCACGTGTATATATCCCTACAGAAATTGTCTGTATTTAAAAAAGCAGTTTGAATAAAGATAGTAGAGTATATATATCGCTACAACTATAAAAATATATTGTGAAGGTGGGCTACAATCCATGCGTGACAATGTATCAGATGTGAACGAATCGCTACAAAGGCCATATAAGTTAGAAAGTGCGTTCTAGAAAATGAAGTGTAACAATATTGATACAAAGTGTGAGGTAAGCTAAGAGAGGTACTAAGAGTTGATACACAAAAACAAATGTTTAAAGGCTAAAAATGTTCATTTAATATGCAAGCATAAATATGCTTGGAATAACATTTTTGGAACACATAAGACAAAAATAATATAAAAATGCAATAGGCAATATGAAAAATGCAAAATGTATAATAAGCAATATAAAAGGTGTAGAAAATCTCTTTAGGGACGTCTCCCAAAAGCACCAATAAAAATAAAAAATATATAATAAAAATATCAGCAATAAAAATGTGTCTAATAGACGACAGTACTATATATCTCGTGTGATAAGTACTTTCACAGCATTCAACAGCGTAGATTCCAATAAAGATTATGCAGTCCTTTAGACTAAGGAAGGATAATCCAGAGTTCGGATGTAGAGTCTTTTTAGCTGTAATGGTGTTTGTATTTAGAACATGAGAAACCCAGCATATACCTTCTTACTATTATGGCAAGTAAGGGATTACTATGACAGGGTAAATGTGATGTCGGCAAAAGGTGATATAAATTCAGGCAGCAAACACCCAGTACTCACTGTTACGTGGAAATCAGCTCTCATTAGCTTGCTTTTGGCGTGTCACAGAAACCTGCACTTAGTGCATCAGCACGCAGGTAGCTCCAGATGATCAAGCTACGGATGATCAAGCTCCGCTTCCTCTGCTTAGCGAAACAATATTGAGGACAAAAAAAATGAGTTTGGCCAAATTCCTCCAGATGGTGATCTGCTATGTGAGCCGGATACTCAAGGAAATAACAGACTGGTAAGCTTCAACGCGTTTCACCCGTAGATAGGGCTTTTTCAAGATCATAAGCCCATGTGTGTTATAAATCGTTCTAGGGGTTTTGAACATTTTTTGCCTTTGGCTGTTGAACTTAATTGGGCCTATTTAACAAAGGTCTGTCAGACCTGATCCGACAGACCTCTGAATGCAGAGAGCAATACGCTCTCCATATTCAGCATTGCACCAGCAGCTTTTGTGAGCTGCTGGTGCAATGCCGCCCCCTGCAGATTTGCGGCCAATCGGCCTCCAGCAGGGATGTCAATCAACCTGATCGTACTTGATCGGGTTGAATTGCGGCGTTGTTTGTCCGTCTGCTCAGAGCAGGCGGACAGGTTATGGAGCAACTGGGCTTCAAGCTCCATACGGAGCTTGATGGATATGCCCCAATGTGTCTATTTTGTTGTTAATATTTATTCAATAACTTGTGGTCAAATGGATTGTCATCACCAATATTTATGTTTTCCATGTTTTTGTTATAGTCTATTATTACATTTTCTGATATCATTTTGGATCTAATATGCAGTTTTTCAAAAATAAAATTGGTGTTATCTTTTGCATTGTGATCACTCAAACTGAAAGGAAAGACTTTACCCTATTGTTTGTCCCATATATTCAAAACACATGCACTCTCCCTGAGTTTATTTACATTTAGGGGCATATCTTTTAAGCTCCGTACGGAGCTTGAAGCCTGTGTTTCTGGCGAGCCTTCTAAAGACTGCTGCTCCATAACCTGTCCCGCCTGCTCTGAGCACGCGGACAGACATTGCCGCAATTCAACCCGATCGAGTACGATCGGGTTGATTGACAACCCCCCTGCTGGCGAATCTGCAGGGGCGGCGTTGCACCAGCAGCTCAGAAGAACTGCTGGTGCTAATGCTGAATACGGAGAGCATATTGCTCTCTGCATTCAGCGAGGTCTGTCTATATAGATATAGATTTGGTCTTATAGAAAGGAGCTAAGTTTTTTTTTTTCTAAATTACACACACTGGATCATAAAAGATTAATTTTGAATTCTTTGCTCCTATATGGATTCTCTTTACGATTTGAAACTTGTGATAATTGTCTCTTTCAAGCAATGTTTCTAAAACTAATACAAAGTAATGCAGCCTTGCAAGCTTTGATGGATTTCATAATAATGTACAAAACTAGCAGGACCACAAACCAGCACTAGCTCCCAATGTATTTATAACCCTTCAACTGGACCATGAAATTCACACTTTCCAGTCAATGCATGTACAGCTCCCTTCTACAACTACCTAATTTTGTAAAATAGGTAAACAATGGACCACCAGACTGCTACACCAGACTGTTTATAGTCCAATGAGCCTGTGGACTGCATAATGATGCACCAAGGCTGAAGCCAAAGCAATAAGAGATGTATGAAGGGTCACATTTTTTTTTCTTTAAAGGGACAGTTAACACCATAATTTTTGTTGTTTTAAAAGATAGATAATCCCCTTTATTACCCATTCCCCAGTTTGCATAACCAACACAGTTATAATAATACACTTTTTACCTCTGTGATTAACTTGTATCTAAGCCTCTTCTGACAAACCCCTGATCACATGACATTTTATTTATTATCTATTGACTTTCATTTTAGCCAATTAGTGCAGTGTCTGCCACAATCCACGGGCATGCTCACAATGTTATCTATAAGGTTTACCTGAACTAGCTATCCCCTGCTGTGAAAAGCAAATACAAAAACATGTGATTAGAGGCGGCCTTCAAGGGCTTAGAAATTATCATATGAGCCTTCCTAGGTCTAGCTTTCAAGTAAGAATACCAAAAGAGCAAAGAAAAATTGATGATAAAAGTAAATTGGAAAGTTGTTTAAAATTACATGCCCTATTTGAAACATGAAAGTTTTTTTTGGACTTGACTGTCCCTTTAATTAGAAGATTGGTAACCACATTTTAAAAGTCTTACTATCAAAATAAGACTATATACAAATGTCAACATGTTGCGTTTTTTGTCTGAAAAAAGTGAAGCGAAAGCTGTTTAAATTTCACTTGAAACTAACACATCTGTATCACCTGTGGACATCATGTAAATGCTCATTGGCTGATACGCACTTCCTGCTAATTCTCATTGGCTGACCGTTGAGCAATTGTTTCTAACAGCTAACGAACCTTAGCCGGAGGCACACAACTAATACTAATCTTTATATGCTGGTCTTTCAAATGAGTGGTAGAATAACATTGAGTATGCTGTCCCTTTAAGACTGTGTGCTTGAAAGATCTTGAATAATTGGGAGAAGAATGCTCTAATGCATTATTATTGTGATAATGTGTATCTACAGCATGATGTTGAATTAAGATTAGAACCGTAATTAAATACAACACTTAAATATTCATGCATGACATGTTCAGTGATATTTATTTTCTAATCCATGTGCCATAAAATATAATTTATACTTAGGTCAAGGTTATGTGTCCTTTAGTAATTAGAGGATTAAGTTCCTTTGAAAACATGTTCATCTAAATTATTTGAAAGGTTTCAAAGAACCAACCGTTCTTGTTTCTTCACCTAACAAAAATGCATTAACTTTTATTACAAGTTTTTTCACATTTATTATCAAAAATGGGGAAAATAATTAATAACCTATAGCTGTGCCTCAAACTGATACATCTAAAATGTTTATTACGTTCAATGCAAAGAAATGTGATTTGATGGAGGCCCTAATTCCAAATATTTAAAGGGACAGTTTACTTCAGAATTTTTATTGTTTAAAAAAAGATAGATAATCCCTTTATTACCCATTCCCCAGTTTTGCATAATCAACGTATCTTATCCATACACATATCACTATACAGTCTTTACACTGATGATGAGTTATTTTTAAAAATTATAATTAAATATTCACGAAACATAATACACCACAAAATGTTTTTTACCATCACTCTCATCACTCATTATAAGTTAAGAGTCACATACACTCTCATTTATAATTCATGAAAATTTTATGTTCAATGTAAATTAGTTTTATATTGTTTGATAGTTTGTCAATTATTTATTTTCACTTCTTAAATGGAACAATGTCACAACAACACTTTTTGTAAAACAACTGAGTCACACACACACTTCATATATGTATTTATTTATTACTAGTCCTAAAGCCTGTGTACACGGGCCATTTTTTTTTCAGTACAGCGGTCCCACCACTTGCTCTCTGCCCCCCTCTCTTTTGTGCTGTCTCTCTTTGTCCCCCTCTCTTTTATAGTCTCCCTCTCTCTGTACACCTCATTTTTGTGCTCCCTCTCTGTCCCTCTCTCTTTTGTGCTCTCCCCCCCCCCTCTTTTTTGTGCTCTCTCCCCCCTCTCTTTTGTGCTCTCTCTCTCTCCCCCCTCTCTTTTGTGCTCTTTCTCCTCCCCTCTCTTTTGTGCTCTTTCTCCTTCCTTTTGTGCTCTTTTCTCCCCCCCCTCTCTTTTGTGCTCTTTCTGCCCCCCTCTTTTTTTGATCTTTTTCCCCCCTCTTTTTTGTGCTCTTTCTCCCGCATCTTTTTTGTACTCTTTCTCCCGCCACTTTGGGCACTCTCTCTACAGACCACGCCCCACCGCTCCGCCCGGTCATGCCCCCACCACATCACACCCCTGCGTGTTTGTCCTTGCGTGGCTCTACTATGATATGTATCAGTTATGAGAAAAAGGTAAAAAAGCTATAATTTAAGATAAGATTTTATAATTGAATCGTATCTTAATAATACTCACTGTACAGAAATTTAATAAGGTCATAGCATATTAAGAAACAACATCTATTTTTTCCAAAATAAAAGCTACATGATTTATCTCATCAAAATTACCCGTAAAATAGTTAAGCATTCAATACCATCATCACAATCACACAATATTCTGTCTTTCAATTAACCGTCCAAGATAGTGTAAAAAATACATGAATACACTCAATACGTTACTGACATTTTTATCTATGCTGCCAAGATTAATATATATATATAAATTCTTTATATATTTCCCAAATATCTACATTATAAAGTTAAATCCCTTATAAGGGCTTACAAATAATACTTGAATTAAAAATATCAAGTAAGATGCAGAGGATAAACATCGGGTCCACAAATCTCGTGACCTCATGATCACGGATATCGCAAGTGTTTACAGCCTTAAATCCCACTGAAGCCGGCGCACTTCACCCTTTTGAAAAAGCCAAATGGCGAAACATATCAAGGGCGGGAGGGAGAGGATAGGGGCTCTCGTATTAGGTTTTTAATCGCTATCTGGCTTAGACCTTTGGTTACAATTATTGATACGCCATGTTAATCTTGTGATTGCCTATTGCTAATATTAGCGTATATTAGACCATCAAGTACTCCGTGCTATTTGTTTAGAGATAGCAGCACAGCAAATGTGCAAGCTTGCACTTTACTGTGATTCATATATTCAAATGACGGAGACTATTAATAGTATATAATACGACTTACTGCTCAATTTTACTACGTGTGTATTGTACTATAGTATATAGTGTTGTTAGCTACTTCGGTTATACTCAACTCTGCAAGTTATAGCAACATTTTACGCATAGTAATTTGTTACATAGTAACGTACCAGCTGTTTCAACATAGCCACATTGTAGCTCAGCGAGAGGATTACTATATCTAGCTGTTGTGAGATAATTATAACATTTAGCAGCTCTTTTATGATATATTTTACAATCCCAGAGCCACAGGCTTGTTTTCAGGCTGAGATCATATTCCATTGTTGGCTATTATTGCAATCATTTGTGCAGCATACAACAAGCAACTATATACGACATGCATTATTTCAACGTACAAGCTGCATTATCACAACAATTAGGTCCTAGAATAGATAGTGTGATTATTTAATCCTACTATATTTAGCAGACTGTTTTTTTGCACTAAGCAGCGTTCCCAGAGCGGTATAGCCCGTTACACATATGCTAATTTCTAGGTTAATCGTTATTATTGCTGTAAGTTGGATTTACTATTTATAACTGACTAGTTTGTCAGTGCTATATCAGTGACTATTATTCCTGCATCAGCAATTAATAAATCAATGGTTATATATTATATCCAATATTATGGTCTTCCAGTTCCAGATGACTGTTTTTAATATAATCCCTGATTTTAAATATGTTCTAATGAAGTTGGTATGTTTTAATTTTTGCTTGTGAACAAAGTTGCACCAAACACTTCTTATATACATTTGTTTTCCTTAGGAATAAGAGAGTGCTACAAGTGTATTCTTTTTGCAATCAGTGCTGTCTTTTCCACCTATTGTTGCTGTTAATAATTCCTACCCAATACACAGCACCTCCCTGCTAAAACTATTATAAACTCTTGAATATAGCAGTTTACATACATATTAGGTAGTGCCATTGATGCTCTCAATTCTTATAACTTAAATATTCATGCATGACATGTTCTACATTATTTGAAAGGTTTCAAAGAACCAACCGTTCTTGTTTCTTTACCTAACAAAAATGCATTCAATTTTTATTACAAGTTTTAATCCACATTATTATCAAAAATGGGGAAATGTTAATACTGATAGCTGGGCCTCAAACTGATACATCTAAAATGTTTATCACTTTCAATGCAAAGAAATGTGATTTGATGGAGGCCCTGATTCCAAATATTTAACGGGACAGTTTACTTCAGAATTGTTAATGTTTAAAAAGATAATCACTTTATTACCCATTCCCCAGTTTTTCATTATCAACACGGTTATTTTAATATACTTTTTACCATTGTGATTACCTTTTATCTAAGCCTCTACAGTTTGCCCTTTTATTTCAGTTCTTTTGACAGACATGCATTTTAGCCAATATGTGCTGACTCATAAATAACTTCAATGTTAAATGTATATGACAGACATGACCTAGCAGTGTCTTACTGTGAAAAACTGTCAAAATGCACTGAGATAAGAGTTGGCCTTCAAGGACTTAGAAACTAGCATATGCGAATATCTAGGTTTAGCCTTCAACAAAGAATACCAAAAGAACAAAGCAAATTTGATGATAAAAGTAAATTGGAAAGTTGCATGCCATATCTGAATCATGAAAGTTTAATTTTGACTAGACTGTCCCTTTAAATGTCTCACAGCTAACCTCCTCAATTCTAAATTTATTTATATACTTTTGCGTTTACATTGATTGGGTAGATAATTAACCAATCAGGATTAGAAGGCGAGGCCCTTTAAAACCTTTACTAACTGGATTAGTTCAATGAAAATATTACTTCTAATTTATAGATTTATTTTCCCTGTGACTTAATTAAATTAAAAAAATGACATTTACCTTTAAAGTACTGACAACATTATTACAACTATTAACAATATTGAATATATGTATTTTTATTGCAAGCACTGGCAGCCAAAGATTTGGTTTCAAATAGATTACTTATTCAGTTCCCTCATTTAGTCCTCTGGATTTTTGTTTCAGATCTAGGAGGGTTTTTTTCTGCAGATGTGGCTAAAGCAGAGGAACTTGGCTGGACCTGGACTCTGTCATAAGCAGCTGATGCCATATGAACAAAATGTATTTGTCAAAACATTAGTTGGCTTTATTTCCATCACAATATTATTTTTGCCTTCTTTGTAACTTTGTAAGAGATCTATAGTAATTTGGTATTGTGCTTCCATACAGATGGTTTTGTTGGCAGTGTAAAGTAGCAGCGTTCCATTCAGCAAATCAGCAGGGTGTTCTGCATACCTGCAACTGATGCTTTCCGATTAAGCTACACACTATCATTTCTTGTTACCCCTGCAAGTTCCTTACTTACACTTCTGGCATTTTGGACAGACAGACGGATAGATAGATTGATAGATAATATCTTGCTTGAGAAAATTTAATTATGTTTTAAATGTTTTTTTCCCCTTCATTGTTGTATTTTTTAGTGCAACAGTCTATAGAAGGAGATTTATGATCACCAAGATCTCAGATCTTTTCTTCTGTATTGTATTGACATTCACTTATTGATACTAAGCCAAACAAGCTGGAAATCAAATATGTATATTTGTAGTAACATCCACTGTGAATTCTCCTGGAAGAGGTCTGTGATCAAACTATTCCTTTCAATAAACAATATGATTGACATTATTAGAAATCTGAACCACAAAGAATTCACTGGAACAAAACACAGGACAACAAATGTATCCACCTGCATTAGCCAATATTTGAATAACTGTCTCCGATTATTTATAGGATAAAAAATATTGGCACAAATGAAGTTTTTTTTTGATATGTGTGTTTTGAATATGTATCTGCCCTATGAGACACTCCATTTAGAAAGTATTGTGCCAAAAGTTTGACATTTTGAAACAGTTTTTCAGCTGTTTCCCCTTTTCCCTTTTCTTAATATGCCATTTTTTTCATGTACAAATCAGCATTATAAAAAAGTTATGTGCTTAGTCAAGACCTATTTGGTGATTGTGGACTGTGCATGGAGCACATGCGTTGACCATTCACACTTTGTGCCTATAAAATGCTTTGTTAAAGTGCTCTGCAGTAGTGTGCTGGGACTATACAGCACTGGTATTTAGGGACTATACAGCACTGGCATTTATGGACTATACCGCACTGGCATTTCATTTACTGCTATGTCCTTACAAAATAACCTAAAGGTGCAAAAACAAAATGTTCTTGAAGCATTTTCTTATTGAACTATTAATTGCACAGAACTGTGTGTTTTAACCCAACAAAGCCCCACTGCCAATCCTGAGCTGAATATGGCCATTGATTGGTGGCTACTCACATAAACATTAACTTATTGGCCCAGAGATTGAGTTCAGCTCTGATTCAGTAGTTTATTGCTGTTCCAGAGCTATCTTATAACTATGGCCTTGTTTCTATTGCTGTTGTAAACTGTAGGAACTGGTGGGAACAAGTATCTACATTAAATTCTATAAAGATGTTTTCTGTTAGCTCCAGTTTACACCAGCAATTGTGGTAATACTAAATGTTGAGGCAGGGGTGGGCTATACAGGGGGCAAAGCTTACAAGGAAAAAGCAATAAGGTCACTGGACAGAGGGGCCCCACAAATTTGTCTTGCCCAAGCCCCTACAGATGCTAAGGGAGGCACAACTTTGAGGTCCCTCACCAGTAGTATTCCAGTACATCAAAATGTACTTTTTACATAAATTTGTTCATAGATTTTAAAAATGTATCTATTTAATTATCAGCAGCCTTCCCCTCCAGACAACCAGTTTTGGCCTCTTCGTTATGAAATATGTTAGCTCTTTGAGTGGCTTTTTAAAAATATTTATGTTTTCTTAGATGTTGCTCACTTCACACTTTAATAAACATATTTGTATACATGAAAAATAAAACTATAAAACTTGTACACAACTAATATATGATCATCTCATTAAAGGGATATGAAACCCATTTTTTTTTTTCTTTCATGAGTCATATAGAGCATGTCATTTTAAACAACTTTCTAATTTAGTTCTATTATCAATTTTTCTTCTTTCTCTTGGTAGAGCGGGAACATATGCGTAGGAGCTGGCCAATTTCTGGAGCACTATATGGCAGCAGTTTTGCAAGAATGTTATCCTTTTCCAAGAACACTATATGCTAGCACTATTTCATGCCATGTAGTACTAAATATGCCTACCTAGATATCTCTTTAACACATTATACCCTGGAAATGAACCAAATGTGATAATAGAAGTTAATTGAAAACTTTTTTTTAAATGGTATGCTCTGTCTGGATCACCAAAGAAATGTTTTGGGTTTCATATCCCTTTAATAATAAGTTAAGTATTAAATATTATAATTCTGATCTAATTAATCAAGCAAACATGCATAAACCCTTAGGTAAAATAGGTTAAATCCCAAAACAATAAAGTACTAGACTGTATCGCCCTCCATTGGCAAGTTGCTCATTGTATAGGTGGCGAATGAGGAAGGGCAGAGGGGTCCCTTTTCTATTCCAGGAGCTCCTGAGGTCCATAGGCGCATGTGCGATGGCATCACACAAAATGAGGAATTGCTTGGGGGACATTGTTAATGGTGTTGATATCTCACATCACTACAGACCACTTAGAGACATGCAACCCTTTCATTTAAAGAGGTCTGTCTTCCCTCTAAGAGGCAAATGGTTTGTCTAAAAAAGGAATTAACCGGTAGTAATGTCAAGCCATGGTAGCCTAGCAACACATTCAGTTCTTTACTGTTACATCATTTTTACATTTTTATGCATAGCGAAATCTCATTTATTAGCATTGACCCCATGTTTATAAAAAGTCTAAGAAAAAAACTCAAATCTTTTGGGACAGCTTATTAATTTTTATTTTGACCCAAATCTTTTCATAAAAAAATGATTATTATTGTTGGAATGTGCGATTTCAAATGTTTCTGTTAACAATCTTGTCCAAGGGGAAAAAGTCACAGATAATAAGGCATCATTTTATCAGTTATTTATTCTTTTGTGAACTTTTGTTAAAGTATTGAAGATAAGGGGGCCACAGTGACCACTGCCTGATAGCTTGAATTATATCATATCAAACAGGAATATTTCTGAGGTTTTACAATTTTGAAACACTAATCTTTTTATCATTTTAATAAAATACCAATACTCATGATTTAACTATAATAACATTGATCGATACAAGTGTATAACCCAATACTGTTGACATTTTTGCATCTAGCACTTGAACTATATTACATGTTATTAAGACCAGTGAAGAGAGATGTTCTCTTTCCATTTTACTTAATATTTTTGAAATCAGAAAATGTTTAAATAACAGGATTTTAGAAGACAAATGATGACCTACATTGAGCTTATATTAAAAGGAAAAGTTCAGTTTTGTCCATTGTTACTGTCTCTGTATGAAGTATAAAAAAATTACTTCCCTGGAGTAACCAGGCCATGGAAAGGGTTACATCCAGTTATTACTTTACAATGAAATATCTGTCAGGTCTAAGGTTACTGTCTTCCCTTCTGAATGATCTCTGTAAAATGTAAGAAAAGAGATCAGAAGATATAGCACCTTTTATTTAAGTACAAAATGTGTTAATGCTTTAAAAGAAAAGTTTCATGGCTTTGACAGAAGGAAGTTAATCATTAAACTTAAAGGGACACTGAACCCAAATTTTTTTCTTTCATGATTCAGATAGAGCATGCAATTTTAAGCAACTTTCTAATTTACTTCTATTAACAATTTTTCTTCGTTCTCTTGCTATCTTTATTTGAAAAAGAAGGCATCTAAGCTAAGGAGCCAGCAAATTGTTGGTTCAGAACCATGGACAGCACTTGTTTATTGGTGCTGTCCAATCAGCAAGGACAACCCAGGTTATTTGCCAAAAATGGGCCGGCATCTAAACTTATATTCTTGATTTTAAAATAAACATACCAAGAGAATGAAGAAAATTTGATAATAGGAGTAAATTAGAAAGTTGCTTAAAATTGCATGCTCTATCTGAATCACGAAAGAAAAAATTTGGGTTCAGTGTCCCTTTAAAAGGACAGTTTAGCCACAATACTTATTCTTTCTTACTTTATGTTAAATACCAGACAAGCATCCTGCAACTGGTCCCACATCTATAAGCGTGTAAGAAGTACATGAAACTTTAAATAATCATTGTTTGTTATCAGCCGAAAATGGCTGCCAAACTCCTCCCACAGCTTTCTTCTTGCCCAGTTAGCTGTTTTCTAGTATGACAGTTTAGCAGTGCACGGGTAATATTTTTTCAGTTAGCTATTTCAAACTGCACATGCACAAATCAGCTTGTACAAGTAGGAAAACGTATTCCTGAGTCGATCGTGATTGTAGAAACCTAACATACCAAAATATACATGCAATAGGTGGGCGGAGTTTGGTGGCCATTTTCAGTTCCTAATAAACAATGAATATTTAAATGTTTCGTGTATTTCTGAGATGTGGGACCAGTTGCATGATGCTTCTTTGGTATATAACAATAAGTAATCAAAATTATGTATTGGGTCTAGACTGGCACTTTAACTTTGCAACAAGGCTATTGGCCTAAATTCACAAAGTATAATGACATCTCTTAAAGTGAAAATTCTACTGAAAAAATTGCATTCTCTAATTTGTACTTCTGATATTCCTACTCTCTGTGTTTAACCTCTGCACAGATGTTGAATATGCAGTTAAAATCCTGCACGGGAGCCACAGAGATCTGCTGGAAAATGTCTGATGAGTCAATCGCCAGCAGCAGTTCTATGATGCAACCAATCAGCAGCTTGCTAGCTGTAGTGCAAGATTTACTTGTCATATTCTCATGAATTAATTAAAGCATGTAATTTTTGCACTAGAATTCTCCCTTAAAGGGACAGTCTACAATATAATTTGTATTGTTTTAAAAGATAGATAATCCCTTTATTAGCCATTCCCCAGTTTTGCATAACCAACACAGTTATATTAATATACTTTTTTACCTCTGTGATTAACTTGTATCTAAGCATCTTCTGACAGCCCCCTGAGCACGTGACTGTGACTATTTAAAATCTATTGAGTTGCATTTAGTACTCTGTTGTGCTAACTCCTAAATAACTCGCCAGGTGTGAACACATTAGTATCTATATGGCCCACATTAACTATTAGTCTCCTGTTGTGAAAAGCAAATATAAAAGCATGTGACTAAGAGGCTGTCAATAGAGCCTTTGAAACAAGCAGAAATTTAGAGGTTTAAATGTTTTAAAGTGTATTAATATAACAATGTTGGTTGTGGAAAGCTGGGGAATGGGTAGTAAAGGCGTTATATAACTTTTTAAACAATAACAATGTTTGTGTAGACTGTCCCTTTAAGAAAGACAAAACTATCCCATACTAACCTATAGGAATATTAGCTGCCTAGGATATGATAGGAATTTAAGGTAAGTGCCTCACTGTAGAGGCCTCCATTAAAGGCCATTCAATTTACACCACTCGTCCTTCATAATTTCTTTTGTTGTTATTCAAACGTGTTTTTTATTTGCTTTCCTTAGAACATGAGATGTGCAATATATGTGCAAGATAACATATTTTTATTGGTTCATTCTCTAGTGTCAATTCTTTGTACAATAAGTTAGACATAAGAATGAAACATTTTGCAAGAGCAGTAGCCTCTGTGATTGATTTTGAGCAAGATTACAAGTGGAGCGTTAATTTATTGCTCGCCCGTAAATGGCAAATTCGCCCCAAAATTATGGTTATTGTGCCATTTTAAAAATAATAACATGTAGCATTTTTCATTTTATTAAAAATAACTGCAAAGCATTTTTTTGGGCTTAAAGTTGGCGGGTGTGGGGTGTTAGAAAAAAAAAACGGCACTGAAAAGTGCCTTTAAATTGCGGTCTATGGGAACTGTGTGTTCCCTGTAAATTCATATGTATATGCTTATATACAGTACATATATATTTATGTGTTAATATGTGTATAAACACATATAAATATAAATGTATATAAGCAATATATTTCAATATGCTGCCCATCGCTGCACGACTTACCCCCTTTGCTGCACTAGGTGTCTCACAGCATTAGAACGAGGCTCCCATTGGAACCTATGGAAGCGCGTTCTACATTTAGCCACCAATCAGCAAGCGCTACCCAGGTGCTGAACCAAAAATGGGCTTGCTCCTAAGCTTACATTCCTGCTTTTCAAATAAAGAGAACTAATACAAATCGATAATAGGAGTAAATTAGAAAGTTATTTAAAATTGCATGCTCTATCTGAATCATGAAATAAAAAAAATTGGGTTTCATATCCCTTTAAAGTGAATGTAAACTCAACAGTATTGCTTATCACCATATTAGCAATCTCTACAAATTAGGGGGACTTTAATTCATCTTTTTTTTTGTGTACCTGCAAAATCCAAAAATATACCTTTTTATCTAATTTTCTGACACGCGATTCCTCCGCCCGCCATGTTGTCTCTCTTTTTGCCAATAATTGACAACAGCGATTGCCAATCCGGTTTTCCACCCTGTGGTGTTCAACCCTTTTTATGCAACGTCATGCGCTTCTTCTGCACATGCGTTAGCATATAATACCCAGCTTCAGAAGGGATGCGCGTCCACGAGACGCTCATGCTCTATTAGACTCATATACAAATTCTGGCTAAGAACGTATTTTGGTTAGTAAACGCATGCGCAGATAAAGTACCAAGGTTTTTAAGGCATGCGCATAGTAAGGGCTCCACGGGTGCGCGCTTTAGAGATACGTATAGAGCGGGTGGGACTGCTCTATACGTCACACTCTGAAAAACACAGAAGTGCCGGATGGGAGGAGTTCGACCTGAAAATGGAGCGAAGTTAGTATTTAAAATAAATTAAAAATGATTTATATTTTTAAAAATGCAAGGTTCTACATTTTGGAAGTAAAAATAAGCAGGCTACGTATTTTTTAAATGGGACAAGACTTAGCCAAACACAGGAGGAAAGGGATTTGGGAGTAGTAATAGATAACAAGCTAAAGATGGGTGCACAATGCAGGGCAGCGGCTTCAAAGGCTAATAAGATACTAGCATGTATTAAAAGAGGCATTGATTCAAGGGAGGAAAGCTTAATTCTGTCATTATATAAAGCCCTGGTAAGACCTCACCTTGAGTTTGGAGTGCAGTTCTGGGGACCGATTGCTAAAAAAGATATTGCAGAACTAGAAAAAGTTCAGAGAAGGGCCACAAAGCTAATAAGGGGATTGGAGAAATTAACCTATGAGGAGAGGCTAGCCAAACTGGGTCTGTTTTCTTTAGAAAAAAGGCGCTTGAGAGGTGACATGATTACTTTATATAAATATATTCAAGGCCCATATACAGAGATGGCAGAAGCTCTGTTTATTCCAAGAAAATTGTTTCTGACAAGAGGTCATAATTTAAGGTTGGAGGAAAGGAGATTTAATCTCCTGCAACGGAAACGTTTTTTCACTGTAAGAGCAATAAAATTGTGGAACTCATTACCAAAGGAGGTAGTGAATGCCAATACCATAGATACATTTAAAAATAGTCTGGATACATTTCTGTATATAAACAAAATTCATGGATATGATTGCTAGTATTAAATGGGTCACATTTTAATGGGGTTATTTAAGCTTAACTGGAGCTTTTTGTAAGTATTTTAGATTTGGATAGGTTGAACTCGGTGGACTTCAGTCTTTTTTCAACCTTATCTACTATGTTACTATGTTTAAAAAAAAGGTTTGGCGGTTTGAATAAGGATGTGTAATAGAAGTATTAGGAGCCTTGAGTAATTGTAAAATTTACATTCACTTTAAATCAGATTTGTAGTCTCTGATGTATAGTGGGATGCATTAGCCAGAACTGGAAGCATATGAAAACCATAAGAACAGTGCTATTGAAAATTAAAATTAACTAGTAGGTTATCTAACTAAGTCATGTTGATCCAAGGGGGTATAACAAATTTTTGTAGCAGAAGTTTTATATCTCTTAAGACAAATCCTTCCGCATTCTAAGTGTGTTTAATTCACTGATATTGAACAGCGGTACTAACTCAATATGGTATAGCTTTAGATTCCTTCCAAAGTAGGTGTATGCAAACGTCTTCCATTTTATTATAAGTGGTATCGGTGTGCTAGGTTTGAATCTCTTAGTCAAGTAGAAATTAACGTGTGTTATATAAAGCTTTTCTATTTTGTCTTCCCCACAGCTCCGGCCGCTAGCCCCAGAGGAGAAACCCATAACAGCTTAAGATTATATATAATAAGGATACTGTGTTAACAGAAACAACACCTGTCTTACAATCCGTGCATAAAATGTAATTCCGAGGGCCCCCACAAAACCCCCCCAGAACAAGAGTACACATATAAAGTCCATTACAGTTGTCGTGGTCAACATTACATCAACAGAAAATCTACAGGGCATGCATTATGATAAATAAAGTATATGGGAACTAGTGCTTCAATATTTTAACAGAAAGTGCAGAGTTATATGGGAATATGTGATTCAGAGGTAACGCAAGTTATAGATGTCTAGTCTATTTCTGCTATGTATAAATTCCGTTTACAGTATGTCCCCTATACTAGAACTCTTAGACTTGAGAAATATTAACAATGACTTATAATAAAGAGTAGCAAAAAGAACAGGACCCCACAGGGTATATCTAGAATATTCTATGGAAACAAGTTGTCTAAATTATAACCTCTGGGTCTGAAGGAGTATAAATGAAAATTTTTCCTCACTTTCTGCGATGAGAATTTTTTTGTGAAACATTTTCTGCAGGTCATTTTGAAATAACATTCAATTTAAATTTGGTTATTTTTTTAAAAATGTTTCTTGAATAAATTTGTTTCATTTTCTCTTGCTCTAGCATCATAAGGTAGAAATAAAAAGGTGCATTGCTCACAAGAACATCTTACATTCAGAAGTCACAGCTTTGCAGACTGGGAATGGCTAGGTGTGGGGTTCAAAATCCCAGAGAGCCAGTCACCTATCGCTTTGCAGCAGTGCTCCACATTTAACTGTTCTCTTTAAACAGCACTTTACTCTGGATGCACTGTGTTAATAAAACCCTACACAGTGCAGCCAGAGCAAAGCTCTGTTTGAAGAGAACTGTCTAATGTGGAGCAGTGCTGCAAAGTGTAAATGCTAACAGTTCTTGCATGTCAGAAATGCTGCATTTTCTGTGATGACATCTTAGATCACAGCATGTTCTGCCTTGGGGGAAGTGGTTAGCATAAAAAACAACGAACATAGTATTAAGAAATACCTTTAAATCACTCATTTAGTTTTCTATAAAACATACAGATTAAGGTTGGTTGTAAAAAGGTCCTCCACTCCAATACTTTACTTGTTTATAGAGCTCAGTCCCGGAGTACAAATGGGGATCAGTATGTGGTTTCGAGTGGGCACAGAGTGTTAGGGCTTTAGTTAAAGTGGGACCTGCCCAATAGTCACTAAAGTCCAGCTGTATGGATAGGATGCTTTGGGTGATTTTAGCAGGCATAGCGTGGGTCCCCAATCCCAGCGACAACCCGAGAGTCCCCCCACCCAAGCTCCCGTAGAGGCACGGCCACCGGCAAGATCCATCACGCCTGTATTGAATTTTGTGATGCAACGGTGTAAGTTGTGGAAGATGAGGCAGCGATAGGTGCGCCCTCTCTGATATTGTATTTATCTGTGTCCGCGGTGCTGGTAAGGTGAGTGCAGAGAGGGAAATTTCTCTTCTGGAGCTCTGAAGTAAGCAATTGCCCTTGCTTTGTAAGTGTTAGAATTTCCTGTTGTTGAGGCCTTTGTTGGGATCGGATTATTGCGGGAGCACATGTGGTTGTAGGCGCGTCTGCCTTAGCATGGTTAACTAGCGTTCCCGTAGGAGAAGCCAACATTAGAGATGTATCTAGCCATCGCATCAGAAAGTCCTGCGGAGCTCTCTCCAATAGACTTAGTAGTCGAGCTTCATGGTTATCCATGCTTATTGTGGAATGGTGTGCTCTGCAGTAATTATCTTCTCCTTTTCTGCTAATGAGTGCTAATGTTGTCTATGTTGTTTAATCAGTATAGTCAGAGTCAACATTATTATTCTTTTTTGATAAGTTCTGGCAAAGAACCTTGTGTTACCGAGGTGGGTAGCGCTGCCTACTGTGAGTCGCCGCCCTAGGTCTTAAACGTCCGATTCTTTACTTCAGCTTCAAAAATACAGAGGATAATATGATATTTAGTATGCTATAAACTAGCACAGACGTAGGGATGATTGAAATTGGGTATATGCTGTTTGATGGCTCCAATATCGGCGGATTTCACAGAGTATCAGCCAGAGCTCTAGAAAAGTGCGACCATCTCAGATCTCTGTACGGACACGCCCCTCTTTCATTGTCTTTTTAATGGATAGTAATACATTTTTATTTATAACCTTTGCCTCATTTGAGTGTGGCCAGTTTTTGTTTGTTATTCTTTATAACCTCTAAGTCTATCCATTTTTGATGTTGCAGAATATAGTTAAAACAGCTATATATTGAATGACAATATCTAATGGTATTGTTTGCAAGAAGGCTTTTAATGTATCTTTCAGAACTGAATTAAAATACTGTAGCTATGTTGTGTGTTCCCTATTTCCAGATACGCAAATATTGTCATTGCAACATTTTTGTAGGCAAGTTTTCACTCAAGATTTATCTTTTTGCCACAATGAGCTCAAAACTGGAGTACTTTCAAATGAGGAGCCAGTTACTAGTGGTATTTCTCAAGGGTCAGTTCTTGGGCCAGTTTTGTTTAACATTGATATTGATAGTGAAACCAGGGGAAGGTGTGCTTGTTTGCTGATGTAACAGAGTTGATGTCCAAATGGCTGGATCAAATGAGCAGTTATATTAAAAACTGGATGTAAAGGCAAATAAATGGGATCTAAAATTTAATATTATTAAGTACAAAAGTATGCATTTAGTGTACAAAAACCCAAAGGCCAATTATAGTCTCAATGGTACATTACAAGCTGTAACTAAAGAGGAATAGGACTTGGGAATTATTATTTCAGATGATTTCAAATTTGGTAAACAATGCAACAGTGCAGCAGAAATAGCAAGATTTGTATGCTCGTTTTTATCTCTAGTTAGCACTCATTTTGAATATTGTGTATAGTACTGTCGACCATATCTCTAGAAGGATATAAATAAACTACAAACTGTCTAAAGGAATGCTACTAAAATGATTGCATGGTCTAAAATATAAAACATACAAAGAAAAACTCTGATCTAAACCTGTATAAAAAGGTGATTTGATAGAAACCTTCAAATATTTGAAATATTTAATAAATTGGAGGCTGAAAGCATTTACCACAAAAAGAGGATACCAAAACAAGGGATCATAATCCTACATATAAGGTTATACTAAGAAATAACACAAAAGAAAAAGGTGCAGGCACTTACAGCAAGAGTGTGCTTATTAACTTTCCTGTTAGAGAGAACAGTGCTATTTAGGTTTGGGCTATAGAGTTATCCCAAGAGCCATGCCATAATTTATTTAATTTCATTCACTTTATCCTCTCTAAGAAATCTGCAGCTGGGAGTTACAATTATGTATGTGCCTGCACCTTTTTTCCTTTTTAATTAACTTTCCTATAGAGAGGAAAGTGGTAATTAGGCCTGGGCTATAGAGGTACCCCAAGCACAATTTCATAATTTATTTCATTTTATCTTAGGAAATAATTACGTTTACATAGGACCAGTAATATGGGTAGACTTGATGGGCCTTTTGAGTCTTATCTACTGTTGAATTCTATGTGTAATAATATTTTTTATCCTCTTTTTTTACAGAAGCCAACCAACGGATGGGCGTAATAGGAGCTAGTGCATTAGTAGCTTTCCTGCTTATTCTGCTGTTATCTTTACTGTGCTGCTGTTGTGTGTGCCGCAAAAAAGAGCAATCAGAGTAAGTGTTATTTACCAATACCCAAAAGCCTTAAAGGGACACTGAACCCAATTTTTTTCTTTAGTGATTCAGATAGAGCATTACATTTTAAGCAACTTTCTAATTTACTTCTATTATCAAATTTCTTTATTCTCTTGGTATCTTTATTTGAAATGAAAGAATGTAAGTTTAGATGCTGCTCCATTTTTGGTGAACAACCTGGGTTGTCCTTGCTGATTGGTGGATAAATTCATCCACCAATAAAAAAGTGCTGTCAAGAGGTCTGAACCAAGAAAAAAGCTTAGATGCCTTCCTTTTCAAATAATGATAGCAATAGAACGAAGAAAAATTGATAATAGGAGTAAATTAGAAAGTTGCTTAAAATTGCATGCTCTATCTGAATCACGAAAGAAAAAATGTGGGTTCCGTGTCCCTTTAAATAAATATATTTAAAAGAAATAAATATATATATATATATATATATATATATAGATATATATATAGATATATATATATAGATATATATAGATATAGATATATATACATACACACATAAAGGAAACCAGTGCACTATTTATGTAGTGGAAGTACATTTTTATCATTAAATTGTGTAATGATGTTTGAGAATATTACCCCTATAGAACTTGACAGATTTATTAAAGTACAAAGCTGTGGCAATGCCTATGTTAGACTGAACAAAACAAACCATTCCACCTATGTCCAGTGTAATGTAATCAACTATTGGAGGACTAATGTGAACACAGTTAAAAGCTGACTGACTCACACAACAAAAGGACACAATATTACATCTGGGGGTACTCCAGCAAATTGTCCACTAAATTATAGGCATCTCTGATCAGTAACTAATGTGGGAGCTGACTGGTAAACATCTTTTTATACCGATTAAGTACAGTAAGTAATCCAGAACAACCTTGAATTCTTAGTGGCTATGTGTCCTCAAAGAGCCAATTACTGTGTTCTTGTTTTTCCGAGATGGTTTCATGTGTTGTCCCAGGATTCGGAACTAATCAAAGGAACAGATGAATGTTTCAGTTGTGTCGTGTATAGTGAAATATTGCCTAATCCAATTGAAACAGAAATATCAGATAAAGTTTGGCAATGAATACTTATGCAAATATGTAGAACACAGTACACTACAGGGAGTGCATAATTATTAAGCAAGTTGTATTTTTGAGGATTAATTTTATTATTGAACAACAATCATGTTCTCAATGAACCCAAAAAACTCATTAATATCAAAGCTGAATAGTTTTGGAAGTAGTTTTTTGTTTGTTTTTAGTTATATCTATTTTAGGGGGATATCTGTGTGTGCAGGTGACTATTACTGTGCATAATTATTAGGCAACTTAACAAAAAACAAATATATACCCATTTCAATTATTTATTTTTACCAGTGAAACCAATATAACATCTCAACATTCACAAATATACATTTCTGACATTCAAAAACAAAACAAAAACAAATCAGTGACCAATATAGCCACCTTTCTTTGCAAGGACACTCAAAAGCCTGCCATCCATGGATTCTGTCAGTGTTTTGATCTGTTCACCATCAACATTGCGTGCAGCAGCAACCACAGCCTCCCAGACACTGTTCAGAGAGGTGTACTGTTTTCACTCCTTGTAAATCTCACATTTGATGATGGACCACAGGTTCTAAATGGGGTTCAGATCAGGTGAACAAGGAGGCCATGTCATTAGATTTTCTTCTTTTATACCCTTTCTTGCCAGCCACGCTGTGGAGTACTTGGACGCGTGTGATGGAGCATTGTCCTGCATGAAAATCATGTTTTTCTTGAAGGATGCAGACTTCTTCCTGTACCACTGCTTGAAGAAGTTGTCTTCCAGAAACTGGCAGTAGGACTGGGAGTTGAGCTTGACTCCATCCTCAACCCGAAAAGGCCCCACAAGCTCATCTTTGATGATACCAGCCCAAACCAGTACTCCACCTCCACCTTGCTGGCGTCTGAGTTGGACTGGAGCTCTCTGCCCTTTACCAATCCAGCCACGGGCCCATCCATCTGACCCATCAAGACTCACTCTCATTTCATCAGTCCATAAAACCTTAGAAAAATCAGTCTTGAGATATTTCTTGGTCCAGGCTTGACGTTTCAGCTTGTGTGTCTTGTTCAGTGGTGGTCATCTTTCAGCCTTTCTTACCTTGGCCATGTCTCTGAGTATTGCACACCTTGTGCTTTTGGGCACTCCAATGATGTTGCAGCTCTGAAATATGACCAAACTGGTGGCAAGTGGCATCTTGGCAGCTGCACGCTTGACTTTTCTCAGTTCATGGGCAGTTATTTTGCGCCTTGGTTTTTCCACACGCTTCTTGCGACCCTGTTGACTATTTTGAATGAAACGCTTGATTGTTCGATGATCACGCTTCAGAAGCTTTGCAATTTTAAGAGTGCTGCATCCCTCTGCAAGATATCTCACTATTTTTGACTTTTCTGAGCCTGTCAAGTCCTTCTTTTGACCCATTTTGCCAAAGGGAAGGAAGTTGCCTAATAATTATGCACACCTGATATAGGGTGTTGATGTCATTAGACCACACCCCTTCTCATTACAGAGATGCACATCACCTAATATGCTTAATTGGTAGTAGGCTTTCGAGCCTATACAGCTTGGAGTAAGACAACATGCATAAAGAGGATGATGTGGTCAAAATACTCATTTGCCTAATAATTCTGCACTCCCTGTATACAACAACTAACAACTTTCTAACATGAAAATGATGCACATGCAAATTCAGCATCCACACTAACTACAGTGGCAATAAAAAGTTAGCCCTTTAGAAATGACTGCATTTATGTATAAATTTGTCTTAAAATCTGGTTTGGTGTTCATTTAAGTTACAGAATCTGTTTTAACTAATAACACGCACATTATTTTTTTGTTCTTGTACATATTGCATATATCATTAAAATATTCACAGTATAGGTTGAAAAAGTATGTGAAACCCTAGACTAATGACTTCAACAAAAGCTAATTCGATTTGAAAAATGCTTAATCTGGTATTCAATTGTTGAAACGAGATTGGAGGTGTGGGTTAGAGCTACTTTGATTTATAAAAAGCACTGAAACATTTTGTGTTTGCTATACACAAAATGCATCTATTGATGTGAACCATGCCTCGCAAAAAAGAGCTGTCAGAAAACATGCAATCAAGAATTGTTGTGTTGCATAAAGCTGGAAAGAGTTTCAAAGTTATCTCAAAGGGCTTAGATATTCATCTGTCCACTGTTAGATGAATTGTCTATAAATGGAGATGATTTAGTACTTTGGCTACTCTCCCTAGAAGTAGCCATCTAGCCAAGATGACTCAAAGTGCACACTGCACATTTCTCAATGAGGTATAAAAGAATTCTAGAGTGATAGCTAAAAACTTGAAGAAATCCATGGCAGGACACCCACATAAAATGCCAATTCTTCCCCAAAAAAACATGCACACCTGAAGTTTGGCAAAAATCACCTTGACACTCCACAATGTTACTGGGAAAATGTTTTCTGGACTGATGAAACTAAGCTTGAGTTGTTTGGGAAGACTAATCAGCACTAAGTATGACGTAAAAAGGGGACCGCATACCAACATTAAAACATCATACCAAACTGTTAAGTACAGTGGAGGAAGCATCATGATTTGGGGCTGCTTTGCTGCGTCGGAGCCTGGACCATTTGCCATCATTGAGAGAAAAATTAATTTCCAATTTTATCAAGATATCCTACAGGATAATCAGGGTGGCTATACACTGTCTGAAGCTCAGTAGAGGTTAAGCGATGCAGCAGGACAATGATGAAGATCAGATTACATTTTATGACCAATTCATGCAGAATACAAACTAATTCCAAAGGCTTCATATACTTTTTCTTGCCACTGTATGTCTAGGTTAGCAGAAATGGCAGACTTCCTAACTTCAACAACATCACACATTTTTGTATTCAGTAAAATAATTTTATTTTTTTTAAATTATGGAGGATTTTTTCATGACCTACCAATTCTTTAAAAAAGTTGAAATATGCAAGGCTAATAAAAATAAAGAATACAGCTGTATTAATGTATGCAATTATAAATAATTTAGCTTCTAATCTGAAATAGTGACTCTTTATGTCATATACCTATTCCTTTACCTCGGTTAATATCAATGTGTTTTTTAGTGATCATAATACTAAAAACTATTTTTTTGTTTAAATCCCTGAAGCTCAAAATCTTTACTTCCCAAAACAGCATAGAATTGTTAACCTCAAAATTAATCTTCCAATTCAGTAAAACAAAAAACAAATGTGAAGGATTTAAGACAAACAAATTGTGATTTCACAGGTTTAGCGATTACGTCACAAGTTGAAGGGCCTATATGTTGATTAATCCCTTTTAATAGTGTGCAGAGATGCTAACAGGTAATGTGTGCAATTAACCTGCTGTGCTCAAAACCATAGAGATGTGTGTATATGTCTCTCTAAGACACATATGATAATTTTTTGTAAAAGTGATTGTTATAAATTTGTTAAGTTTAATTGATCAAGCAGGAAGCATTTGTATCTGGTGACATTGCTTTCTAATGTCATTGAGTATGGTGCGGGTAATTTCAGTGTGTTTTGCACTTTTTGGGTTACAATCATTTGTAAAGTGTTGTCAGAGGTTTATTAAGTGCTTTTAGCAGGTTAATTACTTATGTGAAACATGGCCAGTTAACATGTCGTTCAGTATCAATAATCTAGGTTGTGATCAGAAAAACAGGACTGGCACATGTTAAGTATAGAATTATTTTTCACCAAACTAAATCTATGTTTAATGTTAACAACTCAGCAAGTATGAAATCTCTTCTAAAAATACCTAAAACTTAGATTCCAATCTGTCTCAATGCGCTGAAACTTATTGAATGGTTTATCATGGGGTTTTCGACTTTAAATCCATTCCAATCCATTTGTCAGCCCCACAATAACTTATTTATCTAATGGTTTTCAAACACATTTGGCACACAAAAACACCTCTAGACCTTGCATGGGTACAATTGTTTAAATACTAAATTATACTGGCACTGTGTAATTTAGTATTGTCTAAAGTTCAGGCTAATATGCATACTTAGCACTAGGCAGTAGGGTGACGATAACTGCAAAAATAGTAGGCAAATTAGTAAAATATAGCAGCAAATATTTTTCAGCCCATGCAGGACTTTGTCAGTGTATAGCCTGTCAGAACAAATAGACAATAGTATTCCACTCAATTAGTAAACTTATTTTATTACGTTTTGTTACTTTTTATTTTTTGCTCTTTTTTTTTTGGCCAAGTTGAAGTTACTTTTAAACTATAAAACATGTACAAAACAACACTCAAAATGATTCATTATACATCATTAATTTAATACGATTGTTTAAATGGAAAAAATGAATTCAAACATATTACAGATCACCATTATTACGTTTTCTATCACATTTAACAAATCATTTGGCAGCTATCTTTTAATTTCATGAAGATCTCTTAAAAACTTGAAGAGAATATATATATAAATCATGTGATGCCTGTTTCTTAAAGTTTTTTCATGTGTTTACTTATCCTAAAAGGAATAAAAATCCAAAATATAGCAACACGTCTTTTGTGTTATTTATGTATTAAATAAATGCATTAATTAAATAATGTATTTATTTATTTTCAAATTGATATGGAATCTTAGCTGACTTATTCAAAGTATTTTTACAGAAATTAACAAAAAGCTTAGAATCTCTGCCCATGTAATTAAAGGGACACTGAACCCAATTTTTTTCTTTTGTGATTCAGATAGAACATGCTATTTTAAGCAACTTTCTAATTTACTCCTATTATCAAATTTTCTTCATTCTCTTGGTATCTTTATTTGAAATGCAAGAATGTAAGTTTAGATGCCGGCCCATTTTTGGTGAACACACTGTGTTGTTCTTGCTGATTGGTGGATAAATTCACCCACCAATAAACAAGTGCTTTCCATGGTCCTGAACAAAAAAAAAATAACTTAGATGCCTTCTTTTTCAAATAAAGAAAGCAAGAGAACAAAGAAAAATTGATAATAGGAGTAAATTAGAAAGTTGCTTAAATTTGCATTCTCTACCTGAATCATGAAAGAAAAAAATTTGGGTTCAGTGTCCCTTTAAGTCATACAACTTTTAAACTGGTTAGGTTTATTCATATCAATCTTAAAGTGATGGTAAAGTCCAAATTAAACTTTCATGATTCAGATAGGGCGTGCCATTTTAAACAACTTTCTAATTTACTTTTATCATCAATTTAGCTTTGTTCTCTTGGTATTCTTAGTAAAAAGCTAAACCTAGGTAGGCTCATATGCTAATTTCTAAGCCCTTGAAGGCCGCCTCTTATCTGAGTTTTTCACTGCTAGAGGGCGTTAGTTCATGTATTTCATATTAATATCATAGTGCTCATGCACGTGGAGTTATTTAAGAGTCAGTGCTAATTGCCTGAAATGCAAGTCTGTCAAAAGATCTGAGATAAGGAGGCAGTTAGCAGAAGCTTAGATACAGGGTAATTACAGAGGTAAAAAGTATATTTCTGTAACAGTGTTGGGTGATGGTAAATAAAGGGAGTATCTACCTTTTAAAACTTTACTATACCTTTAATGTTCATTTTCAGGGCTCCATTTATCAAGCTGCAGGTGCAGCTTTGGATCACCTTTGGTGCTGCAGCCAACAGTCCATCAGGAGTTTATTAAATAGGGCCCTTAAAGTCTAATGTTGAAAATAAAATGTATAGGTTTTAACCCCTACAGCCAAATGGAGTTCGATAATATGTCATGCAGTACATAGCTAATCTTACTGCACAACATAGATCTACGTTCATAATGCTGGAAGCCCAAGCAGTCGACCCGAGACTTACAGTTTGTGGGTTTCCAGCATCTGTCTTCATATGGTAATGGAGCACAATCAGTACTTTGTTACAATATGAAGACAGATTTCCAGATAGTTAGAGACAGTGACACTGTCAGTAATGATCATCAGTTGGTGCCAACAGGATGTGTGAGAGGCGGGCTTGCGGCCCAGTGACAGAGGGAAGGAATGAGCGGGACCCTACGCTGCTGAAAATAAATTGTGAAGGGAGAGGGAGTGATGGGATGCTACACAACAAAAAAAAATATTGTCGGCAGGGTGGATACCTACACTACAGAACACATTTTAATAAATAGAATTGAAAAAAAAACAAAAAACAAACAAACTGGGTACTGGTAGACAGCTGTCATTACCTAAGATGTCTGCCGTTATTGGGTGGTGGGTTAAAGAGTTGTTTGGGAGAGATCAGGGAGGTCGGAGGGTTGAGAACTGAGAAGGGATCTCTACATGGAAGAAGAAAAATAAATAATAATACAAATATAATAATAATAATGATAACAATAATAAAATACCTAAACTGCATACTGGCAGTACCTAAGATGATGGTGAGGAGTGTTGGGTGGGAAGCTGTTTGGGATGGTTCGGAGAGGTGTCAGGGGGGAAGGTTATCCCTACATTACAATATTATTACCACCTAACTAATAAACCCCTTCACTGCCGGGAATTTCAGAAGAGTAGTGTGCAGCTGTAATTATAGGCATTCTAGTTACCAAAAAGCAATGGCAAGGCCATGCATGTCCACTATTTCTGTACAAAGAGGATCCAGAGACGCTTTTACAACCATTTGTGTTATGACTGCACAAGCAGTATGTAAATAATTTCATTGAAAAACCTAAAGTTTTGGATTAAGTTAACAATTTTTTTTATGTAACCACATTTGGCAAATATGAAATATACTAAAATAGGCCTAGACCAATACCTTGGGTTTTCTACTTAAAATAAATATAGGTAAATAATAAAAATAAAAAAATGAGGTTCTATTTCTGTTTTAATGGAGTGATAGCAAAAAAAAATACGAAAAAACTCTGTTACTTTTAGCAAGTTTTTTTTCTAAAATTACAGGTACTGAAGGGGTTAACTGTATTCAAGTTAATGGCTTATTCTATTCACAAAGAAGTAATTGCGTGTTCTATATATAAAATAAAACTGTTTAATTTCCTTAGTTAAAATAATGATTTAGCATAGTGTATATATGTGTGTAAAGTCTTATTTTATGTGACATTTTTTGTATGTTTTTTGTCTTGCAACAGGAGGAATCAAGGGCATGTAACAAATAAGAAATCTCCACGTCGTTTCTGTGGTCGATTTAGCCGAATCAGCATGAAGCTGCCTCGGATTCCCTTGCGCAGACAGAAACTGCCAAAAGTTGTGGGTAAGATTTATTTATTATGTTTTGCCAAGATTTCTTTTTAGTGATCCTGCTAAATATGATATTTAAACAGATGACTCAGTTCCACTGAAATATTTTGTTAAGCCACTTGGAAAATGCTTTAGTAGCCCCATGAAAAGAGCTAACAATGGAAAACACGATTTTCAGAACCACTTGTTTTTGCTTCTACACCTATGACCAATATTTTTTAATACATTTATTTGCTTTGTTTATTAAATCCTGAGCTCTTCATATAATTTAAAAGCAAGACTGTAGCCTTTAGTAGATACTAATATGTAAGTACCATAAGCACATTTTGTATTGCAATTAACGACTCAATCTTGAATGTGTTTCAATTTAGCTAAACAAACTTTTTGTTTGTAATATTTTGTTACATCTGCTTGAATTGCAAATTGAACAGCATTTTAAAGATATTGCAGATTTTTTAATGAGAAATGAATGATTTAACAATTCAAAAATACAAAGAAGAGCAATTCACACATAGAAAGGTGACAAGATTGCATTTGGTATATTGTTTATGAGACTGTTACTTTACATTATCAATCTTTTTTTTTTTGGTAACTAGAATGCCTCTAATAGCAGATTGACACCCCCTGCTAGCACCTCGAATGTGCAGGGGGCGGCATTGTGAAAGAATTTCAAGAGAAATTCTTGTGCAATGATATATCAATGTCTGTCTGCATAATGATAAATTTGCCACATAGTCTCATTTCTAATCATGCTTAATTCATTTTTATTCAAAAATTAGAAATAAATATATCAGGACCGGCATTTTTCATAACTTGTTTCTTTACTTTTTTATCAATCAGGAAAGAGGTTTAATGGCGGAGCAATGTTTTTCAAATAAATACAATCTTCTTGTATCATATAATAATTATATTATCATCATGTGTTACATTATAATGCTAATAATAGGGTCCTTTGTATGTGTTCTAACCTTAGGGTCAAAGGTTATAACTCCATCAGAGCCAGCTCAGCCTTTCATCCTTCTAAGGTTGATAAATTGAGCACAATTAAGTTGGATAATAACAGCTATTATTTATTATATGCTGCTGATTGGCTAAGTCCAACGGTGTGCACTAACATAAGTTGAGTTAAAAAAAACTATGTATAAATAATGCAAAAATAATGCTACATAATTAAAGCAAATTTATATAAGATGAACTATTGTTTATTGAAAGTAAAATGTTTGTGTGCAAACGAAAGCCGACTTGTGCTAACTTGACGACTTCAGATATCGCAACCAAGCTAACTTCATTTATATTGTGTTTTTTTGACTAGGTATAAAAACTGCATGTTAATACAATTTAAAGAAGGGTATAAAAGAACAGAATGCTCTTTAAATTGAGGAATAGTATTACATTTGACCATTCTAACCAATTATATATGAACTGATACTAATTTGTAAAGCAAATGAATTCACCAAATGTTTTCACCACACAATTAATATACTCACAACTATAATACATTATTTATCCCGGTTCTCTCAAATAATGTGAAAGAAAAAAAAAAAAAAAAAAAAATTGAATTGGGGAAGTTCAATCCCTACATCAATAATAACAATCACATTTAACAGAGCTTCTGTCTTCTGTCTAAATTCATAATTTATATTACCTTTTTTAATGATGTTTATGCAACATTTTGTATTGGATAATACATGTATTTCGAAATAAATGCTTGCATTAATACAGTACCTCACACTCTGGCAATATGGAAAAATATAAAATTTGCTGCTTATTTACTGCTTCTTGATGATTAAAAATTGGAAGTAATGTTTCCAGTATTAAGGCTACAGATGCATAGTAATTTGCAAGAGTATCTATTTTGTACATCTGCCTTGTACTGTGGATGAAGAGTGGGCTGCACACTGTAACTCCAGGGATTATGAGAGAAAATATGTTGTAAGCCATAGAGGGAGCAGATGGTTGGGAAGAACTTTGAGGTATATGAGTGTGCCAGGTTATTAATTGTTTTGTGTAAAAGAATCAAAACTTTAATATGAGATATGAAAGATATGGCTAGCCAGTTCAGGGACTGAGGATGAAACAGCAAGTGTTAAACCAGAATGTTGAGTCTGGCAAATCTGATGAGGGATTGGAGAATGGAAAGCCATGTAGTGGATCACAGTAATCAAAAAGGAAAATAACAAGATATGGATATATATTAAATATAGCAGTACATGAAACTGAATAACTTTAAAGAAACATTAGACAGTAAATACAACTTGTTTTTCCCTTAATGTGTTTACAATGACTTGTTATACCAGCAGCACAGTATAAAATGTATAAGAAATAGATTATTTGGGTTTATTTTATGTGTGTAATAGCTGGTTTTGTTCTTTGTCATCACAACCCATCAGCATGGGTTGAGATTGCAGGGAAGGCAATTAAGAAATTAAAGAAGGAACAGAAAGTGTCCTAGCCACTTTTCCAATAAGCTCCCCACAAGCTTAATATACAAATTTCACACAAGTTTTAAAGAATGAAAAAGGGCGCTTCCACAGCTGACAAGGAGTAAATATCAAAGTTTTTCTAAACAATTTTAAATAAATCCAAAACACTTCTGACTATAAAGATAATTTCATATTTTATGTATAGAAAAAAGTATAGAAAAAAATATATATTCAAATTTAAAAAACAGTTGCAGTATATCAGCAACAATGTAATAGCAGCGTTTATAGCAACAGTTTTAACAAACCGTAGCAATATATAAACAAAAATGTTATAGGAGCATTTATAGCAATAATGTATCTGTGTTAGTCTAAACCGCACAACTGTCAGTTTATACAGCACTAATTATGCAGCAAAAAATAAACCTTTTATATTCACTAAAAAAGTTCTTTATATTTCAAAAGGTATTAAGCATAAAGAACATATATAGAAAAAAATATATATTCAAATTTTAAAAAGCAGTTGCAGTATATCAACAACAATGTAATAGCAGTCGGCTAGATTACAAGTTTTGCGTTATGAGGGGTGCGGTACTAATTTGTACGTTATTGTCACCGCTCACTTACCTACAGCACTGGTATTACAGGTTTTCATAAACCCGGCGTTAAAAGACAAGAAGTGAGCGTAGAGCAAACTTGTGCTCCATACCACACTCCAATATCAGCGCTGCTTAAGTTAGCGGTGAGCTGGTTGTACGTGCTCGTGCACGATTTCCCCATAGACATCAATGGGGAGAGCCGGCTGAAAAAAAGCCTAACACCTGCCAAAAAGCAGCGTAAAGCTCCGTAACGCAGCCCCATTGATTCCTATGGGGAAACAAAATTTATGTTTACACCTAACATAAACTCTGAGTCTAAACACCCCTAATCTTACACTTATTAACCCCTAATCTGCCGCCCCTGACATCGCCGACACCTACATTATATTTATTAACCCCTAATCTGCTGTTCCGGACATTTTCAACACTATAATAAACATATTAACCCCTAAACCGCCGCACTCCCGCATCTCAAACACTATTTAAATAATATTAACCCCTAATCTGCCGTCCCTGACATTGCCACCTACCTACATTTATTAACCCCTAATCTGTCGCCGCCACTATACTAAAGTTATTAACCCCTAAACCATACACTAACACCTAACCTTACACTACAATTAAATAAATTATATAAATTAAATACAATTAACTAAATTAAATACAAATACCTAAATTACAAAAACAAACAAACACTAAATTACACAAAATAAAAAAAAGATATTCAAACTAATTACACCTAATCTAATAGCCCTATCAAAATAAAGGTAGCCCCCCAAAATAAAAAAACCCTAGCCTAAGCTAAACTACCAATAGCCCTTAAAAGGGCCTTTTGCGGGGCATTGCCCCAAAGAAATCAGCTCTTTTACCTGTAAAAAAAATACAAACAACCCCCCCAACAGTAAAAACCCACCACCCACACAACCAACCCCCCAAATAAAACCCTAACTAAAAAAAACTAAGCTCCCCATTGCCCTGAAAAGGGCATTTGGATGGGCATTGCCCTTAAAAGGGCATTTAGCTCTATTGCTGCCCAAACCCTAACCTAAAAATAAAACCCACCCAATAAACCCTTAAAAATAACCTAACACTAACCCCCTGAAGATCCACTTACAGTTTTGAAGAGCCGACATCCATTCATCTCAACGAAGCGGCAAGAAGTCCTCAATGAAGCCGGGAGAAGTCTTCATCCAAGCCGGGTGAAGTGGTCCTCCAGAAGGGCAGAAGTCTTCATCCAGATGAGATCTTCTATCTTCATCCATCCGGCGCGGAGCGGGTCCATCTTCAAGACACCCAGCGCGGAGCATCCTCTTCTTACGACAACTCCGAACGAATGAAGGTTCCTTTAAGTGACGTCATCCAAGATGGCGTCCCTTAGATTCAGATTGGCTGATAGGATTCTATCAGCCAATCGGAATTAAGGTTGAAAAAATACTATTGGCTGATGCAATCAGCCAATAGGATTGAACTTCAATCCTATTGGCTGATCCAATCAACCAATAGGATTGAGCTTGCATTCTATTGGCTGTTCCAATCAACCAATAGAATGCAAGCTCAATCCTATTGGCTGATTGGATCGGCCAATAGGATTGAAATTCAATCCTAATGGCTGATTGCATCAGCCAATAGGATTTTTTCAACCTTAATTCCGATTGGCTGATAGAATTCTATCAGTCAATCGGAATCTAAGGGACGCCATCTTGGATGACGTCATTTAAAGGAACCTTCATTCGGGAAGAAGACTTCGTTCGGGGAGGATGCTCCGCGCCGGATGTCTTGAAGATGAACCCGCTCCGCATCAGATGGATGAAGATAGAAGATGCCGTCTGGATGAAGACTTCTGCCCGTCTGGAGGACCACTTCTTCCGGCTTGGATGAAGACTTCTCCCAGCTTCGTTGAGGACTTCTTGCCGCTTCGATGAGGACTTCTCCCGGCTTCGTTGAGGATGGATGTCGGATCTTCAAAACTGTAAGTAGATCTTCAGGGGGTTAGTGTTAGGTTTTTTTAAGGGTTTATTGGGTGGGTTTTTTTTATAGGTAAATTTGTATTTATTTTAGCTAGGTAGTTAGTAAATAGTTAATAACTATTTAGTAACTATTCTACATAGTTCAAATAAATACAAACTTGCCTGTAAAATAAAAATAAACCCTAAGCTAGATACAATGTAACTATTAATTATATTGTAGCTAGCTTAGGGTTTGTTTTACAGGTAAGTATTTAGTTTTAAATAGGAATTATTTAGTTATTAATTGTAGGTATTAATTAGATTTTTTTAAATTATATTTAAGTTAGGGGGTGTTAGGGTTAGACTTAGGTTTAGGGGTTAATAAATATAATATAGCGGCGATGACGTTGGGGGCGGCAGATTAGGGGTTAATAAATGTAGGTAGGTGGCGGCGATGTTAGGGACAGCAGATTAGGGGTTAATAATATTTAACTAGTGTTTGCGAGGCAGGAGTGCGGCGGTTTAGGGGTTAATATGTTTATTCTAGTGGCCGCGATGTCTGGAGCGGCAGATTAGGGGTTAATATTTTAGTGTTTGTGATGCGGGAGGGCCTCGGTTTAGGGGTTAATAGGTAGTTTATGGGTGTTAGTGTACTTTTTAGCACTTTAGTTATGAGTTTTATGCTACGGCTTTGTAGTGTAAAACTCATAACTACCGACTTTAGAATGCGTTACGAATCTTGCGGGATAGGCTGTACCTCTCACTTTTTGGCCTGAAAAAAAAACTTGTAATACCGACGCAATGGAAGTTCCATTGAAAAAAGACTATACACAAATTGCGTAAGTTGATTTGCGGTAAGGCAAAAAAAGTGTGCGGGACAGCTGTACCTACAAGACTCGTAATAGCAGCGGTAGTAAAAAAGCAGCGTTATGAGCCTTAACGCTGCTTTTTTACTCATAACGCAAGACTCGTAATCTAGCCGTATGTTTGCACAGCTTTTTTATAGCCTGTACTTAAGTATATAAACTTTCAATATAGGTATTAGGTAGGGATACCACAGGCAAAATCCACTATTTCAAATGCTGATATGAATGATATAAATGTAAATGAACTAATTGTAAACAGTTTAATATAGTCCCGCAGGTAAAATGGATCATTGGGAACAAATTAAAGGGGAGCATTTTGAGGTAAACTGTTCTTTTAACTAATACTTTTAATGACAATAGGTTAAACATTTGTGTAAAATTCTTACTTATACAAAGTGCAACAACTTTTTTATTACTTAGTTTATTTATTTTGCACCTTTTTTCTGTAATTTAAGAATTGTGAAGTCCTGAAAGTAGAAATAACACACCCAGACTTCAAAAGCCTAATATTTCCACATATCTCTCCCTTTGCAGTTTATTTTTTTAACTTTTCTGCCGAGGCCAAACAATGTGGATTTTTGTTAACAAAATGACAGTGGCAAACCCTGTCACCTCTATTCAAAAGTCCAGATTGACTCTTCTAAATCAGATTTCCAGTAAGCAGGCATTTTTTTAAATTATCCAAAGCAATAAAAATTATTCCTATTCTTATACCCTTTTAAAAAAATAAAAAGCCTACCCCAAAATAAAAACCCCTAATCTATAATAAACAACCAAGGGCCCTTAAAAGGGCCTTTTATAGGGCATTGCCCTAAAGAAATCAGCTATTTTCCTACAAAAGAAAAACAAACACCCCCTAACAGTATACAAACCCCCACCCCCCAAACTAACAAAATAAAAATAAAGTAAAACCTAATCTACTCATTGCCCTGAAAAGGGCATTTGTATGGGCAGGTCTTTTTCCTGCCCTTAAAGGGGCATTCAGCTATGAAATGCCCAACCCCTAATCTAAAAATAAAAACCCACCCAAAATAATAACAATGATTCCTATCCTAATACCCATTTAAAAAATAAAAACACCCCAAAATAAAAAAAAAAACTAATCTAGAATAAACTGCCAATAGTTCTTAAAAGGGCCTTTTGTAGGGCATTGCCATAAGTTAAACTGCTCATTTACCTGAAAAAAAAAATACAAAGACCCACTAACATTACAAACCCCCACCCCACCCCCCCAAACCCACAAAATAAAAAAAAAACTATCTAAAAAACCTAATCTACCCATTGCCCTGAAAACGGCATTTGTATTGGGCTTTGCCCTGAAAAGGGCATACAGCTCTTTTGCTGCCCTTAAAAGGGCATTCAGCTCTTTTAAGAGTGCCCACCCTAAACTAAAAAAAAAGCACCACCCCAAAAAAACCTTAAAAAACCTGACACTGAGTCCTCTTTAGGTACTCACAGTCATTGAAGTCCCGCTTGAATGATCTTCATCCCGGCGGCTCAATCTTTATCCAGGCGGCATCTTCATCCAGACGGCTTCATCTTCATCCATCGTGAGACCGGCATCTTCTTCATCCCTGCGGAGGCGGAGCAGCAATGCACGAAGGCGGAGGTCCAGACGGAGGTCCATCAATCCGACGTGGAGGTCCTCTTCATGCGATCGTCCGCCGAACACTGAGGATTGAAATGCAAGGTACCCCTTTTATACATTGGCTAAAACATTTGAATCAGCCAATAGGAATTAGGGCTGCTAAAATCCTATTGGCTGTTCAAATCAGCCAATAAAATGAGAGCTACTGAAATTCTATTTTCTATTCAAATCAGAAAATAGAATTTCAGTAGCTCTCATCCTATTGGCTGATTTGAAAAGCCAATAGGATTTTAGCAGCCCTAATTCCTATTGGATGATTCAAAAATTTCAGCCAATAGGAATGCAATGGTACCCCCAGTATAAAATGGGTACCTTGCATTTCAATCGATCACATGAAGGGGACCTCCCCTTGAACCTCGCCTTGGACCTTCGCCTGGACCTCTGCCTCCGCAGGGATGAAGAAGATGCGGGTCCCGTGATGGATAAAGATAAAGCCGTCTGGATGAAGATGGAGCCACTGGGATGAAGATCCTTCAAGCGGGACTTCAGCAACTGTGAGAACCTAAAGAGTGGTTAGTGTTAGGTTTTTTTGGGTGGGTTGTTTTTTAGATTAGGGGTTGGGTATTTCTTAAAAGAGCTAAATGCCCTTTTCAGGGCAAGAAAAAGAACTAAATGCCCTTTTAAGGGCAATGCCCATATAAATGCCCCTTTCAGGGCAATGGGTAGATTAGTTTTTTTTAGATATTTTTTTATTTTGTGGGTTTGGGGGGTGGGGATTTGTAATGTTAGGGGGGATTTGTATTTTTTTTTTGCAGGTAAAAGAGCTGTTTAACTTAGGGCAAGGGCAATGCCATACAAAAGGCCCTTTTTAGGGCTATAGGTAGTTTATTATAGATTAGGTTTTTTATTTTGGGGTGTTTTTTTAATGGGTATTAGAAGAGGATTAATTGTTATTATTTTGGATAATTTGTTTGTTATTTTGTGTAATGTTTTATTTTTAATGGGCAGCAAAAAAGCTGAATGCCCTTTTAAGGGCAATGCCCATGCAAATGCCCTTTTCAGGGCAATGGGTAGATTATCTTTTACTTTATTTTTATTTTGTGTGTTTGAGGGGTGGGGGTTGTATACTGTTAGGGGGTGTTTGTTTTTCTTTTATAGAAAAAGAGCTGATGTCTTTAGGGCAATGCCCTACAAAAGGCCCTTTTAAGGGCCCTTGGTAGTTTATTATAGATTAGGGTTTTTTATTTTGGGGTGTTTTTTTATTTTTTAAAAGGGTATTAGAAAAGGAATTTTTTTTATTATTTTGGATAATTTTGTTTGTAATTTTTTTAATGGTAGGTTTTTTTATTTTTTGTAATTTTAGTGTTTTTTATTTTTTCTAATGTTAGGTGATATTGTAAGGCAGCTTAGGTTTTATTTGAAAGGTAAATTTGTATTTATTTTAACTAGGTAGTTAGTTAATAGTTAATAACTATTTACTAACTAGTCTACCTAGTTAAAATAAATACAAACTTACCTGTGAAATAAAAATAAAATCTAAACTAGCTACAATATAACTATTATTTATATTGTAGCTAGCTTAGGTTTTATTTCACAAGTAAGTATGTATTTAGTTTTAAATAGGTATTATTTAGTTCATAATTGTAACGTTAATTTAGCTCTATTTTAATTATGTTAAAGTTAGGGGGGTTAGGGTTACGTTTAGGGATTAATATTTTAATTTAGGTTTTTGCGATGTGGGGGGCTGCCGGTTTATTTGTTAATAGGTTTATTTAGTGGTAATGATGTGGGAGGCCAGAGGTTTAGGGGTTAATAACTTTATTTAGTGGTGGCGATGTCGGGGAGCGGTGGAATAGGGGTTAATAGGTTTATTATAATGTGGGCAATGTTGGGGTACGAGGGAATAGGGGTTAATAACTTTAGTATAGTGGCGGCAATATAGGGGGCGGCAGATTAGGGTTTATAACATTATGTAGGTGTCAGCGATGTCAGGGGCAGCAGATTAGGGGTGTTTAGATGCTGGGTTTATGTTAGGGTGTTAGGTTTAAACGTAATTTTTTTTTCCCCATAGACATCAATGGGGCTGTGTTACAAAGCTTTTCATTCCACGATCGACATTGATGCTTATGGGGAAAGCGTGCACGAGCACGTCAAAACAGCACTTGTATTTTGTGCGGTATGGAGCTTAAAACCACCATATCACACGCACAAGCCAGCTGTTTCAAAACTTGTAATGGCTGCGCTATAGAGGGTGAAATAACGCAACTTTTGTTGCATTCGTTAAATTCCCTTTAGCGCGCATAACTTGTAATCTACCTGATAGTTAGCAAGTCATATGACACCAATGATTTATGTTTAGGTCTCTGAGCCCTAAATTACATAAAGGACATCATAGTCAAGATGAAATGCATAATTCAAAACAATCCTTCTAGTAATATATGCCACAGTTTTAGTGCTAGATTTTATTGTGTGCACCCACATTGAAGGCTTGTGATTTCGCAGAAATGCATATTATCATCAATGGTGATGTGAATAATAACATAGTTGCCAATAATAATATATGATTAAGAATAATAAATGATTGTTTTACAAACTAATAATCAAAGACTTTTTCTGTCTGTGGAAAACGGAAAGGCACGTACTGTAGCATGTTTTTTTTCAGGAACAGAGTCACACATTCTATCAGAGGATATGTGTCATGAACAAAGAGGAAGTTGTTAAATACTCTACTTTTTATTGTTTCAACTCTGACCTAAGCTCATTTATATGTCATGTCATGATTATATGCCTTCCTCTTTTGCAATATGTGCATTTACTGGGACATAGTCAATAACAAATACAAAATATACATAATCCTCTTAGAATTCTTCCAAAAATCCATTCATTCGAAAACTCAGTGTGAGGAACAGCTGGTGACTTTTGACTAACATATCTGTTAAATCACAGATTGTACTTACGTGTTTTCATAACAAATGTTTAAAGTCTAATTTTAAAAAACAACTTAATAATAATTTTAAATGAAATCATTAATTTAAAATGTAAAGTGAACGGCTCAAAAGTTACTATACATAAATAGATAATAGAGAGATAGCTTAATCTACACCTATTTCTATGAAATTTAGTGAACATAAACCACATAGCTATTTTAAATTATTGTATCAATATTATTGTACTATAGCTTTGAGATAAACTTACATTTTTGGGATTTAAGACATGGACAAATTTGATTGTATTATTCAAATAGTTGATAGAATGGTAACCTTGCCGTTTATTGTACCATTTAAGGGTTTGATTACAAGTGGAGCAAAAATTTATTGCACGCCTGTAAACAGGCAAATTCTCCCATTTATGGGTGCACGATAAAAAAACATTACAGTTAGCGCTCAGAAAATTAACCAGAGGTCAGACCTCTGGTTCATTTTTTAAATGTACCCCAATTTCCCCCAAAATACAGTGTAGTAATCTTTATTAAAAAAATAAAAATAGTAGCATCTTTATTTTTTAGTAAAGTAACTGCACAAAGCAGTTATGATGGGCTAAAGTTGTCAGGTGTGGGGTGTTAGAAAAAACAGCAGTGGCACTGAAAAGTGCCTTTACATTGCGGTCTAGGGGAACTGTGTGCTCCATATAAATATATATTTATATATTCATATACTGTACATAAATATTTACAATTGCTGCCCATCGCTGCGTGACTTACCCCCTTCACTGTGCTAGGGTCTCATGCCGTGTCTCACGTAAAAAAAAAAAAAAAAAAAAAGTATATATATATTTAATAATCAGTGGGGTTAGCAGCCAGCTATTAGCTATGCAAATATTTCTTAAATTACTAAGGCCTAGATTTGGAGTTTGGCGGTAAAAGGGCTGTTAACGCTCCGCGGGCTTTTTTCTGGCCGCACCATAAAATTAACTCTGGTATCGAGAGTTCAAACAAATGCTGCGTTAGGCTCCAAAAAAGGAGCGTAGAGCATTTTTACCGCAAATGCAACTCTCGATACCAGAGTTGCTTACGGACGCGGCCGGCCTCAAAAACGTGCTCGTGCACGATTCCCCCATAGGAAACAATGGGGCTGTTTGAGCTGAAAAAAAACCTAACACCTGCAAAAAAGCAGCGTTCAGCTCCTAACGCAGCCCCATTGTTTCCTATGGGGAAACACTTCATACGTCTGCACCTAACACTCTAACATGTACCCCGAGTCTAAACACCCCTAACCTTACACTTATTAACCCCTAATCTGCCGCCCCCGCTATCGCTGACCCCTGCATATTTTTTTAAACCCCTAATCTGCCGCTCCGTAAACCGCCGCAACCTACGTTATCCCTATGTACCCCTAATCTGCTGCCCTAACATCGCCGACCCCTATATTATATTTATTAACCCCTAATCGGCCCCCCTCAACGTCGCCGACACCTGCCTACACTTATTAACCCCTAATCTGCCGAGCGGACCTGAGCGCTACTATAATAAAGTTATTAACCCCTAATCCGCCTCACTAACCCTATCATAAATAGTATTAACCCCTAATCTGCCCTCCCTAACATCGCCGACACCTACCTTCAATTATTAACCCCTAATCTTCCGAGCGGAGCTCACCGCTATTCTAATAAATGGATTAACCCCTAAAGCTAAGTCTAACCCTAACACTAACACCCCCCTAAGTTTAATATAATTTTTATCTAACGAAATAAATTAACTCTTATTAAATAAATGATTCCTATTTAAAGCTAAATACTTACCTGTAAAATAAACCCTAATATAGCTACAATATAAATTATAATTATATTATAGCTATTTTAGGATTAATATTTATTTTACAGGCAACTTTGTAATTATTTTAACCAGGTACAATAGCTATTAAATAGTTAAGAACTATTTAATAGTTACCTAGTTAAAATAATAACAAATTTACCTGTAAAATAAATCCTAACCTAAGATATAATTAAACCTAACACTACCCTATCAATAAAATAATTAAATAAACTACCTACAATTACCTACAATTAACCTAACACTACACTATCAATAAATTAATTAAACACAATTCCTACAAATAAATACAATTAAATAAACTAGCTAAAGTACAAAAAATAAAAAAGAACTAAGTTACAGAAAATAAAAAAATATTTACAAACATAAGAAAAATATTACAACAATTTTAAACTAATTACACCTACTCTAAGCCCCCTAATAAAATAACAAAGCCCCCCAAAATAAAAAATTCCCTATCCTATTCTAAATTAAAAAAGTTACAAGCTCTTTTACCTTACCAGCCCTGAACAGGGCCCTTTGCGGGGCATGCCCCAAGAAGTTCAGCTCTTTTGCCTGTAAAAAAAAACATACAATACCCCCCCCCCCCCAACATTACAACCCACCACCCACATACCCCTAATCTAACCCAAACCCCCCTTAAATAAACCTAACACTAATCCCCTGAAGATCTTCCTACCTTGTCTTCACCATCCAGGTATCACCGATCCGTCCTGGCTCCAAGATCTTCATCCAACCCAAGCGGGGGTTGGCGATCCATAATCCGGTGCTGAAGAGGTCCAGAAGAGGCTCCAAAGTCTTCCTCCTATCCGGCAAGAAGAGGACATCCGGACCGGCAAACATCTTCTCCAAGCGGCATCTTCGATCTTCTTCCATCCGGAGCGAAGCGGCAGGATCCTGAAGACCTCCAGCGCGGAACATCCATCCGGACCGACGACTGAACGACGAATGACTGTTCCTTTAAGGGACGTCATCCAAGATGGCGTCCCTCGAATTCCGATTGGCTGATAGGATTCTATCAGCCAATCGGAATTAAGGTAGGAATTTTCTGATTGGCTGATGGAATCAGCCAATCAGAATCAAGTTCAATCCGATTGGCTGATCCAATCAGCCAATCAGATTGAGCTCGCATTCTATTGGCTGTTCCGATCAGCCAATAGAATGCGAGCTCAATCTGATTGGCTGATTGGATCGGCCAATCGGATTGAACTAGATTCTGATTGGCTGATTCCATCAGCCAATCAGAAAATTCCTACCTTAATTCCGATTGGCTGATAGAATCCTATCAGCCAATCGGAATTCGAGGGACGCCATCTTGGATGACGTCCCTTAAAGGAACAGTCATTCGTCGTTCAGTCGTCGGTCCGGATGGATGTTCCGCGCTGGAGGTCTTCAGGATCCTGCCGCTTCGCTCCGGATGGAAGAAGATCGAAGATGCCGCTTGGAGAAGATGTTTGCCGGTCCGGATGTCCTCTTCTTGCCGGATAGGAGGAAGACTTTGGAGCCTCTTCTGGACCTCTTCAGCACCGGATTATGGATCGCCAACCCCCGCTTGGGTTGGATGAAGATCTTGGAGCCAGGACGGATCGGTGATACCTGGATGGTGAAGACAAGGTAGGAAGATCTTCAGGGGATTAGTGTTAGGTTTATTTAAGGGGGGTTTGGGTTAGATTAGGGGTATGTGGGTGGTGGGTTGTAATGTTGGGGGGGGGGTATTGTATGTTTTTTTTTACAGGCAAAAGAGCTGAACTTCTTGGGGCATGCCCCGCAAAGGGCCCTGTTCAGGGCTGGTAAGGTAAAAGAGCTTGTAACTTTTTTAATTTAGAATAGGGTAGGGAATTTTTTATTTTGGGGGGCTTTGTTATTTTATTAGGGGGCTTAGAGTAGGTGTAATTAGTTTAAAATTGTTGTAATATTTTTCTTATGTTTGTAAATATTTTTTTATTTTCTGTAACTTAGTTCTTTTTTATTTTTTGTACTTTAGCTAGTTTATTTAATTGTATTTATTTGTAGGAATTGTGTTTAATTAATTTATTGATAGTGTAGTGTTAGGTTAATTGTAGGTAATTGTAGGTAGTTTATTTAATTATTTTATTGATAGGGTAGTGTTAGGTTTAATTATATCTTAGGTTAGGATTTATTTTACAGGTAAATTTGTTATTATTTTAACTAGGTAACTATTAAATAGTTCTTAACTGTTTAATAGCTATTTTACCTGGTTAAAATAATTACAAAGTTGCCTGTAAAATAAATATTAATCCTAAAATAGCTATAATATAATTATAATTTATATTGTAGCTATATTAGGATTTATTTTACAGGTAAGTATTTAGCTTTAAATAGGAATCATTTATTTAATAAGAGTTAATTTATTTCGTAAGATAAAAATTATATTTAACTTAGGGGGGTGTTAGTGTTAGGGTTAGACTTAGCTTTAGGGGTTAATCAATTTATTAGAGTAGCGGTGAGCTCCGGTCGGCAGATTAGGGGTTAATAATTGAAGGTAGGTGTCGGCGATGTTAGGGAGGGCAGATTAGGGGTTAATACTATTTATGATAGGGTTAGTGAGGCGGATTAGGGGTTAATAACTTTATTATAGTAGCGCTCAGGTCCGCTCGGCAGATTAGGGGTTAATAAGTGTAAGCAGGTGTCGGCGACGTTGAGGGGGGCAGATTAGGGGTTAATAAATATAATATAGGGGTCGGCGATGTTAGGGCAGCAGATTAGGGGTACATAGGGATAACGTAGGTGGCGGCGATTTGCGGTCGGAAGATTAGGGGTTAATTATTTTAAGTAGCTGGCGGCGACGTTGTGGGGGGCAAGTTAGGGGTTAATAAATGTAATACAGGGGTCGGCGGGGTTAGGGGCAGCAGATTAGGGGTACATAAGTATAACGTAGTTGGCGGTCGGCAGATTAGGGGTTAAAAATTTTAATCGAGTGGCGGCGGTGTGGGGGGACCTCGGTTTAGGGGTACATAGGTAGTTTATGGGTGTTAGTGTACTTTAGGGTACAGTAGTTAAGAGCTTTATGAACCGGCGTTAGCCAGAAAGCTCTTAACTCCTGCTATTTTCAGGCGGCTGGAATCTTGTCGTTAGAGCTCTAACGCTCACTTCAGAAACGACTCTAAATACCAGCGTTAGAAAGATCCCATTGAAAAGATAGGCTACGCAAATGGCGTAGGGGGATCTGCGGTATGGAAAAGTCGCGGCTGAAAAGTGAGCGTTAGACCCTTTAATCACTGACTCCAAATACCAGCGGGCGGCCAAAACCAGCGTTAGGAGCCTCTAACGCTGGTTTTGACGGCTACCGCCGAACTCCAAATCTAGGCCTAAATCTGCATAATATAAAATAAATATTTTGTTATGTCTAACATTCAAATTTTGCATTCAATGCACCAAAATGTACATTTATTAAATAAAAATGTTACATTCAATCTATCAAAACATTTATGGCTAGATTATAAATTGGAGCCTATGGAAAAGCACTCTCATGAGCACTTCCATGCTGTTTGTTCACATTCCACCTAACTTGTAATACCAGCACACATTTGCATGCGCTGGTATTACTAAGTTAAGCACAAATATCGCTTTCGCAAAAGTGATGTTTCACGCTCAATTTATAATCAAGCCCTTAATGTTTTGATAGATTGAATGTAACATTTTTATTTAATAAATGTCACATTTTGGTGCATTGAATGCAAAATTTGAATGTTAAACATAATATATTTATTTTATATTATGCAGGTTTAGTAAATTAAGAAATGTTTGCGTGCATAGCTAACAGGTTGGCTGCTAAAGATATATACTTTTATTTTTTGCTTCTAATTTTATACATTGTATTTATTTTTATTTGCACCAAACATTTATAGAAGTACTTTGTATATTATTTTATTCAACATTTCTGAACAGCTGTCAGTGTTAAAAAGTCCCTTCCCCTCGTGTTTACAGTAATTTTGTATGGTTTATATGAAACCAATAAATTCTGTAGTCTAGACAGAAAGAAGGCTTCTAGTTTCTACAGTGTAAGCATAACCTCTCAAATTGGGTAGATTGATCCTTTACTGAAAGTCAGTTATGAAGTGTGTTTGTGCATACAATTGAATCTTTTAGATTCATGAATATTTTAATTGATAGTCATGAACTGGCTATCTTAAACCTTATTCATCTTTCAGATTTTTTTTTATCTAAGTGTAAAAAATATGAAATCTTATTAATTGTTTTTATTAAAATGGAAAAACGTGTATGCTGAAAAGTTATTTCAGTCAGTGTTGTGTATTTTATAAAGAGAACTTGTCAATTCAACACCTTAAAGGGGCAGTAAACCTACAAAATACTGTTATATAATTCTGCACATAGTGCAGAATTATATAACATTAGCTTAGCGCCAAGTTTATACAACAAAGTATTACAGAGCTATTTTACTACGAAGTTCAGTTTTGCAGAACGCCGCTCCTGGCTCACTTGAGCAGGTCTGTTTTTTTCTAAGCACATCGCGTGCATGCTGTCTGGTCACAGCACACCCAATTGCGCCATTAAATTGAATGTAGCTCGCTCCGGCTACCAAACCAGAGTGAGAGCGATCTACATTCAGTTTAATGGCACTATGTAAATTGGAAAGTGTCTTAAAAATGCATACTCTGTATGAATGATAACAGTTTATTTTGACTTGAGTGTACCTTTAAGCTAAAATTGAGCTAATATCAAAAATGTTCAATTTGTATTGCACAAATTATCATTAACTATATTTTATGTTAAATTATGCAATTAATTTGTGCTTTGGATAGCAGAAAATAATATATTAGGAATATTACACAGCCCTGATCCGGCTACTTTATAAGGCCACCTGGCTTGCAACATTGTCTGTGGAGAACACTGGCACAGTTAATAAAGAACTGCAGCTGGGGAACATTAAATAGCTATCATTAGAATAGCTGTCATTAATAGGATATAGTACAGTATAATGGTCTAAAATGAAAATAATCCAGTTAATGTGAGCTCTAGCTTCTTAAACCATTTTAATGAATTCTAATGCTACAGTATTTTATATGCTGTCTAATCTGAACTTCTTTGTATTTCAAACGGTTAGTCTTGCGCTGGGTGTGAGAAGATGGGCCCATATATTTTATCTAGGCAGTTCAGTTTTGGTTATTTTTGTATCTGGTCAAACAACAGAGAGTGGGGTTTAGACTTTTAGGTAATTATGGCTGGATGTGGCCTGTCCCAGTGGAAATTGAGTTCCCAAATTAGTTTTGTCATACAGATTGCAGAATGATACGGAGCGCTGCTCTTATTATGAAAAAATCATAACTGACCCTATGGCCCCTATTTATCAAGGTCTGGTGGACCTGATCCGACAGTGTGGATCAGTACCGCCAGACCTCGCTGAATACAGCGAGCAATATGCTCGCCGTATTCAGCATTGCACCAGCCAATGGGCCACCAGCAGGGGGTGTCAATCAACCCGATCGTACTCGATCGGGTTGATTTCCAGCGATGTCTGTACGCCTGCTCAGAGCGGGCGGACAGGTTATGGAGCAGGGGTCTTTGTGACCGCTGCTTCATAACTGCTGTTTTTGGCAAGCCTGCAGGTTCCAAAAAGGGAGCGTTGAGACGAATTTACTGCCACTTCAACCCTAAATACCAGCGTTGCTTACGGTAGCGGTAAGCTGGCAAAACGTGCTCGTGCACGATTTCCCCATAGGAAAAAATGGGGCAGTTTGGGCTGAAAAAAAACCTAACACCTGCAAAAAAGCAGCGTTCAGCTCCTAGCGCAGCCCCATTGTTTCCTATGGGGAAACACTCTCTAAGTCTGCACCTAACACCCTAACATGAACCCCAAGTCTAAACACCCCTAACCTTACACGTATTAACCCCTAATCTGCCGCCCCCGCTATCGCTGACACCTGCATTACACAATTAACCCCTAATCTGCCGTTCCGGACACCGCCGCCACCTACATTATCCCTATGAACCCCTTATCTGCTGCCCCCAACATCGCCGACACCTACATTATATTTATTAACCCCTAATCTGCCCCCCCCCAACTTCGCTGCCACATAACTTTAAGTATTAACCCCTAATCTGCCGACCAGACCTCGCACTTACTACTAAAATAAATGTATTGACTTCTAAAGTTAAGTCTAACCCTAACACCCCCCTAAGTTAAATATAATTTTAATCTAATTAAATAAATTAACTCTTATTAACTAAAGTATTCCTATTTAAAAATAAATACTTACCTGTAAAATAAACCCTAATATAGCTACAATATAACGAATAATTATATTGTAGCTATTTTAGGATTTATATTTATTTTACAGGCAACTTTGTATTTATTTTAACTAGGTACAATAGCTATTAAATAGTTATTAACTTTTTAATAGCTACCTAGTTAAAATAATTACAAAATTACCTGTAAAATAAATCCTAACCTAAGTTACACTTAAACCTAAACACTACACTATCATTAAATTAATTAAATTAACTACCTACAATTAAATACAATTAAATAAACTAAACTAAATTACAAAAAACAAACAAACACTATATTAAAGAAAAAGAAAATATTACAAGAATTTTAAACTAATTATACCTAATCTAAGCTCCCTAATAAAATAAAAAAAAACAAAATAAAAAAATTCCCTACCCTATTCTACATTAAAAAAGTTCAAAGCTCTTTTACCTTACCAGCCCTTAAAAGGGCCTTATGTGGGGCATGCCCCAAAGAATTCAGCTCTTTTGCCTGTAAAAAAAATACAACCCCCCCAACATTAAAACCCACCACCCACATACCCCTACTCTAACCCACCCAAACCCCCCTTAAATAAACCTAACACTACCCCCCTGAAGATCTCCCTACCTTGAGTCGTCTTCAGCCAGCCGAGCCGAAGTCTTCATCTGATGGGGCAGAAGAGGACATCCAGACCGGCAGAAGTCTTCATCCTATCCGGGCAGAAGAGGACATCTGGACCGGCAGACATCTTCATCCAAGCGGCATCTTCTATCTTCATCCATCCGGAGCGGAGCCATCTTCTTCCCAGCCAACGCGGATCCATCCTCAACTGATGCCTACTCGCTGAATGAAGGTTCCTTTAAATGACGTCATCCAAGATGGCATCCCTTGAATTCCGATTGGCTGATAGGATTCTATCAGCCAATCGGAATTAAGGTAGGAAAAATCTGATTGGCTGATTCAATCAGCCAATCAGATTCAAGTTCAATCCGATTGGCTGATCCAGCCAATAGAATGCAAGCTCAATCTGATTTGCTGATTGAATCAGCCAATCAGATTTTTCCTACCTTAATTCTGATTGGCTGATAGAATCCTGGATGACGTCATTTAAAGGAACCTTTATTCGGCGAGTAGGCGTCGGTTGAAGAGGATGGATCCGCGTCGGCTGGGAAGAAGATGGCTCCGCTCTGCTCCGGATGAATGAAGATAGAAGATGCCGCTTGGATGAAGATGTCTGCCGGTCCGGATGTCCTCTTCTGCCCGGATAGGATGAAGACTTCTGCCGGTCTGGATGTCCTCTTCTGGCCCATCGGATGAAGACTTCGGCCCGGCTGGGTGAAGACGACTCAAGGTAGGGAAATCTTCAGGGTGGTAGTGTTAGGTTTATTTAAGGGGGTTTGGGTGGGTTAGAGTAGGGGTATGTGGGTGGTGGGTTTTAATGTTGGGGGGGTTGTATTTTTTTTTACAGGCAAAAGAGCTGATTACTTTGGGGCATGCCCCACAAAAAGCTCTTTTAAGGGCTGGTAAAAGAGCTGATTACTTTGTAATGTAGAATAGGGTAGGGACTTTTATTATTTTTTTTATTATTATTTTATTAGGGGGCTTAGATTAGGTGTAATTAGTTTAAAATTCTTGTAATATTTTTTTTCTTTCTGTAATTTAGTGGGGTTTTTTTGTAATTTAGTTTAATTTATTTAATTGTTTTTAATTGTAGGTAATTTATTTAATTAATTTAATTATAGTGTAGTGTTAGGTTTAATTAACTTAGGTTAGGATTTATTTTACAGGTAATTTTGTAATTATTTTAAGTAGGTAGCTATTAAATAGTTAATAACTATTTAATAGCTATTGTACCTAGTTAAAATAAATACAAAGTTGCCTGTAAAATAAATATAAATCCTAAAATAGCTACAATATAATTATTCTTTATATTGTAGCTATATTAGGGTTTATTTTACAGGTAAGTATTTATTTTTAAATAGGAATACTTTAGTTAATAAGAGTTAATTTATTTTGTTAGATTAAAATTATATTTAACTTAGGGGGGGTTAGGGTTAGGGTTAGACTTAGCTTTAGGGGTTAATACATTTATTATAGTAGCGGCGAGGTCCGGTCGGCAGATTAGGGGTTAATACTTGAAGTTAGGTGGCGGCGACGTGGGGGGGGGGCAGATTAGGGGTTAATAAATATTATGTAGGTGTCGGCGATGTTAGGGGCAGCAGATTAGGGGTTCATAGGGATAATGTAGGTGGCGGCGATGTGCGGTCGGCAGATTAGGGGTTAAAAATATTTATTATAGTGGCGGCGATGTGGGGGACCTCGGTTTAGGGGTACATAGGTAGTTTATGGGTGTTAGTGTACTTTAGAGCACTGTAGTTAAGAGCTTTATATACCGGCGTTAGCCCATAAAGCTCTTAACTACAGCCTTTCCATGGTCGTTAGGAGTCTTGTCGGTAGAGCGTGTACCGCTCACTTCAGTCAAGACTCTAAATACCGGTGTTAGGAAGATCCCATTGATAGGATACGGAATTGGCGTAAGGGGATCTGTGGTATGGAAAAGTCGCTGCTTGAAAGTGAGCGGTACACCTTTAACTGGCTGACTCTAAATACCAGTGGGCGGCCAAAAGCAGCGTTAGGACCCCTTAACGCTGCTTTTGACGGCTAATGCAGAACTCTAAATCTAGGCGATACTATCTAGAAGATTCAAGGCTAGATTACAAATGGAGCGCAAGTTTATTGCCCGTTTGCGGGCGCATGATAAATAATCAGCCATTACAAGCGGCTGGCTATTGCTACTGTGAGCTTGCAGTAGCAATTAGCGCTTATAAAATGAACAAGAGATCAGATCTCTAGTTAATTTTATAAATGTTCAGCAAATACCCCAAAATTAATTGTGATATATTTTATTTAAACATAAAGATAGTAGCATCTTTATTTTTTTAATAAAATAACTGTAAAAAGCAGTTATATGGGGTTAAAAGTGGCAGGTGTGGTGTGTTAGAAAAAAATGGCACTGAAAAATGCCTTTACATTGCGGTCTATGGGAACTGTGTGTTCCTAGTAAATATATATGTATAGGCTTATAACATATATATGTATGTTTTAATATGTGTATCTACACCTATTAATACATAAATATATATGTATATAATAGTCATATACATATATATTTTAAAATGCAGTCATCACTGCGCAACTTAACCCCTTTGCTGCACTAGGTTTTCACTCCATGAGGCCCATTTATCAAGCTCTTCAGACTCGCCAGAAACAGCAGTTATGAAGCAGCGGTCTAAAGACCGCTACTCCATAACCTGTCCGCCTGCTCTGATGATGCGGACAGGAATTGCCACAATTCAACCCGATCAGACACTTCCCTGCTGGCGGCCCATTGGCCGCAAGTCTGCAGGGGGCGGCGTTGCACCAACAGCTCTTGTGAGCTGCTGGTGCAATGCTGAATACGGAAAGCTTATTGCGTATTGCTCTCCGCATTCAGAGAGGTCTTGCGGATCTGATCCGCACTGTCGGATCAGGTCCGCAAGACCTTTGATAAATAGGCCCCCATGCCTGACGTCATGAGAATGAGGCTCCCATTGGAGCCTATCGAAGCGCGCTCTCGAGAGTGCAATGATTACTAGCAATGCAAACCCAAGCTCACATTGCGCTCAACTTGTAATATTAGTGCACTGGTATTATTTAGCGCTACACTTGTAATCTGGTCCTCAATGTATATTTTTATATCTGTGTTTATAAATAGCTTACCCTGTGTGCATTCTAATTTAGAATGAAAATGTTTGGCCAGTACTGTATCTTGTTTTTATGTATCTTAAAATATAACTCCTTATCATTGTAACATTTTATACTAAATTTGTATATTTTTTTGAACACTACTTACCTTTTATTTTAATTTTCCTTTTTAGAAAGTGTATGTTTTTTCATTTCAATAAGACACCTGTAAAAAGCCAACACGATAACAAGAGGCTAATTAGGCAGGGATATAAAAAAACATCCAACATAACCGCGTACTAGATGTTTTGTGCATAGTTGGATGTTTAGAAGCCTTGTGTTCATTATGTTTAGGGAAAAATTAAACTCTGGGTCACTTTAACTTAATTTGTAAAATAAATACTTTTTATAGACATCCTGACACTTAAAAGCAATATTTTGTATCTAAAGCAAATATATGAATACATATTATCCCTGTGCAGAATGCACTTAGTACCTAAATTTACTAAAATTAATCATTTATGTAAATCCCTTGGTACAGCTATTATCTTTCTTTTTTTAATTTTCATTATTTTTAAATAGATGCAATAAAATAAGACATGCCAAGTTATGTTGAAATTAGATAAAATAATATAATATATTATTATTTGCAAAATAATATTACTATAAATGTATATTGCAAAGCAGTAAAAAAAAAAATCATAAATATATCTGTGTATTGATAGATATTTGACAATAGCTATTGAAATAATGGACTCCATTTAAAGGGACACTAAACCCAATTTTTTTTCTTTCATGATTCAGATAGAGCATGCAATTTTAAGCAACTTTCTACTTTACTCCTGTTATCAAATTCTCTTTGTATCTTTATGTGAAAAGCAAGAATGTTCATTTAGATGCCGGCCCATTTTTGGTGAACAACCTGGTGATTTGTGGATAAAGTCACCCACCAATCCATGGTTCTGAACCAAAAATTGTCTGGCTCCTTAGCTTAGATGCCTTCTTTTACAAATAAAGATAACAAGAGAACGAAGAAAAATTGATAGTAGGAGTAAATTAGAAAGTTGCTTAAAATTGCATGCTCTATCGGAATAACGAAATAAAAAAATGGGTTTTAGTGTCCCTTTAACATACTGCTAGAAGACAAGCCATTTGGCTGCCTTTTTTTTCTAACATTTGAGACCTCATATCTTTGCACCCTTATAACTTTTCCGTGCAATATATTTTTTTAATAATTTTAATTAAATGGTGTTATTATGAGTGTAACTGTACTTTGTAATGTATTTTTGATGTGTTTTGTGCAACTTTTATGTTTTGCAAAACAGTTAACCAGAGGTCTGAAGTCTCTGAAGTAATCATTTTAGTGTAAATCACGATTGTGATCGCGTTTACCTTCAACTCATAATACCAGCGGTAAGCCAATGAGTGCAAACCCCAGCAATAAACCCCTTATTGCTTGGGCTCAAACGTTTGAGCTCCACTCGTTATCTAGCCCCATGTAATTATAAGATCTTCTTTGGAATAATGGTCATCTAAAGGCCACTTCTCTCTGCTTATCCTCCTTGATCTGTCCGCAGCCTTTGACACTGTTGACCACCCTCTTTTGCTCCAAACCCTCCAATCCTTTGGCATCTGTGACACAGCCCTCTCGTGGCTCTCTTCCTACCTGTCAAACCGTACCTTTAGTGTAGCCTTCTCTGGGGCCTCCTCTGTCCCGTCACCACTTTCTGTCGGAGTACCGCAAGGCTTTGTCCTCGGTCCCCTTCTCTTCTCAATCTACACATCATCACTAGGTTCCCTAATAAAGTCCCACGGTTTACAATATCATTTGTGTGCCGATGACACCCAAATCTACTTCTCTGCACCAGACCTACCTCCTTCCTTGCTAACCCGTGTCACTAACTGTCTTTCTCACATCTCTAACTGGATGTCCTCTCACTACCTCAAGCTAAATCTCTCCAAAACTGAGCTCCTTATTTTCCCCCCCTTAAAAACTCTCCACCCCCAATCTCTCTATAACTGTCGACAACTCCATCATTACCCCTACCCCGCATGCCCGATGTCTCGGGGTCACATTTGACTAAGATCTTTCTTTCAGTCCTCACATTCAGTCATTGGCTAAAGCCTGCCGCTTCCACCTTAAAAACATCTCTAAAATTAGACACTTCCTTACACAAGACAAAACTTAGATTTTAATCCACTCTCTCGTTCTTTCCCGCCGCCTCGATTACTGCAACTCTGTCCTCTCTGGTCTCCCCACCTGCCGCCTAGCTCCTTTACAATCCATAATGAATGCCTCTGCCAGACTCATCTTCCTTACACGTCCCTCTTCATCTGCTGCACCTCTCTGCCAACCCATTCACTGGCTTCCTCTTGCCTCTAGGATCAAACACAAAATTCTCATTCTGACATACAAAGCCCTCAATTGCACTGCTCCCCCCTATATCTCAGACCTTGTCTCCAGATACTCTCCCTCCCGTCCCCTTCGCTCTGCTCACGACCTCGCTCCACAAGACTGTCTTCTAGTTTTAAAAGTTTCAAGTGCTCCCTAAAGACTCTACTGTTCAGGGATGCATACAACCTACGCTGACCTTTCTTTATACCAGTTCCTCTCCTCCATTGCTATCCCCTGAACCCCCTTAGCATATAAGCCTAAGGGTCCAGATGTTTGTAGATCACCTTCTTAAGAGCTAACTACAACAGTGCAACTCTTGGCAGGGCCCTCTACCCATTTGATCCCTATAATTGTTTTGTTGTACTCCGCCTTTGTTTATAGCACTGCGGAATCTGTTGGCGCTCTACAAATAACTGATAATAATAATGCTAGAGTGTGTAATTGTTTTAATTGCTGCAAATGTATTTCAATAGCTTAACTCCACTCACCACTTGTTTTATTTGGAGGAACCAATTCAGACTTGTAACTCACTTTTATTTTGTTAGCAAAGTACAGTATCTATTGCTTTGCAGTTTCTTCTTTTCTAGGTGTGTTTTTACAAGACAGCTGCTGCGTTCTATTCTTAGGGTTTATTATTGGTGCTATACAGGCCACATTGCTATACATTGATATAGGTATCTACCTTATCCTATACATTTTAGACTTTGTAACTTTAAATTGTTACATTTGTAGAAACAAATAAGATAAGCTTTACTATGATGCCCCAATGAGTCTTGTAGAGAGTCTTTTTGAGCTTATTTATATTAATTGTATAAACCAGGGCCGGCATGGGAATAAAAAGCAGCCATGGAAAATTTGGAGACCCTATTTTTCGTTGAGCCTTTGTACGCTCCATTTTTCTCAAAGGAGATTACTGGGATACTACTTCCACCAATATTTTTTTTTAAGAATTAAAATATATTGGTTTGTATTAAACAAAAGTGCCGGATTGTTGTTTTGTAGTCACCCTACAACCCAATTACCTCCTATTAATCACCCTTTAAATTGTATCTTTGCAGCTCCAGCTGCTGCATCCCTCCGGGAAGTCTCCTGGTATTCTGGTAGGCCAATCCGGCTTGGTGTGCAACTTTTGGAGGCTCATAGTTTAAATGGGCAGCAAAGTGAAGATTAAACAATTTAAAGAGGCTTTTTAATTTACTTTGATTTTGTGCTATCTTTTGTTAAAAAGCATACCTAGGTAGGTTCAGGAGCAGCAATACACTACTGGGAGCTAGATGGTGATTGGTAGCTACAAACAAATGCCAAACTTGTTATTGGCTCACCCGATGGGGTCAGATATATAGGTATAGATATATATTTTACATTAAAATTAGCAGATATATATTTAATAGTAAAAAGCAAAAAAAAAATGTATGTGATTGTAAAATATGTGTAATGCGCTTCGGGTTTCGCAATGTAGGTCTAACATGGTGTTGGGTTAGCGCACATGAAGAATTAGTTATCTTAAGGCGTGTTATTGAAATATTAAATATAAAATACTGTAAAAAAATGAAAAATTATTATATATACGGTTTGTTATATATATATATATATATATATATATATATATATATATATATATATATATATATATATATATATATATAAGCAAAGATGGGTGTATGTGCACTCTCACCAACGTTCCATAACTAACAGGGTGCTATACGGTGAATTGTAGAAATGCAGAAAGAAGCACTCACTGAATTTTCATCAAAAAGTGACAAACTGCATTAAAACTATTTGTCACTTTTTGATGAAAATTCAGTGAGTGCTTCTTTCTGCATTTATTATATTTCAATATTTCAATACATATAACGCTCTTTAAGATAACTCATGTCGGGTTATATGCACAAATATGTATTTACAATAAAAATAATATACAGTATTTACAGTAAATACACAGATGGAATTATTATTTAGACACACACACACACACACATATATATATATATATATATATATATATATATATATATATATATATATATATATATATATATATATATATATATATATAAAATAGCCCTATTAAAATTAATATTTATATTACTCATTTTTATCAGATAGTGTTTATATGAGTGTAACATTTTATTTTAATGTATTTATGTTATGTTTGGTGCAACTTTTATTTTAGCCCTAACCCTTTAAGCAAGGTCTTAATTTGCACATTAAAACTCATGTCGGGTTATATGCACAAATATGTATTTACAATAAAAATAATATACAGTATTTACAGTAAATACACAGATGGAATTATTATTTAGACACACACACACACACACACACACATATATATATATATATATATATATATATATATATATATATATATATATATATATATATATATATATATATAAAATAGCCCTATTAAAATTAATATTTATATTACTCATTTTTACCAGATAGTGTTTATATGAGTGTAACATTTTATTTTAATGTATTTATGTTATGTTTGGTGCAACTTTTATTTTAGCCCTAACCCTTTAAGCAAGGTCTTAATTTGCACATTAAATTTGATTGCGCTCATGCATTTACTTTAAACTTGTAATGCACACGCAAATTAATGTGCCTGCAATATTCTTTATCACTTGCGCACAAATATTAGTGCGCCACTTGTAATCTAGCCCTTGTGGAATTCATTGTTTAGTTTACTGTCCCTTTAATGTGAAAATTGTATATAAAAGAAAATTGTATATACAGTTTGTAAGTGGAATTGCCATTTAGTATGAACAAAAATGATTTAATCTTATCTTTAACTGTGCTCTGTAATCTGTTTACAAATTGGATGGGCCTTTAAAAGATTTAGCTTGTCTGGCTTTTGGATTAGAGAGAGTCAATAAATTGTTTCCTTTAGTTTTTGACTGCTTGGGAAAGCTACAGCATAATGTATGTTGTACTTAGTTTATAATAGGGGCATACATTATGTTTGCACAGGCCCTACTGGGATGATTCATTAGTTGTGACCAGAAAAAGGCAAATGTTCCAAAACCTTTTCTCCCTTGTCAGGCCTGAATAAGTAGGATTATCCCACACTGACAACAAACAGTTTTAGTGGCAGAAATCACAAACAATCTGTTTAAACAGTAAATTAAGAACCACTTATGTGGATACAGAAACAGTAAGATGACCTGTTGTGTTATACATTAGAGCGTTTTTTCCTGTATTTTGTTACCTAGCATTATGGACTGCAGCATCAATTATTCTGTGTATGTCCAGATTAATTCATACATTAGGAGATATATGGGGGCCCAAGAGGTATATTCTTTTTTTTTTTTTTTAACAAAAAAATGAATAGGCTCAATTCATTACAGTTTGTTTGTGAAACTAATTTCATGATGAAAAAAACTTGCTGCAACTCCACTGTTTAAAGTTCTTGGAATTCATAAAGATTTGTAAATGTCTCTTGTCAAAGCTGAGAGTGGGGAGATCAGCTGCATTGAAATCAATGAAGCAGCTTCTATCTCACAACAGTAAACTTGCACGGAACCACATCCGCAATTAAGGCATCACAAAAATGTTTTGAAAACATTACAAAACAAATAAAAAAAAATAAAAAAGCCCTCTATAAAATAGTTCACTATTACATATGCACACAAAAAAACTTGAAAAAAGTTCAAGAAAAATAAAATAAATTTAAAAACATATAACAACCTTGTCAGCTTTCACACAGACACAACCATGACACAAGATACTTTCCATTTTCTGTCCGTTTGGGACCAGGGCTATTCTTACATTTCTGCGGTGTTTGTATTTAGCTGTAATTTTCCTCTTACTCGTTTACTGTACCCACACATATTATATACCATTTTTCTCGACATTAAATTAACTTTCTAAAGATACCATTATTTTCATCATATCTTATAATTTACTATAAATTTTTTTATAAAATATGAGGAAAAAATGGAAAAAAAACACACTTTTTCTAACTTTGACCCCCAAAATCTGTTACTCATCTACAACCATCAAAAAACACCCATACTAAATAGTTGCTAAATTTTGTCCTGAGTTTAGAAATACCCAATGTTTACATGTTCTTTGCTTTTTTTGCAAGTTATAGGGCCATAAATACAAGTAGCACTTTGCTATTTCCAAACCACTTTTTTTTTTTTTCAAAATTAGCGCTAGTTACATTAGAACACTGATATCTATCAGGAATCCCTGAATATCCATTGACATGTTTATTTATTTTTTTAGTAGACAACACAAAGTATTGATCTAGGCCCATTTTGGTATATTTCATGCCACCATTTCACCACCAAATGCAATCAAATAAAAAAAATTGTTCACTTTTTCACCAATTTTTTCACAAACTTTAGGTTTCTCACTGAAATTATTTACAAACAGCTTGTGCAATTATGGCATAAATGGTTGTACATTTTTCTCTGGGATCCCCTTTGTTCAGAAATAGCAGACATATATGGCTTTGACGTTGCTTTTTGATAATTAGAAGGCCGCTAAATGCCACTGCGCACCACACGTGTATTATGCCCAGCAGTGAAGGGGTTAATTAGGGAGCATGTAGGGAGCTTTTGGGGGTAATTTTAGCTTTAGTGTAGTGTAGTAGACAACCCAAAGTATTGATCTAGGCCCATCTTAGTATATTTCATGCCACCATTTCACCGTCAAATGCGATCAAATAAAAAAAAACGTTAAATTTTTCCAAATTTTAGGTTTCTCACTGAAATAATTTACAAACAGCTTGTGCAATTATGGCATAAATGGTTGTATATTTTTCTCTGGGATCCCCTTTTTTCAGAAATAGCAGACATATATGGCTTTGGCATTGCTTTTTGGTAATTAGAAAGCCGCTAAATGCCGCTGCGCACCACACGTGTATTATGCTCAGCAGTGCAGGGGTTAATTAGGGAGCTTGTAGGGAGCTTGTAGGGTTAATTTTAGCTTTAGTGTAGTGTAGTAGACAACCCCAAGTATTGATCTAGGCCCATTTTGGTATATTTCATGCCACCATTTCACCGCCAAATGCGATCAAATTAAAAAAAATAGTCAACTTTTTAACAAACTTTAGGTTTCTCACTGAAATTATTTTCAAACAGCTTGTGCAATTATGGCACAAATGGTTGTAAATGCTTCTCTGGGATCCCCTTTGTTCAGAAATAGCAGACATATATGGCTTTGGCGTTGCTTTTTGGTAGTTAGAAGGCCGCTAAATGCCATTGCGCACAACATGTGAATTATGCCCAGCAGTGAAGGGGTTAATTAGGTAGCTTGTAGGGAGCTTGCAGGGTTAATTTTAGCTTTAGTGTAGAGATCAGCTTCCCACCTGACACATCAGACCCTCTGATCCCTCCCAAAGACCTCTCTTCCCTCCCCCACCCCACAATTATCCCCGCCATCTTAAGTACTGGTAGAAAGTCTGTCAGTACTAAAATAAAAGGTATCTTTTTTATATATATATATATATATATATATAAATATATATATATATATATATATATATATATATATTTTTTTTTTAGCATATTTACATATGCTGTTGTGTAGGATCCCCCCCTTAGCCCCCAACCTCCCTGATCTCCCCCAAAACAGCTCTCTAACCCTCCCTCTCTGCCTTATTGGGGGCCATCTTGGGTACTGACAGCTGTCTGCCAGTACCCAGTTTGCAAATAAAATGTTTTATTTTTATTTCTTTTTTCTGTAGTGTAGCTTCCCCCCCAAGACCTATCCCCCACCCACTCCCAGATCCCTTAGATTTACAAGTACTAAATATTTTACACCCCTTTCTCCCACTTATAAAAACATTTTTTTCTGTAGTGTAGCGGTTCCCACCCGCTCCCACCCACCTCCTCCCGTGGACGCGCCCGTGCCCCCCCCCAGCAATCCCGCCTCCGATCCCGCCCCCCTTTCTGACATGGACCGCATTGATGGCCGCCCACCCGCCTCCCACTTCAGCTCCCACCCACCAACGAATGCGGCCATCGATGCCCGGTGCAGAGAGGGCCACAGAGTGGCTCTCTCTACACCGGAGGGGTAAAATTTGTTATTGCAGGATGCCTCGATATTGAGGCATCCTGCAATAACCGGAAAGCAACTGGAAGCGATCAGGATCGCTTCCAGCTGCTTTCCAAACCGAGGACGTACGCCATACGTCCTCAGGCGTTATCTGTATTTTTTCTGAGGACCTATGGCGTACGTCCCCGGTCATTAAGGGGTTAAAGGGATACTGAACCCAAATTTTTTCTTTCGTGATTCAGATAGAGCATGAAATTTTAAGCAACTTTCTAATTTACTCCTATTATCAAATTTTCTTCATTTTCTTGGTATCTTTATTTGAAATGCAAGAATGTAAGTTAAGATGCCGGCCCATTTTTAGTGAACAACCTGGGTTGTTCTTGCTGATTGGTGGATAAATTCATCCACCAATAAAAAAAGTGCTGTCCAGAGACTGAACAAAAAAACAAGCTTAGATGCCTTATTTTTCAAATAAAGATAGCAAGAGAACAAAAAAAATGATAATAGGAGTAAATTAGAAAGTTGCTTAAAATTGCATGCTCTATCTGAATCATGAAAGAAAGAATTTGGGTTCAGTGTACCTTTAAGGGCAATCACATCTTTCAAAAGAATGTCCCAGTACAGCCTGAAACACTCACGGTCAGCCTCTTGTTTGCGTCTGCGAAATTGCTGATGCAAATTCCATTCTTTCCAGTGACATTGTTCTATCATGCAATGCAAATATTTACAGCACCCATTTTTCAAATGTTTCTCCAAAATGTTGTGGTTGTAATTATTGTTTTTTTTGTTTGCTCTGCAAGATATCAATATATTGGGCTGCTTAACACAACTATTTACAGGTAGAAAAACTTTTATCCAAACTGCTTGGGACTGTAAAAAGCATGAAAACAAGTGTAACAACAATATCTTATGTCATTTAGGCAATATTTAAATGTCATACTACAGCTTATAAATGTAACTAAAGGTAGTTTTATATCATTTTGAAATTTTTTGTGACTTACAGACAGGGAAAATAGTAATTTAAGATAATTTTATTTAAATAAAAATATTTGTGAAAAAGTTTTAATTTTAGAATAAGTTTAGATTTTTGAAACTGCGGATTTGGTAATATATATATAGCTGTATGTTAAAAACAGGAATGGCCACTGGTGATTGGCTAGAAAAGATAGGCCAAGTGAGCCTCAATTAATTTGATATATAGGGTTGCCCTGACAACGAGGCCCCTCGGTAACCTAGAGTGTATACAAATCTTGCCGATGTTTATCTACAACACATATATTAATGACAAATATTGCAGAAATAAAAAAAAAACAGTACATAAGTAGACAAGCTCACATATTTTACTTTATAATTAAATAATATGTTTTATCTTTGACAGTAATAACACCATAAAATCATCCTTGCAGACCCTTCGAAAGAAAACCATAACAACTATGATACTTTTTGTTAAAGGAGACCAACAACTAAAGCTCAGATGGGTATATTATGCGTTGCATTTAGGCAGCCTATATTTAGATTGATTGTTAGACACATAAGATATAATAATACAAACACATGGCATACAGTTACTGCCAAGGAAAACAGGGTCCCTGACCAAAGCATTTTATTCAAGTGAAATAACAGTTTCCTCTGGCAATAAAAACAGACATTAGAAATTGTAGTTTTCCCTCTATTCCTTCTGTTGTGTATAAAACAAAATAAATGCGATGAAAAGATCTAAAAAAAACCTAGATAAAAGTGCGGTCTACTTTAGAGAAATCCGCAAAGTCCTGTGGTTTATTTTACTCCCATAGTGACAGTTATTGCTCAGACAGAGCTGTTTCATATTTTTGTCTTAAAGACTCAAAACAAATACGTTTGCTATAATTTAGGGAAGCCATTTTATTTTATCACCTTAAAGGAACATGAAATTCAAAATGAAACAATGATTCAGATAGACCAATCAATATTAAGATACTTTTCATTTTACATCTGTTATTGTATTTAAAATAAGGCATTTTATCACCTTATGGTGACATGAAATTCAAAATTAAACTTTAATGATTCAGATATTTCAACCTATACTAAGAGACTTTTTATTTTACATCTGTTATCATATTGACTTTGTTCTCTTGAGATCATTTGTTGAAATGTATACCTAGGTGGAAACAGCTGGAAGCTAGCTGGTGATTGGTTGCTAGCCACATATTCCCCTTGTCATTGGCTCACCAGATGTATTCAGGACATGAAACCCAATCTTTTTATTTCATGATTCAGATAGAGAATACAATTTTAAACAACTTTCCAATTTACTTCTATTGTTTAATTTGCTTCCTTCTCTTGTTATCCTTTGCTGAAATGTTTATGAAGGTGAGCTCAGGAGCAGCAAAGAACCTAGGTTCTAGCTGCTGATTGGTTCCTGCATATATATATATATATATATATATATATATATATATATATATATATATATATATATATATATATATATACTGATTGTTATTGCCTCACCTATGTGTTCAGTTAGAAACCAGTAGTGCATTGCTGCCCCTTCAACAAATGATACAAAGAGAATAAAACAAATGAGATGATAGAAGTAAATTAGAAAGTTATTTAAAATTGTATTCTCTATCTGAATCCTGAAAGGAAATTTGTGGGTTTCATGTCCCTTTAAGTTCCAGTATTGCATTGCTGTTCTGGAGCTAACTTTAAATAAAAGTTAAATGCATGCAATAGCGCAATAATAAAATAATCTCACACATGAGAGCATTTTCTTTTTTATTTTGTTTTGTTTAGAAACAGACATACTGAACAAGGTGACAGGATAGACTGACTTTAGAGTAAAGGGACTAATACTGGTCTATACCTGGTTCATACCTGGTCTTATGTGATGCTTCCTTTCATCTGTTTTACTCATGTCTCCTCTTCCATACCTCTCACTATTCTGGTTACAAAATGTGGGTCTAGGAGTCCCAGCAATGTGGCTGGACACATAGGATAGTCCATGGAGGTATTGGCGATAATCTGGTGGTGTGGCTGGTTGGTTCTGGTGACTTGTCTGCGTGGCTGACAGGGATTTCGATTTCTCCTGATGATAATGGCTCATTAATAGAGTTGGTAATGTAGTAAGAGGAACAGTGGGACAAAAAAATCTCACAAAATGCGTGGCAGGAGCTTTGCTGTTATTCTTTATACGCTTTGAATATTCTTTAGTTTGCAGCCTTGTAATTGCATACCCAAAAATGAGAAAACAATATATATATATATATATATATATATATATATATATATATATATATATATATATATATAAAATAAATCTTTTGCGGATATTGATTTGGTGCCCGAGGCCTGGATCCAGTTTGTGTACGTATAAATAACTATGCGCCAGATTGCAAGTGACGTGTTATTTCGCAATTTCGCTCGCGTGTAAACACCACCAGAAGTAAACTTTTAGGGACTGATTTAACAAAGTCTGGCAGACATGATACGCTGCAGCGTATCATGTCCGCCAGACATCGCTGAATACGGACTGCATTCAAGGTCGGCTTTCAGCATTGCACAAGCAGTTCTAGTGAACTGCTTGTGCAATGCCGCCCCCTGCAGATTTGCGGCCACTAGCAGGGGGTGTCAATCAACCCGATTGTATTCGATTGGGTTGATTGCTGTATGCAGCTCAGAGGTGGCAGATCCAGTTAAGGAGCAGTGGTCTTAAGACCGCTGCTTCTTAACTCCTGCTTCCGGCGAGCCTGAAGGCTCGCGCAAAAACAGGATGAGTTGGCCCCATTTGGGGCATAGTAAATCGGCCCCATAGCGTGCGTGGGTTAGGGTGCAAGTTGAAAGTAAAATGTTTGCATGCAAGAGAAAGCCGGTGCACACTAACTTGTGGACTTTGGATATCGAGACTTCACTAACTTCTTCTCCCTATAGACTTCAATGGAGACAAATAGATATTTCTATATATATCGATGTTTTTTGTAAAATATATATATCTATACCTACAAAATATATATATTTTGAAATATATATATCCTATAATATAAAAGGCCAAGTGTGTTTGTCCGAAACTGTCATGCGCAGTAGAGACTGCACGAGGACAAACACACCTGGCCTTCAACAAACTGACCTGGGCTGGCTGCTGGCACCTAATCCATAAAGGGGGCAGAGCCGACCAGCTGTGAAGGGGCGGGCCGCGTCGTGAAGGGGGTGGAGCTGTGCGTAAAGGGGCGGAGTCAGCATGACGGGACAGGGTCTGCCGTGGCTGTCTGAGTGTCTGTATGAGAGAGAGAGATTAGCACAAGAGGGGAGAAAGAGTAAAAGAGAGGGGTGAGAGAGAGTAAAAGAGAGGGGTGAAAGAGAGCAAAAGAGAGGGGTGAGAGAGAGCAAAAGAGAGGGGTGAGAGAGAGCAAAAGAGAGGGGTGAGAGAGTAAAAGGAAGGGTGAGAGAGAGCAAAATACAGGGGAGGGAGAGAGCAAAAGAGAGGGGGGGGAGAGCAAAAGAGGGGGAGAGAGAGAGTGCAAAAGAGTAGGAGAGAGAGAGTACAAAAGAGGGGGAGAGAGAGAGTGCAAAAGAGGGGGAGAGAGAAAGAGTGCAAAAGTGAGGGGGAGACAGAGAGAGCAAAAGAGAGAAGGGGACATAGAAAGAGAGCAAAAGAGAGGGGAGAGAGAGCAAAAGAGAGGGGGTGAGAGAGAGATAAAAAGAGAGGGGGGAGAGAGCAAAAAAGAGGGGAAGAGAGAGCAAAAGAGAGATGGAGAGAAAGAGAGAGAGCGCAAAAGATAGGGGGGAGAGAGAGAGCAAAAGAGAGGGGGGAGAGATAGTGAAAAAGAGAGGGGGGAGAGAGAGAGCAAAAGAGAGGGGGAGATAGAGCAAAAGAAAGCGGGGAAGAGAGCAAAAGAAAGGGGGGAAGAGACCAAAAGAGAGGGGGGAGAGAGAGAGCAAAATAGAGGGGGGAGACAGAGCAAAAGAGAGGGGGGAGAGAGAGCGGGCAAAAGAGAAGGTGAGAGAGTGCAAAAGAGAGGGGAGAGAGAGAGCAAAAGAGGGCAGAGAGACCGCAAAAGAAAGGGGGAGAGAGAGCAAATGAGAGGGGGAGAAAGAGCAAAAGAGAAGGGGGGAGAGAGAGCAAAAGAGAGGGAGAGAGAGACCAAAAGAGAAGAGGGGAGAGAGAGCAAAACAAATGGGAGAGAGAGAGCAAAAGAGAGGGGGGAAAGCGCAAAACAGAAGGGGGGAGAGAGAAAGCAAAAGAGAGGGGGAAAGAGAGAGCAAAAGAGAGGGAGAGAGAGAGCAAAAGAGAGGTGGGAGAGAGCAAAAAAGAGGGGAAGAGAGCAAAAGAGAGAGCAAAAGAGAGAGGGAGAGAGAGAGCGCAAAAGATAGGGGGGAGAGAGAGAGCAAAAGAGAGGGGGGAGAGAGTGAAAAAGAGAGGGGGGAGAGAGATAGCAAAAGAGAGGGGAGAGAGTGCAAAAGAGAGGGCGAGTGAGAGTGCAAAATAGAGGGGGAGAGAGAGCTAAAGAAAGGGGGGAAGAGACCCAAAGAGAGGGGGAGAGAGAGAGAGCAAAATAGAGGGGGGAGATAGAGCAAAAGAGAGGGGGAGAGAGAGAGAGCAAGCAAAAGAGAGGGTGAGAGAGAGAGCGGGCAAAAGAGAAGGTGAGAGAGTGCAAAAGAGAGGGGGGAGAGAGAGCAAAAGAGAGGAGAGAGACCGCAAAAGAAAGGGGGAGAGAGAGCAAAAGAGAGGGGGAGAAAGAGCAAAAGAGAAGGGGGGAGAGAGAGCAAAAGAGAAGGGGGGAGAGAGAGCAAAAGAGAGGGGGGAGAGAGAGCAAAAGAGAGGGAGAGGGAGAGAGAGAGACCAAAAGAGAAGAGGGGAGAGAGAGCAAAACAAATGGGAGAGAGAGAGCAAAAGAGAGGGGGGAGAGCGCAAAACAGAAGGGGGGAGAGAGAAAGCAAAAGAGAGGGGGAAAGAGAGAGCAAAAGAGAGGGAGAGAGAGTGCAAAAGAGAGGGGGGAGAGAGAGTGCAAAAGAGAGGGGGGAGAGAGAGCGCAAAATAGAGGGGGATGAGAGAGAGAGCAAAAGAGAGGGGAGAGAGAGAGCAAGAGAGAGGGGCGAGAGAGCAAAAATGAGGGGTAGAGAGAGCAAATGAGGGGGGGGGAGAGAGAGAGAGCAAAATAGAGGGGGAAGAGAGAGCAAAATAGAGGGGGGGGGGGAGAGCAAGGGATGGGACCGCTGTACTGCAAAAAATGGCCCGTGTACACAGGCTTTAGGACTAGTATTTATATATAGGAATATCTTTTTTTAAAATACATAGAACATTTTCCCCTATGGGAAGAACATTGGAATGTAAAATATTTACAGTAAATACACAGTAAAACATTATTAGATATTAAAATAGAATAAAAAAGATTTTTTTGTTTTCAGGTATTTGCGTGGAAATAGCTCAAAAGTGTGTGTGTGTATATATATATATATATATATATATATATATATATATACAGGGAGTGCAGAATTATTAGGCAAATGAGTATTTTGACCACACAATCCTCTTTATGCATGTTGTCTTACTCCAAGCTGTATAGGCTCGAAAGCCTACTACCAATTAAGCATATTAGGTGATGTGCATCTCTGTAATGAGAAGGGGTGTGGTCTAATGACATCAACACCCTATATCAGGTGTGCATAATTATTAGGCAACTTCCTTTCCTTTGGCAAAATGGGTCAAAAGAAGGACTTGACAGGCTCAGAAAAGTCAAAAATAGTGAGATATCTTGCAGAGGGATGCAGCACTCTTAAAATTGCAAAGCTTCTGAAGCGTGATCATCGAACAATCAAGCGTTTCATTCAAAATAATCAACAGGGTCGCAAGAAGCGTGTGGAAAAACCAAGGCGCAAAATAACTGCCCATGAACTGAGAAAAGTCAAGCGTGCAGCTGCCAAGATGCCACTTGCCACCAGTTTGGCCATATTTCAGAGCTGCAACATCACTGGAGTGCCCAAAAGCACAAGGTGTGCAATACTCAGAGACATGGCCAAGGTAAGAAAGGCTGAAAGACGACCACCACTGAACAAGACACACAAGCTGAAACGTCAAGACTGGGCCAAGAAATATCTCAAGACTGATTTTTCTAAGGTTTTATGGACTGATGAAATGAGAGTGAGTCTTGATGGGCCAGATGGATGGGCCCGTGGCTGGATTGGTAAAGGGCAGAGAGCTCCAGTCCGACTCAGACGCCAGCAAGGTGGAGGTGGAGTACTGGTTTGGGCTGGTATCATCAAAGATGAGCTTGTGGGGCCTTTTCGGGTTGAGGATGGAGTCAAGCTCAACTCCCAGTCCTATTGCCAGTTTCTGGAAGACACCTTCTTCAAGCAGTGGTACAGGAAGAAGTCTACATCCTTCAAGAAAAACATGATTTTCATGCAGGACAATGCTCCATCACACGCGTCCAAGTACTCCACAGCGTGGCTGGCAAGAAAGGGTATAAAAGAAGAAAATCTAATGACATGGCCTCCTTGTTCACCTGATCTGAACCCCATTGAGAACCTGTTGTCCATCATCAAATGTGAGATTTACATGGAGAGAAAACAGTATACCTCTCTGAACAGTGTCTGGGAGGCTGTGGTTGCTGCTGCACGCAATGTTGATGGTGAACAGATCAAAACACTGACAGAATCCATGGATGGCAGGCTTTTGAGTGTCCTTGCAAAGAAAGGTGGCTATATTGGTCACTGATTTGTTTTTGTTTTGTTTTTGAATGTCAGAAATGTATATTTGTGAATGTTGAGATGTTATATTGGTTTCACTGGTAAAAATAAATAATTGAAATGGGTATATATTTGTTTTTTGTTAAGTTGCCTAATAATTATGCACAGTAATAGTCACCTGCACACACAGATATCCCCCTAAAATAGCTATAACTAAAAACAAACTAAAAACTACTTACAAAACTATTCAGCTTTGATATTAATGAGTTTTTTGTGTTCATTGAGAACATGGTTGTTGTTCAATAATAAAATTAATCCTCAAAAATACAACTTGCCTAATAATTCTGCACTCCCTGTATATAAATATATATATATATATATATATATATATATATATATATATATATATATATATATATATATATATATATATATATATATATAGGTTCATATATGTATAAATGTATGTATACACATATAAACACATAAATTTATACGTATGCCCATATATTCATATGTATATATACATACATACACATATTTAGACATGCATATGAATGTATATATCAATTATAGCCCTTTCCATTCAAATATCTTGTCATATACCATATACTTTTTAGCCCTTATAACTTTTTTATTTGTAATATTTATGTGAATAATTTTTTTAGATAGTGTGTATATATATATATATATATATATATATATATATATACACTATGTGTGTGTGTGTAACACTTTATTTTAATGTATTTTATGTTGTGTGGTGCAACTTTTTATTAAGCCCTGCCCCTAACCTGAGAACTTCAGTCGTGCTAACCGATGAGCGCAAATTTAGTTTTCACTTGTGCGGTCGCATTTACTTTCAGCTTATAATAATACGCACGCAAGTTAGCATGGGCACGATAGTTCAATATCACTCACCCTAATGATAGCATGCCACTAGCCCTATGGCTAGTTAAACATGACATGGCTACTAGGTATACAGTATGGAGTTAGCATTTTCTCTCTACTAAAGCACATTTACATGCATTCAGAGATCAAAGTCATTTACAGTGAAACTCTTCAAAGAATAAACCATTAGAAACATTTCTACATAGCATTATTTAGATCACTGGTTATTATAAGTAGATGTACCAGCTTGCGCTTTAAATTTGATAGCAGGAAGACTGTTTTTAATCTCTGGTTATTGAGCATCTGGTTGTATTTAAATTATGAGTAGCAAGTTTTATTGAGTTCCTATCTAAAGCTGTAACTGCACTATTAAATACAAGAAGCAATGGGTTCTGTAAAATTTCCAAGTCAGTAATTTGTTTGATTATAGCATGGACATTTGTCTAAATAGGTTTAATTTTTGATTGTTCTCACTAGATACACAAAATAAAATTTCTATTGTAACACTCATGCCAAAATATTGGATATTTTAGCACCAAAGAGTGACGTTTGGATAGGCACCCAACCATCTGTGACTGAATAATATGTTCTATTTGATAATAAAACCTTTACTAAATGCTTCACATTTAAAGTATACTTTGTGCAGGAAATGTTTGTTAAGAATATAATTTGTGGTTTTGGATTCCTGCAGTATTTTATCTTCATGTTTTTATCCTACTAAACATACAATACAAACCTTTTATAAATCTTAAGTAGTCTTTACAATTTGTTATGTGAGTTATAGTAAAAAACAAATAAATAAAGGGAATTAAAATCCATTTTTTTTGTCTTTCATAAATTAGAGCAGCAGTCGCCAACCAGTGGTCCATGGACCACTGGTGGTTCACGAGAAGATGTTGGTGGCCCTTGACACCATCAAGCAGGAATTAATCTCCTCTGATGGTGTCAGCCCCTGGCTGGACATCATCGACGGAGCAGTTAAATTACAATCTCCCTACGCACGTTGCGTAATACTGCACAACTTGCGTAGCTAGATTGTATTTTTAACTCCTCCCCCCCGGCAGGCTGCTCAGAGGAAGATGCTTCCATTCTAAAGACAGTAGAGGTTGGTATAGTCTTGGCTTGAAATAGTGGAATTAAAGTATATAAAAAAAGAAGATCTTAAAAATGTTTTTTCTCATATTTCATTTATTTTTTTCCCTTTACCTGTCTCTTTGTAGTGGTTTTCCTAATTCCTTCAGATGGACTTACATCACTGTGTGTCTTCCTCCCCTCCATCTACTTTTTCTTTAATTAAATATTAATTATTTTTCCTTCTAATAATTTTCGCACTCACAAAGCCATTCCACCTGAATTCCAGTAAATGCCATCCAGCAGATTAGAAATATTCCACCAGTATTATATCAATTGCCAGTAACATCAGTTAGCAGAGAACTTTTGACTGTGACAGTATTAGCACTGACATCAGCAGTCTAGCATGAACCAAAAAAAAAAAGATTTTTTTTTTAGGACTCTTGGGCCCCACAACAAAGACTGGGCCCTGGGCAGCTGCCCCTTTTGCCCTGTGTTAAAGATGGCCCTGTCTGTAATATAACACATATAAATTACACAGCTTTATAATGAAAACACAAACTCTTTATATGGTCCAATCTTCAGGTCACAAAAAACAGATTTTCATGATAATTGAACTATTGATCAGGTGAAATAATCAGCCAATGAGTGGGAAGGCTAGGCAGTAGTGACAAACCCAAAGCCTTATCCGATTGGTTGTGCATCCGGTGACCTCACAGAGACACGGACCAATCAGATCATGCATTAACGGCCGAGGGCAGATACGCTCCAGAGAGTTCTGTTCTAATGTTTTCTAAGAACCTTTAGGTGGACTGTTATCCGACGAACATTTGTTTGTCAGGATATTATCCAATTATTATCTGTCGCACACGCATTTTGTCCGAGAACCTTTAAAAGCACGCTCATATTAGGGATTATTTTTTACAATTACAGGATTAATAAATATGAGCTATGAGTATTAAAAGGATTTATTTACATTTTGGATTAAACACAATGGCCTAGATTATACGTGGAGCTCAAAAATATTAGCACCCCACAAGTCAAATCAATAGCGCTCTTATAATTTCACTTTTATTACAAGTTGAAAGTAAAAATTTTGCACTTGAGCAAAAGACTCAGACACGATAACATATGGAGGTCGGATAGTGCAGCTTCTCTAACTCAATTCCCCAATAGGCTCTCCCTCTTCTGGCTTTCGCTCGCGTGCTAACCTGAAGGTAGGTCACTCAGAAGAAAATGTTTTTTAAAAATGTGAATTAGTTTGGAAACAAATAGAAAAATAAAGAAAATGTAGTTAAAGTAAGTCCCCTACTTACGAACAAGTTCCGTTCCCGGGAGCACGTTTGTAAGTCCAATTTGTTTGTAAGTCCAACTGTGTTGTAATTTGTGTGAAAAGTATTATAAACCTCACTTTATAATACTTTTCACACAAATTACAGTAGTACATAAAAAAAACAATACTGTAAAGAAAACATTTTTAATCTTACCTAATAAAACAGCTTACAGGGGCTGTCATGGAGTGAACTAAAACGGAACTAACTTCCGTGATTTGACATGCATGTTTGTATCTTTGAATTTTGCAACTTGAAATTTTTTAAGTAGGGGACTTATTGTATTTGCTGCATTTGTTTATAAACTGATTAACTAATTACCATATGATCAAATAAACGGATGTCTGTAGAAACAAATTTCATTCATACATGTGTTCATATTCGTTCATATGAAAAATACTGTTAGGAAAGAGTCCAATCACAAGAAGGTTTACCAGGTGTCCAGTATTAAACTGGATAGTCCACTATTTTAGCAGGCCATCCAGTAACGTCTTCACAAGAATACTGGTCACTTAAATGTCCATGAATGTTAAAGGGGCAGTAAAAAAAATGTTATCTTAAAATGAAAGTCAAACCTAGCGTTTGTGAAATGCTAGGCTTGACTATTGAAACACATAAAGGGGACTTTCATTCATGAAGTATAAAATACATCACGCAGAAAGCTCCTTTATTTGTTTCAAGCCATCGCCGCTCTGAGCTGCTAAGGCAGCCCACGGCAGATCGCTGTTTTGCTAAGAGGTGACATTTTCACCTATTAGCCAATAGCCGTGCAGTAAATCCTGCTTGGCGCCCTTGGGAGCCGGATTTCCCGCACGGCTATTGGCAAAGAGGTGGAAACATCACCTCTTAGCAAAACAGCGATCTGCCGTGGGCTGCCTTAGCAGCTCAAAGCGGCAATCTCTTGAAACAAATAAAGGAGCTTTCTGCATGAAGTATGTTATACTTCATGAATGAAAGTCCCCTTTATTTGTTTCAATAGTCAATCCTAGCGTTTCATAAGATAAGGAAGCATGTGTGTAAAATCAAAAGGTGCTCCAACAAAGTATTAGTTTAAGGGTGTGCACACTTATGCAACCATATTATTATTTTTTATTATTTTTACTTCCCTTCACCTAAAAGATTTCAGTTTGTTTTTCAATTGAGTTGCATAGTTATAGGTCACATTAAAGGTGGAAAAAAATCTGAAATGATTTATCTTTGTCTCATTTTTTTACATCACAGAAACCTGCCATTTTAACAGGGGTGTGTAGACTTTTTATATCCACTGTATATATATGTATATATATATATATATATATATATATATATATATATATATATATATATATATATATATATATATATATATATAATATAAACATGCTAGTACCTGGTTGGACCCCCTTTTGCCTTCAGAACTGCCTTTAATTCTTTGTGGCATAGATTCAACAAGGTGTTGGAAACATTTCTCAGACATTTTGGTCCATATTGACATGATGGCATCACGCAGTTGATGCAGAGTTGTTGGCTGCACATCCATGATGCAAATCTCCTGTTCCACCATATCACAAAGGTGCTCTATTGGATTAAGATCTGGTGACTGTGGAGGCCATTGGAGTACAGTGAACTCATTGTCATGTTCAAAAAAACAGTTTGAGATGATTTGATCTTTGTGACATGGTGCATTATCCTGCTGGAAGTAGCCATCAGAAGATGGGTACACTTTAGTCATAAAGGGATGGACATGGTCAGCATCAATACTGAGGTAGGCCGTGGCATTTAAATGATGCTCAATTTGTACTAAAGGGCTCAAAGTGTGCCAAGAAAATATCCCCCACACCATTACACCACCAGCCTGAACCGTTGATACAAGGCAGGATGGATCCATGCTTTCATGTTGTTTACGCCAAATTCTGACCCTACCATCTGAATTTCGCAGCTGATATCGAGACTCATCAGACCAGGCAACGTTTTTCCAATCTTCTATTGTGCAATTTTGTTGAGCCTGTGCAAATTGTAGCCTCAGTTTCCAATTCTTAGCTGACAGGAGTGGCACCCAGTGTGGACTTCTGCTGCTGTAGCCCATCTGCTTCAAGGTTTGACCTGTTGTGCGTTCAGAGATGGTATTCTGCATACCTTGGTTGTAAGGAGTGGTTATTTAAGTTACTGTTGCCTTTCTATAATCTTGAACCAGTCTGCCTATTCTCCTATAACATCAACAAGGCATTTTCGTCCACATAACTGCCGCTCACTGGATTTTTTCTCTTTTTTAGACCATTCTCTAAACAGCCACACAATGCAAACTCTCAATCCAACAAACTGGGAACAAGTGAAGGGTGCACAGGCTTATGTAATCACCCTAGACATACACAAAACAGGGAAGGGGGCTGCACTCTCATACCAAACTGGGTACACATCCCATGACCCTGCAACATGCACAGCCCTGGTTGCACAATAGCACTCTCACACACACACACACACACACACATATATATATATGTATACACATATATACACCTTTGAGATATTTCCAGTCAAACTCTTGCAGGGGTTAAAGACAGTTACATGCAACGTGCAATAATAATTTACTGGATTTTGATAGTTCTCTTACTGGGCGTGTGATTATATTATGAATAGACTTGGCTCTGGTTGATATTTCAGTTTTATTCATGAGAAAACAACTCTCTGGGTAAGCTGAGCACATTCTTTTTACTGTGGAGATAACCTCAGCTTTCAAAATATTTTGGTTTGAAGTAAATATCTCTTTATCCAGCAGCTGGAATTCTGATTTATTTTCTCCTCCCTGTATGTTAGTGTGCTTAAATTAGATTTAATGTGGGTTATTTTCTTAAGAATGCCATTTCCTAAAGGCATTTGGTAAACTACGAACAAAACATACACTATTTGTGGCGTGCACATTTGCTTATAAATATATGAATACAGGTATACCTCACTTTACAGCGCTTCACTTTACAGCGCTTCGCTAATACATCGCTTTGTGGAGCTGAAGTTCAACCTCCAAATATTTGAAACAGTGCTGTAATCTTCTTGAGATTGCGAGAAAAGTGACTGGCACCATGTGTTATGCACAGTTCACTTTGTTTACAGCATTACAGTGCAATCTGTGTCTCAGTGTTATAGTCTGGCAAATTTTACTACAGTAATTGTCACTATTTTACAGGTACAGTATTTATTGAATACTGTGCTGAGCTAGTGTTAAACTAAACATAGCAATATTGCACCTCTAATATATGTTAGTTTAAACATGTTTTTAAGTTTTTCAACACACTGGCAAGTGAAAAGAAAGCTAAAACTGCCTTGTTTCACTTTAAGGCGGTTTTCACTTTACAGCGGGGCTCCGGTCCCTAACCCGCTGTATGAGCGGGGTATACCTGTATGGTATATTTTTTTCTGTTTGTCTTTATTGTCTTTTAAGGGACATTTCAGTCAAAACTGAAATGCACATATATTAATTGCCTAATTGAATATAAACATATTTACAATATACATACATTGGCAAAATGTTTCTAGTTAAGTATAGCTAGATATTCCCAGTGCACTAGCATTTTAAATATTGCACCTGCTCAGAGAGCCAGTGGGGCTTGTAGTATGTCAGCAATGACGCAAAATGAGTCATTGCCAAATGATACAAGCACCTTAGGCTCTCTGAGCAAGTGTGCTTAAAATGCTGGTGCACTGAGCATACTTAAGTACACTCTGGACGCAGCTATACTTTTTGCTAGAATATATGTATATTGAAAAAATGCTTCTAATCAAATACAAATGTTTTGGTTGGAATGTCCCTTTAAGAAGTAAGGAGTAGGGATAGACCGATATAGTTTTTTCAGGGCCGATACCGATTATCGGCCGCCTTTCAGGCCGATAGCCGATAACAGGGGCCGATATTCTGTACATTTAAAATTTTGAAAAATCAACACAGTTAGCTAGTCAGTAATGCAAAAGTTGCATGCGCTAATGAACTAGACTTCACTAGAGCATGTAATTGTTGTATTAAAAATGTCTCTTTAATGTGCTATGAGTCTATGAGGTCACAGTTGATGCCAATTTTGTGAATTGGCATCAACTGTGATGACCTCATTCATAGCACATTAAATTTTACAGGAATCAAAGTTAAATTTGCAGCAACGTTGTGCAACTATAACTAATTAACGATATCTTCTGAGACACATTTTTTGCATTAATACATACGCAATTGCATATAGAAAAGATCTGTTCAACTTCATTATCACTATAGCTGTTCCACAATCCACACTCAAAGTATACCAGTCTGAATTATGGCCTGCTGCTACCAACAAACTTATTGTCCCAATGACTCCCAATAATATAAATATATATAATATATACAGTATATATATATATATAATATATCTCTCTCCATTAGGGTATCTGACTGTATAGCTTTCTGGCTGTGTGGCTAGTGATATATTTATTTCCTGGTATACATACATATTTATTATGGTGTTCATCAACACTAACAAATTATTCTATTTTGGGGGGTTGGCCTATAAGTCACTAAACTGTTACCATTTAGAATATTTTTTTATGCTAAAAGAAATAGCACTGAAGTCCCTTGTTTGGGAAAGTGCCAAAAACACACAGGCATTTTCCACAGTCACCTCTACAGATAGATGCAGTAATCTAGCCTAGAGGATACAAATGCATGGATTAATGTTGGCATATCATCCGGTGGAATTAAGTGTTGTATCTTGGCTATGTTTTTCAGATGAAAGTAGGCAGATTTTATTACGGAGGAAATCTGCTGTTTAAAAGATAGTCCAGCGTCAATCAGCACTCCGAGGTTTCGTACCTTTGCTGAACTAACAAGTTCAGAGCCTCCAAGCTCCAGGCCAGTTGGGTGATCGTGGGATATTTTTGATGCCCGGGGTCCCCTCACCAAGAGTAACTCTGTTTTGTCCGGGTTCACTTTGAGACAGCTAGCATTCATCCATTTATGCATTATTGATGCTATCTATTGGGCCAATTACTATCCTTTAAAAAAGTTTATGTAATGATTTTTCTACAAAATTCACCATTAAAGAGATGCTTTATAAAGGATAGTGGCCGTTTGTGTTTAACCCCTTGAAAGCACCAGTGGGCTAATCAGGAGCAGTGGTAGCACATACTTAAAGGGACACTGAACCCAATTTTTTTCTTTTGTGATTCAGATAGAGCATAACATTTTAAGCAACTTTCTAATTTACTCCTATTATCGATTTTTTTCTTCGTTCTCTTGCTAATTTTATTTGAAAAAGAAGGCGTTTAAGCTTTTTTTTTTTTTTTTTTCAGACTCTGTACAGCACTTTTTTATTGGTGGATGAATTTATCCACCAATCAGCAAGAACAACCCAGGTTGTTCACCAAAAATGGGTTGGCATCTAAACTTACATTCTTGCATTTCAAATAAAGATACCAAGAGAATGAAGAAAATTTGATAATAGGAGTAAACTAGAAAGTTGCTTAAAATTTCATGCTCTATCTAAATCACAAAAGAAAAAATTTGGGTTCAGTGTCCCTTTAACAATAATAGTCGATTACCTGTATGAGAACTGCAATGGTTTTGCCTCCCAAGCTGGACTTTACCAATGTGTTTCAACCTTTTGCTGGGGTTAAATACACAGAGCCCCTTCTATTAACAGGTGGGCAGGCAAGGTTCCCGACATGGGAATCTGCCTGCCTTCATGGTGAACCGGTAGCAGACACTGTATGTATATAATACATTTTTTATGGCAGATACAAATCAAAAGTCATGTCTAAAGCTTAGCCTTCAGCCTTCACTAACCTTATTCATATCCCCAGTATTCTTACACTTTCTTACAACGTTCTACCCACCTCCTCTGTAGGAAGACCATTCCCAAATATCAACAACCCTGTCTGTTAAAAGATTTACAGGTGAAACTCGAAAAATTAGAATATTGTGCAAAATTTTATTTATTTCACTAACGCAAATTAAAAGGTGAAACTAATATATGAGATAGACTCATTACATGCAAAGCAAGATAGTTCAAGCTGTGATTTGTCATACTTGTGATGATTATGGCTTACAGCTCATGAAAACCCCAAATCCACAATCTCAGAAAATTAGAATATTGTGAAAAGGTGCAATATTCTAGGCTAAAAGTGTCCCACTCTAATCAGCTAATTAAGCCATAACACCTGCAAAGGGTTCCTGAACCTTTAAATGGTCTGGTTCAGTAGGAATCACAATCATCAGAAAGACTGCTGACCTGACAGTTGTGCAGAAAACCATCATTGACACCCTCCATAAGGAAGGAAAGCCCCAAAAGGTAATTGCAAAAGAAGTTGGATGTTTGTAAAGTGCTGTATCAAAGCACATTAAAGTGTCAGTAAACCTCAAAAATAATGTTATATAATTCTGCACATAGTGCAGAATTATATAACATTATATTAGCCTTATCTTTATAAAACCTAATATTCCCTTTGATTTTTTTTAAAAATGACTGTTTTTCAGACCCGCTCTCTGTGCTCTTCTGAGCGGGTCTGTTTTTATCACACAGTACATCGGGCCAGCTGTATAGTCACAGCCCGGCCCGACCGCGCCATTATACTCAGTGCAGCTCGCTCCTGCTCTTTCTGACAGCAGGAGCGAGCTTCACTGAGTATAAGGCCATTCAAAAGTGTTGGGGACTTTCACAAGAGCCACCACACACAGACGGATCCTGGACTTGGGCTTCAAATGTCGTTGGAAACCAAGGACCCAGAGTATGGAGGAAGAATGGAGAGGCACACACTGCAAGATGCTTGAAGTCTAGTGTGAAGTTTCCACAGTCTGTGTTGATTTGGGGAGCCATGTCATCTTCTGGTGTTGGTCCACTGTGCTTCATTAAGTCCAGGGTCAACAAAGCCGTCTCCGCAGATGAGCTCTATGGGGATGCTGACTTCATTTTCCAGCAGGACTTGGCACCTGCCCACACTGCCAAAAGCACCAAAACCTGGTTCAATGACCATGGGATTACTGTGCTTGATTGGCCAGCAAACTCGCCTGACCTGAACCCCAAAGAGAATCTATGGGGTATTGCCAAGAGAAAGATGAGAGACCTGAGACCGAACAATGCAGAAGAGCTGAAGGCCACTATTGAAGCATCCTGGTCTTCCATAACACCTCAGCAGTGCCACAGGCTGATAGCTTCCATGCCACGCCGCATTGAGGCAGTAATTGCTGCAAAAGGGGCCCAAATCAAGTACTGAGTACATACAGTATGCATGCTTATACTTTTCAGAGGTCTGATATTGTTCTACAGGTATTTACAATCCTTGTTTTATTGATTGCATGTAATATTCTAATTTTCTGAGATTGTGGATTTGGGGTTTTCATGAGCTGTAAGCCATAATCATCACAATTATGACAAATCACGGCTTGAACTATCTTGCTTTGCATGTAATGAGTCTATCTCATATATTAGTTTCACCTTTTAAGTTGCATTAGTGAAATAAATTAACTTTTGCGCAATATTCTAATTTTTCGCGTTTCACCTGTAGATCCATTAACTCATGTTTTGTTATAATCTTAAACGGACATGAAAGCCATTTTTTCATGATTTTCATAGAGCATACAATTTTAAATAAGTTTCCAAATTACTGTTTTATCAAATTTTCTTAATTTTCTTGGTATCCTTTGTTGAAGGAGCATCAATGCTCTACTTGGAGTTAAGCTGAACAAGATAGGTGCGCCAATGAAAAGAGGCATATATATCCAGCCAGCAATCAGCAACTAGCTCCCAGAAGTGCTTTGTTGCTCTGAGCCTACCTAGGTATGCTCAACAATGGATACCAAGAAAACAAATCAAATTGGATAACAGAAGTCAATTGGAAAGTTGTTTAAAATTGCATGCTCTGTCTGAATCATGAAAGAAAATGTTTGGGTTTAATGTCTCTTTAAAGGAACGCTAAAGACCTTGTAATTATGAGACATACTGTATCTGTTTTCCTGCTATAGAATAACATATCAGACAAGTGTAAAAATAAAAATAAATAAATAAAATAATAATTAAACCTTTGTTTGCTGCAATTGTTTTCAGTATATTCAAATTTTACCCATCACTTGCTTTATATGAAGGAGCCAACTCAGAATTGTTACTGAAGTGGACAAGCCTAGCCGCAGTCATTATGTTAGCAAAAACTGCATAGTTTTGCAGAATACTATATAATCGTCACCGCAGAGACCAATTAGGAACAGATATGTAGCAGGGTTATGCTTGTCTGCAATTCTCAGAATTTTAAAACTCGCAGTTTTCAGAGAGTTAAATGACATCAAAACGGGGACAAATAATGAATTATATTTTAATACACAAAATTAAACATCACAATATCAAGGTATTTACTTTGCCTTTACGTATGGTAATTTGACTGAATTTATATAACTATAGTTCAGATGTTTTAATCTTAGTGAGTTAACTTTTTATTTTACTTCATTCTATTCTAGCAAGTAAGACATTTATTTGCATATCTGCAATTATTTATTTCTCTTGCTAGAAAATACAATATTTTTTAGAGCTAGCGTTAAATATTTTATGATTATATAAGTTTTATCTTCTTCATATTAACTGTAACTATAGCTTTGAGCTCCATATCACCTCAAATGGCATCCGTTCTTCTGCTTATTAATAATCTAATTTTAGGTTCTGGCTATAAGAAATGCCTCAAACTGTCAAGGGCCATAATACACTTCTAGTTGAAATATTATTTCCAAATAATAATGTGGAACATTTATTCAATATAGCTGCAGTTTTTTGCCCTTGTCCACTTATTTGCCTTGTATTGCTGCTAAGTAAAGTATTATAGTCTTCTTCATTGCACAGAAGGGAGTGATTTGATTTGTATTCACTATAAACTACCTATTATACCAAGTAGTAAAAAACATCATTTATACTTTTATGTATAATTTCCTTATATGGCTTGAGTTGTAATATGTCTACTAAAAAATAAGAGGAAACCGTATCACCAATATTTTATAATTTGAATATTTTAGGTAATGATGTCACATGATTGTATCTGGAATTTTTAAATGTCTGTCAGCTATTGCAACAGCCACTTATATTATCTAATTTGCTTCATTTTCTGTTTATCTTTTGTTGAAAATAATACCTGATTGGTGACTGCATTTATATGACTTTTGTCATTGGCACAGCCGATGTGTTCAGCTAGCTCCAGTAGTGCATTGCTGCTGCTTCAACAAAGGATACAATGAGAATGAAGAATATTTAATAATACCTGTAAACTGGAAAATTGTGTAATGTAACTGTATCATGAAAGAAAAAATGTGGGTTTCATGTTTCTTTAAATAGCATATAACACTCATCTACAGAGGATGCTGAGAGTTACTCTTGACATTTCCCAATTGGCTAAGAATATATGTGGCCTTTTTTATGATCTATTATGTGTATATATAAGTGCCATATGCTTGTTTCTAGTTTCCCAAAGGCAGTAGTGATATGACTCAAGGTAAAATATGCACAAGTAAATCCAGCTACATTGTTGTGGCCTCAAGTAAAAAATAGCATTTTACATATTTAATATGGTGTAATCACACTACAACATTCAGTATAAATTAGGTGTAAAAATAGATTTTATTTACTTATCAAACTAGTACAAGTTAAAAGCCTTCACTTTTGCAGAAGAAAAACTAAATGAAGCTTAGAAAATGTGATCTAATATCTGAAATTAGACAGTACAGATGTTTGTTTTTTCCTATTTATCTAACTAGCTTCTGCACACATCCACCCTTCCCTATTGTGTACTCAAGTAAACAGAGAATCCCAAAATGACTTAAAGGGACACTGAACCCACATTTTTTCTTTTGTGATTCAGATAGAGCATGCAATTTTAAGCAACTTTCTAATTTACTCCTATTATCGAATTTTCTTCATTCTCTTGGCATTTATATTTGAAAAGCAAGAATGTAAGTTTAGATGCCGACCCATTTTTGGTGAACAACCTGGTTTGTCCTTGTGATTGGACAGCACCAATAAACAAGTGCTGTCCATGGTCCTGAACCAAAAATTGTCTGGCACCTTAGCTTAGATGCCTTCTTTTTCAAATAAAGATAGCAAAATAACGAAGAGTAAATTAGAAAGTTGCTTAAAATTGCATGCTCTATATGAATCACAAAAGAAAAAAATTGGGTTCAGTGTCCCTTAACCACTGCAGTTCACTGTATGCATGAGTGTGCTGGATAGAACTTGAAGAGTGGTCATGCGCATTACTAGCAATAAGGCTGCAGCATGTAGAATTGCAATAACAATATTACATTTACACAGAAGGAGATTTAAAGGGACATGAAACCCAATTTTCTTTTTCATGATTTAGAAAGAGCATGCAATTTTAAACAACTTTTTAATTTACTTCTATTATTTAATTTGCTTTATTCTCTTGATATTCTTTGCTGAAAAGCATATCTAGATAGGCTTAGTAGCTGCTGATTGGTGGCTGCACATAGATGCCTTGTGTGATTGGCTCACCTATGTGCATTGCTATTTCTTCAACAAAGGATATCTAAAAAATGAAGCAAATTAGATAATTAAAGTAAATTGGAATGATGTTTAAAATTGTATTCTCTACCTGAATTATGAAAGAAAAATGTGGGGTTTAGTGTCACTTTAAGTCTGTGTGAATCATATAACTTTGAGTTGCTTACATATCTATAATTATATAATATGGCTGCTGCAGATGAAGGCGGCAGACAGACATGCCTTACACTTTTGGCTATCAATATATAAGAAACTTTGAAAATGGTTTTCATGTATTTATTTATTACAAAGTGATAATTACAAGACAGTTTATTATAGTATACTAGTTCTAAAGCCCGTTCACACGGGCCATTTTTTGCAGTACAGTGGTCCCACCCCTTGCTTTCTCTCCCTCCCACTCTCTTTTGCTTTCTCTCTCTCCCCCCTCTCTTTTGTGCTCTCTGTCCCCCTCTCTTTTGCTCTCTCTCTCCCCCCTCTTTTGCGCTCTCTCTCTCCCTCTCTATCTCCCCTCTCTTTCTATCCCCCTCTCTCTTTCTCTCTCTTTCTCTCCCTCCCCTCTCTCTCTCTCTCTCTCTCTCTCCATCTGCCCTCTCTCTCTCCATCTGCCCTCTCTCTCTCCATCTCCCCTCTCTCTTTCTCTCTTTCTCTCTCTCTCTCTCTCTCTCTCTCTCTCTCTCTCTCTCTCTCTCTCTCTCTCTCTCTCTCTCTCTCTCTCTCCCCTCTCTCTCTCTCCCCTCTCTCTCTCTCCTCTCTCTCTCTCTCCCCTCTCTCTCGCTCCCCTCTCTCTTTCTCTCTCACCTCTCTCTTTCTTTCTCTCTATCTCCCCTCTCTCTCTCTCAACCTCTCTCTCTCCCCTCTTTATATCTCCCCTCTCTTCTCTCTCTTCCTCTCTCTATCTCTATCTCTCTCTATCTCTATCTCTCTATCTCTCTCTATCTCTCTCTCTCTCTCTCTCTCTCTCTCTCTCTCTCTCTCTCTCTCTCTCTCTCTCTCTATCTCTCTCTCTATCTCCCCCCTCTGTCTCTCTCCCCTCTCTCTCTCTCCCTCCCTCTCTCTCTCCCCTCTCTCTTTCTCTCTCTCCCCTCTCTCTACACATCTCCCCTCTTTCTCCCCCCCCTCTCTCTCTCCCCCCTCTCTTTCTCCCCCCTCTCTTTCTCCCCCATCTCTCTTTCTCCCCTCTTGATCTCTCCCTCCCCTCTTGATCTCTCTCTCCTCTCTCTCCCCTCTTTTGAGCTGTTTGGCCCCGCCCCTTCGCGTACCTTCACACTAGGCTCCGCCCCTTCATGGACCCTCACGTTAGGCTCCGCCCCTTCACGATCGGTCACATGCTCGGCCACGCCCACTTCTGCTCCGGCAGTCGGCAGATCAGGTAGGGATTTAAGGCCAGGTGTGTTTGTCCTCGTGCTGTCTCTACAGCGCATGACAGCTTCGGACAAACACACTTGACCTTTTATAGTATAGGATATACATGCGAAAGCTATTATCAGGCAGACAGCCTCTCGTTAGTCTGTGCACAGAGTACTAGTCTGCATCACTTCTTGGATTTATTTCTCTCTCATTTCTACTAGTACATGCGCAGTGTGTCTACATACCCTATTTAGATAGGGCCAGTTTATATCTGTTAATAAATCTACCCCTTTCTCTTGGTATATCTTAAAAGCATATTTAAATGCTCAGGCGCATATTGGTGTCATGAGAAATATATATTGTTGCAAAACCGTCACATTTCATTATTCAGATAGAGCATACCATTTTAAACAACTTTGCAATTTATTTCTGTTATCAAATTTTTTTCTATTGGTATCCTTTGTTGAAGGAGCAAGAACACAATACTAGGGGCTAGCTGAATGCATCAGGAGAGCCAATAACAAGAGGCATATATGTGCAGCCGCCAATCAGCAGCAAGATCCAGTAGTGTATTGCATTTCAACAAAGGATACAAAGATAATGAATTGAATTAGATAATAGAAGTAAATTGGATTTTTTTTTTTATTAAAATGCCACACTACTGGAGCTTGCTGTTTAATTTTGACTTTACTGTCACTTTAAGACACATGCACATTCCTGGGCCTATCTAGATATGCTCTCATGCACAGAAGTGACATTTCAATAAACTACAGCAAGGGAAAGAGGTACATTAGATATTTGAAGTCATTTGGATTTTATTTTTTAATCTTCATGCTTTATCTGTATCATGAAATTAAAATTTTGACTTCCATGTTTCTCTGATATATACTTATGGGCACGAAGTGCAGCTAGCAACAATACAATTGTGTATATGCAGTGAATGGCTGCCAATGTTTCCGGTAGCCAACAATTCTTAGGTACATGCAAATCTCAAGAGGACAAATGTGTGATGCAAACACAACAAATCCTTGTCCAACGTTTAGAATATTCATACAGACAATTTGGGTGTTTCTCATAAACATTTCCCAAAAGGAATTATAATCTCCTTGACATTTTAAAACTATTAAGCTTTGCTTTCTGGACAATAGAATTTCACTCTTTTTTTTATATAACACTGGGACAACGCCAGTATTTTCTCTGGATTAACTAGATGTTGCTTGAATTTGAAGTTGTGCAAAGTTGCTGACATTCTCATCTGGAGAAAATCTTAGTACATGTTTTAGATGCTTTGTAACATTTGATTGTGGAATTTCATAAGCTACAGTTTAACCTATTTGTTACATTTTTTCCAGCAATTTTTCCCTTTTTTTTTTTTTTGGTGTAAAATGCAGGCAGTAGGTTCAATTCACTATATTCGTCTCTTATATTATCTCATTCTGTCAAATGTTGTTTTAAAGGATATGAAAGAGAAAATTAAACTTTACTGATTCAGAAAGTGCAAATTGTCAAATTTACATTGTTCCTTTGGTATCCTTTATTGAAAAGCATACCTATGTAGGGCGAGAGGCAGATACAGTACTGGGAGCTAGCTGGTTGGTGTCTATGCACATATGCCTTTTGTCATTGGCTCAGCAGATGTGTTCAGCTACACCCCAGTAGTGCATTGCTGCTCTGCATCTGACTTTGACTATGTGTTTAATCCCTTTGCAGGAGTTAAATACATTGCTATATGTAATATTGTATTAAAGGGATACTAAACCCAAAAAAATTCTTTCATGATTTAGATAGAGCATGCAATTCTAAGCAACTTTCTTATTTACTTCTATTATCATTTTTGCTTTGTTCTCTTACTATCTTTATTTGAAAAAGAAGGCATCTAAGCTAAGGAGCCAGCCAATTTTTGGTTCAGTACCCTGGACAGCATTTATGCACCAATCAGCAAGGACAACCCAGTTTGTGAACCAAAAATGGTCTGGCTTCTAAACTTACAGTCTTGCTTTTCAAATAAAGATAGCAAGAGAATGAAAAAAAAAATGATAATAGGAGTAAATTAGAAAGCTGCTTAAAATTGCATGCTCTATCTGAATCATGAAAGATAAAATTTGAGTTCAGTGTCCCTTTAAGGAAAAGCTCTAACAAATTAAAGCATTTTCTTTTTTTGCAATTAGCATGTGTGCCATTTACTTTTAAGTTGAAGCATTTTTGCAATAAACTTTCATTAGCAGACTTGCTTCTAGCAAAAGTTATTTTACTGTTTCAGAGGCATACGCACATATGCTGTGAGTGCCTCGTGCACCAGTTTTCAAACACCTCACCTTCTCAGAGATTCAGCAATGGCTTGTGTTAAGTATTCAATGATGCAATATTCACCACCAACTCCCTGAGCCGGCATGGGGGCCGAATTATCGAATGGCTGGCGGACATGATTAGCGAATCATGTCCGCCCGACATACGCTGTCGGCATTTAACATTGCACAACCAATTCTTCACAAGTTCTGGTGAACTGCTTGTGCAATGCCGCCCCCTAGCAGGGGGTGTCAATCAACCTGATCGTATCCAACTAGTTAAGGAGCAGAGGTCTTAACTGCTGTTTCTGGCGAGCCTGAAGGCTCACACAGAAACGGGGATCAGGGGCCATTGGGCCCTTGTTAAATGGTGTTAAATCCTGATCCTCTGGCCACATGTAGCATATGTGCATATGCCACTGAAACCGTAATAACGTTTACTAGAAGCAATTTGCTAATAGAAGTATATTGCAAAAATATTTCTATTTAAAAATAAAATATATTCATGCATATTTTAATTATGACCTTTCTATCCCTTAAATTTTAGTATCAACATAAACAGCCTCTTCTCCTTAACTCAGTGCTCTTTACAAATTTGCATTTTAGGCAATTAGTGCTGGTTCATGTATAACTCCACAGGAGTAAGCACACTGTTATCTATATGGCATGGAATTAGATATTCCTTGTAAAATAGTGAACAATGTTAAATGATAGTTTGGTTGTATCCCTACAGTGCAGTTTGTGGGTATAAATAAATACAGGGTTCCTAAAGAGGCCAGGAAAGAACTATACACTATTCTGGCCACTGTCTTGTGATTTATTTAATGACAAGCCACAATGAAAACATATGTTTGAGGTGAAAGAGCTACAGGAAAATTCCTAAACTTTTTATTTTTATTTTTTTTTAAGTTATGTAGCGCTACAGAAATTATAACACAATAAATGTGTATCCTTTTTCACAGAAATAAAGAAAATATATGGTCATGATATTTAAATCCTCATTGCAGGGTAGAAGCCATTAACACAGTTCAACAGTCCTGTTTCCTTTTTCTTAAAAATCATCTGGCTTTGGGTAGGATCGAGTCACATGTTGATACATCCATGGGTGTTCTGATACTTCACAGATTAATTTTAACCACAAAGCACACAAGTCAGTTTTTGTCTTGGGAACAATTCATAGCTGTGGGGGAAATATTGAAAAAATACAGCACTCTTTTGAGGTCTTCTGTTATTTATTTCAAGATTCTACCATTTTATTTTTTACAGAGGGGGGGATTTGATTGGCATTCCTAAAGAAGAAAAAAAGTTTTCCAAAATCAAGTGAAACCAATAATTCATGTAGTTTGTCAAACATAATAATTATTTTTTAATGTGCTAATAGCTTTATTGACTTCCGGATCAGTCAATAGCTCCTTGGTTAATTGACCTTGTCTACTCCTTTGCCTTGCACATTATTGATGTATCCGATAGATAGAAAGATATAGTCATTTTTTCACATACTTTACTAAATCAGACTAATGGAATAACTTGTCATTTACTGGAGGGTGGTGTCTTCAGCAGTTTATTCTACACATGCTGATGTATAAAAGGCAGCAAGTCTGGATTTTTTTGTAATTTTTAGAGGTAGCCTAAAAAAAAGTGAAGAGTTTCCCTTTAAACTTTTAGACTTCTAGTCATGTTTCATCTTTTGAGTAATAAGTTTACACAAAGATACTGAATTCAAAATATTTATCTTGACCTCTCCTCAATATAAAGAAAAAAGTATGAGAAACCTAAACAGAGAATGTATGCACAAAAGTAAGTTAGTTTATTTCAAGTAACAGAGACGTTTGCTATTTTGGAGCTCATTAAATGGTTATTGGCATTAGAGGGGTATAGTAAAGGGGTATAAAGGTATAGGGGCCTAGTTATCAAGCCGTCAACCTCAAATACGCTGGAATTCCGCAGCGTATTTGTGGCGAGGCTGATTCGCCTTAGTTATCAAAGGCTCGAGACCGGCAAAAGTAGAATTTTGTGACGTAAACTTCGATCCGCCGGACTCAGTCCGACACAGATCGATTCTTACGTCACTCCAGATGTTCCGCACACAAGTGCGGCACATTCTCACTACTTTTGCTAGCTATCAAAAAACTAGCAGGTACGCTCGGCACTTTTACGGCCCAGCGTACCTGGTTTTTAAAGCGCCAGCCTGGAGGCGGCGGATCCCATAGGAATCAATGGGAGTCTGACCATAGCGAAAGTACAAGTTCGCTGCTAACAGACATCCCATTGATTTCTATGGGAGCTGTCTACACCTAACACCCTAACATGTACCCCGAGTCTAAACACCACTAATCTGACCCCCCCTACACCGCCGCAACTAAATAAAGTTATTACCCCCTAAACCGCCGCTCCCGGAGCCCACCGCAAGCTACTCTATACATATTAACCCCTAAACTGCCGCTCCCGGAGCCCACCGCAACTATAATAAATGTATTAACCCCTAAACTGCCGCTCCCTGAACCCGCCGCAACCTATATTAAATGTATTAACCCCTATCCTGCCCCCCCTACACCGTCGCCACCTATAATAAATTTATTAACCCCTAATCTGCCCCCCCTACACCGTCGCCACCTATAATAAATTTATTAACCCCTATCCTGCCCCCCACTACGCCGCCGCCACTGTAATAAAATTATTAACCCCTAAACCTAAGTCTAACCCTAACCCTAACGCCCCCCTAACTTAAATATTAATTAAATAAATCTAAATAAATGAACTCTTATTAACTAAATGAATCCTATTTAAAACTAAATACTTACCTTTAAAATAAACCCTAATATAGCTACAATATAAATAATAATTATATTCTAGCTATTTTAGGATTTATATTTATTTTACAGGTAACTTTCAATTTATTTTAGCTAGTTAGAATAGTTATTAAATAGTTATTAACTATTTAATAACTACCTAGCTAAAAGAAATACAAAATTACCTGTAAAATAAATCCTAACCTAAGTTACAATTAAACCTAATACTACACTATCATTAAATTAACTAAATAAACTACCTACAAATAACTACAATTAAATACAATTACATAAACTAACTAAAGTACAAAAAATAAAAAAAGCTAAGTTACAAAAAATAAAAAATTAAGTTACAAACATGTTAAAAATATTACAACAATTTTAAGCTACTTACACCTAATCTAAGCCCCCTAATAAAATAACAAACCCCCCCAAAATAAAAAAAATCCCTACCCTATTCTAAATTAAATAAATTTCAAAGCTCTTTTACCTTACCAGCCCTTAAAAGGGCCATTTGTGGGGGCATGCCCCAAAAAGTTCAGCTCTTTTGCCTGTAAAAGAAAAATACAACCCCCCCCAACATTAAAACCCACCACCCACATACCCCTAATCTAACCCAAAGCCCCCTTACAAAAACATAACACTAATCCCCTGAAGATCATCCTACCTTGAGTCGTCTTCACTCAGCCGAGCCACCGATGGAACTGAAGAGGACATCCGGAGCGGAAGAAGTTAATCCTCCAAGCGGCGCTGAAGAAATCTTCCATCCGATGAAGTCATCATCCAGGCGGCGCTGAAGAAGTCTTCGATCCAGCCGATGTCATCTTCAAAGAGGCGCTGAAGAGGTCTTCTATCCGGGCGAAGTCATCTTCCAAGCCGGGTCTTGAATCTTCCTTCCGCCGACGCGGAACCACCTTCTTCACCGACGGACTACGACGAATGACGGCTCCTTTAAGGGACGTCATCCAAGATGGCGTCCCCTCAATTCCGATTGGCTGATAGGATTCTATCAGCCAATCGGAATTAAGGTAGGAAAAATCTGATTGGCTGATGGAATCAGCCAATCAGATTGAGCTCGCATTCTATTGGCTGTTCCGATCAGCCAATAGAATGCGAGCTCAATCTGATTGGCTGATTGGATCAGCCAATCGGATTGAACTTGAATCTGATTGGCTGATTCCATCAGCCAATCAGATTTTCCTACCTTAATTCCGATTGGCTGATAGAATCCTATCAGCCAATCGGAATTGAGGGGACGCCATCTTGGATGACGTCCCTTAAAGGAGCCGTCATTCGTCGTAGTCCGTCGGTGAAGAAGGTGGTTCCGCGTCGGCGGAAGGAAGATTCAAGACCCGGCTTGGAAGATGACTTCGCCCGGATAGAAGACCTCTTCAGCGCCTCTTTGAAGATGACATCGGCTGGATCAAAGACTTCTTCAGCGCCGCCTGGATGATGACTTCATCGGATGGAAGATTTCTTCAGCGCCGCTTGGAGGATTAACTTCTTCCGCTCCGGATGTCCTCTTCAGTTCCATCGGTGGCTCGGCTGAGTGAAGACGACTCAAGGTAGGATGATCTTCAGGGGATTAGTGTTAGGTTTTTGTAAGGGGGGTTTGGGTTAGATTAGGGGTATGTGGGTGGTGGGTTTTAATGTTGGGGGGGGTTGTATTTTTCTTTTACAGGCAAAAGAGCTGAACTTTTTGGGGCATGCCCCCACAAATGGCCCTTTTAAGGGCTGGTAAGGTAAAAGAGCTTTGAAATTTATTTAATTTAGAATAGGGTAGGGATTTTTTTTATTTTGGGGGGGTTTGTTATTTTATTAGGGGGCTTAGATTAGGTGTAAGTAGCTTAAAATTGTTGTAATATTTTTAACATGTTTGTAACTTAATTTTTTATTTTTTGTAACTTAGCTTTTTTTATTTTTTGTACTTTAGTTAGTTTATGTAATTGTATTTAATTGTAGTTATTTGTAGGTAGTTTATTTAGTTAATTTAATGATAGTGTAGTATTAGGTTTAATTGTAACTTAGGTTAGGATTTATTTTACAGGTAATTTTGTATTTCTTTTAGCTAGGTAGTTATTAAATAGTTAATAACTATTTAATAACTATTCTAACTAGCTAAAATAAATACAAAGTTACCTGTAAAATAAATATAAATCCTAAGATAGCTATAATATAATTATTAATTATATTGTAGCTATCTTAGGGTTTATATTACAGGTAAGTATTTATTTTTAAATAGGAATAATTTATTAAAGTATAGTGTAGTGTTAGGTGTAATAGTAACTTAGGTTAGGATTTATTTCACAGGTACATTTCTCTTTATTTTAGCTAGGTAAGCTATTAAATAGTTAATAACTATTTAATAGTTATTGTACATGGTTAAAATAAATTGAAAGGTACCTGTAAAATAAAAATAAATCCTAAGATAGCTAGAATATAATTATTATTTATATTGTAGCTATATTAGGGTTTATTTTATAAGTAAGTATTTAGTTTTAAATAGGATTCATTTAGTTAATAAGAGTTAATTTATTTAGATTTATTTAATTAATATTTAAGTTAGGGGGGCGTTATGGTTAGGGTTAGACTTAGGTTTAGGGGTTAATCATTTTATTACAGTGGCGGCGGCGTAGTGGGGGGCAGGATAGGGGTTAATAAATTTATTATAGGTGGCGACGGTGTAGGGGGGGCAGGATAGGGGTTAATAGGTTTAATATAGGTTGCGGCGGGTTCATGGAGCGGCGGTTTAGGGGTTAAACTATTTATTTAGTTGCGGAGAGGTGCGGGATCAGCAGGATAGGGGTTAATAATTTTATAATAGAGGGCGACGGTATAGGGGGGGCAGGATAGGGGTTACTAGGTATAATGTAGGTGGCAGCGGTGTCCGGGAGCGGCGGTTTAGGGGTTAATACATTTATAAGACTTGCGGCAGGGTCTAGGAGCGGCGGTTTAGGGGTTAGTAACTTTATTTAGTTGCGGGGGCCTCCGGGGGCGCCGGTATAGGGGGTAGAACAGTGTAGTTTAGTGTGAGTGCTTAGTGACAGGCTAGCAATAAAGCTGGGAAAAAGCCGAAGGGCAGCGAGATCGGATGAGTGATAACTGTCACAGTCCGCTGCTCATCGCCCCGCGGCTTTTTGACAGCTTTATTTGATAACTTAGGCGAACGTATTCAAGGTCCGCGGCGGCGAAGGTAGGCGAGCTTAGGCGGACGTATTGGGCCGGCGAAGCCAGAAAAGTAGACGGCTTGATAACTACCCCCCATAGTGATAAAATGCTCAATGCTAGAGAATTTTATTATTGCAGGTGGGGTTAAACACATAGGTAAAGTCACCTATGGACCAGAAATGCTTTGCTGATCTGGAACTGAACATGTTTCTTTAATGTCACCTACTACTTTTGCCACAAATAAAAAATCTGAATTACATAAAGCTCATATAGCACTTAAAGGGATACTAAACCCAAATTTTTTATTTAATGAGACAAATAGAGCATGCAATTTTAAACACCTTTCTAATTTACTGCTATTACAACTTTTTCTTCATTCTCTTGCAATCTTTATTTAAAAAGCAGGAATGTAAAATTTAGGAGCCGGACCATTTTTTGTTCAGAACCTAGGTTACGTTTGCTTATTGGTGGCTAAATGTGGTCACCAATAACCAAGCGCTATGGGGATATTAGTGCCAACTAAAAATATTTTGTAGCATAACTTAGACCTAGATTTGGAGTTTGGCGTTAGCCGTGAAAACCAGCGTTAGAGGCTCCTAACGCTGGTTTTAGGCTACCGCCGGTATTTGGAGTCACTCAAAATAGGGTCTAACGCTCACTTTTCAGCCGCGACTTTTCCATACCGCAGATCCCCTTTACGTCAATTGCGTATCCTATCTTTTCAATGGGATTTTTCTAACTCCGGTATTTAGAGTCGTTTCTGAAGTGAGCGTTAGACATCTAACGACAAAACTCCAGCCGCAGGAAAAAAGTCAGTAGTTAAGAGCTTTCTGGGCTAACGCCGGTTTCTAAAGCTCTTAACTACTGTACTCTAAAGTACACTAACACCCATAAACTACCTATGTACCCCTAAACCGAGGTCCCCCCACATCGCCGACACTCGAATAAATTTTTTAACCCCTAATCTGCCGACCGCCACCTACGTTATCCTTATGTACCCCTAATCTGCTCCCCCTAACACCGCCGACCCCTGTATTATATTTATTAACCCCTATTCTGCCCCCCTCAACGTCGCCTCCATCTGCCTACACTTATTAACCCCTAATCTGCCGACCGCAAAGCGCCGCCACCTACGTTATCCTTATGTACCCCTAATCTGCTGCCCCTAACACCGCCGACCCCTATATTATATTTATTAACCCCTAATCTGCCCCCCCTCAACGTCGCCTCCACCTGCCTACACTTATTAACCCCTAATCTGCCGACCGGACCTGAGCGCTACCATAATAAAGTTATTAACCCCTAATCCGCCTCACTAACCCTATAATAAATAGTATTAACCCCTAATCTGCCCTCCCTAACATCGCCGACACCTAACTTCAATTATTAACCCCTAATCTGCCGACTGGAGCTCACCTCTACTCTAATAAATGTATTAACCCCTAAAGCTAAGTCTAACCCTAACACTAACACCCCCCTAAATTAAATATAATTTACATCTAACGAAATTAATTAACTCTTATTAAATAAATTATTCCTATTTAAAGATAAATACTTACCTGTAAAATAAATCCTAATATAGCTACAATATAAATTATAATTATATTATAGCTATTTTAGGATTTATATTTATTTTACAGGTAACTTTGTATTTATTTTAACCAGGTACAATAAATAGCTAAAATAGTTAAAATAATTACAAAATTACCTGTAAAATAAATACTAACCTAAGTTACAATTAAACCTAACACTACACTATCAATAAATTAATTAAATAAACTACCTACAATTACCTACAATTAACCTAACACTACACTATCAATAAATTAATTAAATACAATTCCTACAAATAAATACAATAGATCATCCATCTCCTACTGTGTCTACACCAGTTTTGCCCACGCAGGAGGCCCCTAGTACATCTAGCGCGCCAATGCTTATTACCATGCAACAATTGACGGCTGTAATGGATAACTCCATAGCAAATATTTTATCCAAAATGCCTATATATCAGAGAAAGCGCGATTGCTCTGTTTTAAACACTGAAGAGCAGGAGGGCGCTGATGATAATTGTTCTGTCATACCCTCACACCAATCTGAAGTGGCCATGAGGGAGGTTTTGTCAGATGGGGAAATTTCAGATTCAGGAAAAATTTCTCAACAAGCTGAACCTGATGTTGTGACATTTAAATTTAAATTAGAACATCTCCGCGCACTGCTTAAGGAGGTGTTATCTACTCTGGATGATTGTGACAACTTGGTCATTCCAGAGAAATTATGCAAGATGGACAAGTTCCTAGAGGTTCCGGTGCACCCCAACGCTTTTCCTATACCCAAGCGGGTGGCGGACATAGTGAATAAGGAGTGGGAAAAGCCCGGCATACCTTTTGTCCCCCCCCCCCCTATATTTAAGAAATTATTTCCTATGGTCGACCCCAGAAAGGACTTATGGCAGACAGTCCCTAAGGTCGAGGGGGCAGTTTCTACTCTAAACAAGCGCACTACTATTCCTATCGAGGATAGTTGTGCTTTCAAAGATCCTATGGATAAAAAATTGGAGGGTTTGCTTAAAAAGATTTTTGTACAGCAAGGTTACCTTCTACAACCCATTTCGTGCATTGTTCCTGTCACTACAGCAGCGTGGTTCTGGTTCGAAGAACTAGAAAAGTCGCTCAGTAGAGAGACTCCATATGAGGAGGTTATGGACAGAGTTCACGCACTTAAGTTGGCTAACTCTTTTATTTTAGATGCCGCTTTGCAATTAGCTAGATTAGCGGCGAAAAATTCAGGGTTTGCAATTGTGGCGCGCAGAGCGCTTTGGCTAAAGTCTTGGTCAGCGGATGTGTCATCCAAGACAAAATTGCTTAACATCCCTTTCAAAGGTAAAACTCTATTTGGACCAGAATTGAAAGAGATTATCTCAGACATCACTGGGGGAAAGGGCCACGCCCTTCCACAAGATAGGCCTTTCAAGGCCAAGAATAAGTCTAATTTTCGTTCCTTTCGCAATTTCAGGAACGGACCGGCCTCTAATTCTGCATCCTCTAAGCAAGAGGGTAATGCCTCACAACCCAAACCAGCCTGGAAACCGATGCAAGGCTGGAACAAGGGTAAGCAGGCCAAGAAGCCTGCCGCTGCTAACAAAACAGCATGAAGGAGTAGCCCCCGATCCGGGACCGGATCTGGTAGGGGGCAGACTCTCTCTCTTTGCTCAGGCTTGGGCAAGAGATGTTCAGGATCCCTGAGCGCTAGAAATAGTTTCTCAGGGTTATCTTCTGGAATTCAGGGAACTACCCCCAAGGGGAAGGTTCCACATGTCTCACTTATCCTTAAACCAAATAAAGAGACAGGCGTTCTTACATTGTGTAGAAGACCTGTTAAAGATGGGAGTGATACACCCAGTTCCAATAAAGGAACAAGGAATGGGATTTTATTCAAATCTGTTCGTAGTTCCCAAAAAAGAGGGAACTTTCAGACCGATTTTGGATTTGAAGATCCTAAACAAATTTCTCAGGGTACCATCGTTCAAGATGGAAACCATTCGAACGATTCTACCCACTATCCAGGAAGGTCAATTTATGACTACCGTGGATCTAAAGGATGCGTACCTACATATTCCTATCCACAAAGAACATCATCAGTTACTAAGGTTCGCCTTTCTGGACAAACATTACCAGTTTGTGGCCCTCCCATTCGGGTTAGCCACTGCTCCAAGGATTTTCACAAAGGTACTCGGGTCCCTTCTAGCGGTTCTAAGACCGAGGGGCATTGCAGTAGTACCATACTTGGACGACATTCTAATACAAGCGTCGTCCCTGTCAACAGCAAAGGCTCATACAGACATTGTTCTGGCCTTTCTCAGATCACACGGATGGAAGGTGAACATAGAAAAAAGTTCTCTGTCTCCGTCAACAAGAGTTCCCTTCTTGGGAACAATAATAGATTCCTTAGAAATTAGGATTTTTCTGACAGAGGTCAGAAAGTCAAAACTTCTAAGCACTTGTCAAGTTCTTCATTCTGTTCCACGTCCTTCCATAGCGCAGTGCATGGAAGTAGTAGGGTTGATGGTTGCAGCAATGGACATAGTTCCTTTTGTACGAATTCATCTAAGACCATTACAACTGTGCATGCTCAAACAGTGGAATGGGGACTATACAGATTCATAAGATTCCAATCAGACAACATGACGACCGTTGCGTATATCAATCATCAGGGGGGAACAAGGAGTTCCCTGGCGATGAAAGAAGTGACCAAAATAATTCAATGGGCGGAGGATCACTCCTGCCACCTATCTGCGATCCACATCCCAGGTGTGGAAAACTGGGAAGCGGATTATCTGAGTCGTCAGACATTCCATCCGGGGGAGTGGGAACTCCAACCGGAGATCTTTTCCCAACTAACTCAATTATGGGGCATTCCAGACATGGATCTGATGGCGTCTCGTCAGAACTTCAAGGTTCCTTGCTACGGGTCCAGATCCAGGGATCCCAAGGCGACTCTAGTAGATGCACTAGTAGCACCTTGGACCTTCAACCTAGCTTATGTATTTCCACCGTTTCCTCTCATTCCCAGGCTGGTAGCCAGGATCAAACAGGAGAGGGCCTCGGTGATCTTGATAGCTCCTGCGTGGCCACGCAGGACTTGGTATGCAGACCTGGTGAATATGTCATTGGTTCCACCATGGAAGCTACCTTTGAGACAGGACCTTCTTGTTCAGGGTCCATTCGAACATCCAAATCTGGTCTCCCTCCAGCTGACGGCTTGGAGATTGAACGCTTGATTCTATCAAAGCGTGGGTTTTCAGATTCTGTGATAGATACTCTGGTTCAGGCCAGAAAAACGGTAACTAGAAAGATTTACCATAAAATATGGAAAAGATATATCTGTTGGTGTGAATCCAAAGGATTCCCATGGAATAAGATAAAAATTCCTAAGATTCTCTCCTTTCTACAAGAAGGTTTGGAGAAAGGATTATCTGCAAGTTCTCTAAAGGGACAGATCTCTGCTTTATCTGTCTTACTACACAAAAGACTGGCAGCTGTGCCAGATGTTCAAGCATTTGTTCAGGCTCTGGTTAGGATCAAGCCTGTTTACAGACCTTTGACTCCTCCCTGGAGTCTAAATCTAGTTCTTTCATTTCTTCAAGGGGTTCCGTTTGAACCTTTACATTCCATAGATATTAAGTTACTATCTTGGAAAGTTTTGTTTTTGGTTGCTATTTCTTCTGCTAGAAGAGTTTCAGAGTTATCTGCTCTGCAGTGTTCTCCGCCCTATCTGGTGTTCCATGCAGATAAGGTGGTTTTGCGTACTAAGCCTGGTTTTCTTCCAAAGGTTGTTTCTAACAAGAATATTAACCAGGAGATAGTTGTACCTTCTTTATGTCCGAATCCAGTTTCAAAGAAGGAACGTTTGTTACACAATTTGGACGTAGTCCGTGCTCTAAAATTCTATTTAGAGGCTACAAAAGATTTCAGACAAACATCTTCTTTGTTTGTTGTCTATTCTGGTAAAAGGAGAGTTCAAAAAGCGACTTCTACCTCTCTTTCCTTTTGGCTTAAAAGCATCATCCGATTGGCTTATGAGACTGCCGGACGGCAGCCTCCTGAAAGAATCACAGCTCACTCCACTAGGGCTGTGGCTTCCACATGGGCCTTCAAGAACGAGGCTTCTGTTGACCAGATATGTAAGGCAGCGACTTGGTCTTCACTGCACACTTTTGCCAAATTTTACAAATTTGATACTTTTGCTTCTTCGGAGGCTATTTTTGGGAGAAAGGTTTTGCAAGCCGTGGTGCCTTCCGTTTAGGTAACCTGATTTTCTCCCTCCCTTCATCCGTGTCCTAAAGCTTTGGTATTGGTTCCCACAAGTAAGGATGACGCCGTGGACCGGACACACCAATCTTGGAGAAAACAGAATTTATGCTTACCTGATAAATTACTTTCTCCAACGGTGTGTCCGGTCCATGGCCCGTCCTGGTTTTTTAATCAGGTCTGATGAATTATTTTCTCTAACTACAGTCACCACAGTACCATATGGTTTCTCCTATATTTTTCCTCCTGTCCGTCGGTCGAATGACTAGGGTGGGCGGAGCCTAGGAGGGACTATATGGCCAGCTTTGCTGGGACTCTTTGCCATTTCCTGTTGGGGAAGAGATATTCCCACAAGTAAGGATGACGCCGTGGACCGGACACACCGTTGGAGAAAGTAATTTATCAGGTAAGCATAAATTCTGTTTTTTTGGAGCCTAACGCAGCCATTCTGTGGACTCTCAATACCAGAGTTATTTTTATGGTGCAGCCAGAAAAAAGCCGGCGTTAGTTTTTCGGGTCGTTACCGACAAAACTCCAAATCTAGCCGTAAATTAGGTGTATTCATTTTTAAATCCTTTTATTAACTTATTATTATTAACAAATGAGAAGAGTGAGCATAAAGAATTGACATCATGTTTTACATCTGATGTGATGTATTTACATTCACGATTCATTGGCTATACTGCATTGATGTCTGCTATGACCATTTCAGGAAGAAAAAATATGTATGTCCTTAGATGAAACACAGATTTTCTCATTTGTTTCTATCTTCTTCCAAATTATCAAGCGTTGGTATCAATTTTATATGAGAAGCTGGTTCAGTTACAGTCATTGTAATTAACACTATTTTATCAAAGCTTAACAAATGTCCAGATTTATAAATCAAAATTCTAAGCTGAGAAATGTTGCACAGAAATAACAGATTTCATCCAATAACAAACTCTGGGTGACACCTTTCCCAGATCCACTGCAAAGGCTATGTTTGGCAACAGCTCTAGAAAAACAAGTCTGGCAATATCTATATGTCATCTGTAAGACGTATGCCAAGAGTTGTGTGACATGAGTGCGCCCCCTGCCCCCTAATGTAGACCACCTTTGTCTGGTTTCCAGTGTACAAGAGCATCAGAACTTACAGGTGCACTAGATTATTTAACCAAGGAGCTGGCATTAAACCATTGCTGAAACAGAATGTTTAAACAGGCTTTGTTAAGGAAAAATAATATCCCCCCACCCTGTAAAATAGTCTTACAACCTCTGAGTATTGTAGTATGTAAAGCTGAATGAAGGATTTTAATCTCCAAAACAGAAAGCTGCAAAGCTATGCACATGTATATTACTGTGTCATGTGTAACAAATTACATCAAGTACCTCAATCATTACAGCTTGATATTATTATTATGATTAATGTTTATCTTTTATTTAAAAAACAGATCGATAGATAGATAGATAGATAGATAGATAGATAGATAGATAGATAGATAGAATAGGTATTGCTATATATTTCTTCTTCTATCTGTAGTTGTTATTTTTTTTCAAAAGGAATAAACGACATTGAATAAGTCAACAACCATGAAATAATACAATATTTAATAAATTCACAAATAAAAAATATTAAAATGTGTTAGGTATGCATGTGTGTAGTGTTTGTGTGGTGTAGCTTCTCTGTGATGTGTGTAGTGTTTGTGACTATAGCCCGCTATGTAGTGTGTTCTTGTAGTGTTTGTGTGGTGTATGTGGGTGGTAGTGTGTGTAGTGTTTGTGTGGTGTAGCTTCTCTGTGATGTGTGTAGTGTTTGTGTGGTGTAGCTTCTCTGTGATGTGTGTAGTGTTTGTGACTATAGCCCGCTATGTAGTGTGTGCTTGTAGTGTTTGTGTGGTGTATGTGGGTGGTAGTGTGTGTAGTGTGCACAGCAGATTTCACAAGAACTGCTGGTGCAATGATAAAAGCAGACAGCATATGCTTTCGGCATTTATCAATGTGCGGCGGACATGATACGCTACATCGTATCATGTCCGTCCACACTATTATAAATAGACCCCATAATACCAACATTTCCTAGTAGTTAGAACCAGGCACCCAGGACTAGTATACATTGTTAACCAGAGAACTCAAACCCTCTACATGAGGACTAAAAGCAGTCGTTCCAAGCCCCTGCCTGTACAGGCTGCCTGCTGCAGTGCAGAGAGAAGCTAACTGCCAGGGGCACTAAGATATTGCCCCTTGTGCTGCTGAAGCTGTTGACATCATACAAAAAACTGTGCACGAGATGGAGACTACCATCATGTCATGCGGAAATGAAAGCACAATGGCAGTGAGTTAATTGTGTCCTAGTCCAGCAGGCAGGTGGGTGGTGCCTGGACAGGGCTACTCATGCTAGTGACCACGTCTGCACTTTCCCTTTTGCTTCCAGGAGATTGATTGGAGAGGGGCTTGCAAGTATTAAAAGTTGCAAGTGGCCTAGGTGACAGCGGTGCATTGGGAAAATCATAGGGTTGTATCGTTCAGCTTAGTTTAGTGTCGGCGGCATTAGGGTGTGCTTGGGCACATCTGGCGCACACTGTGCTCACACCTATGAGTGTGTATTGTGTTTGTGTGGATGTTTAAAGTGTGTGGATGTTTACTCACTGATCTCCAAGCTGCTATAGACCTATAGACCAATACCTGGGACTAAAGCTCCCACACACTCCTGCTTACAAATCACTACTGAGCATTTCTTTGCTTACTTTTTCAGTTGTTTGTTTCTACTGAACATGCTTGAAATATCTCAAAATTATGGATATGAAACCATCAAATCTTAGCAACCATTACATGTTTTTTCACCGAACAATAAAAAAAACTAATAAAAACTAGTGGCCAGTTTGCAGTCCAAGAGCAATATGTGTCCCTTTGCAGTAGTTTTTTAGCGGTACCCAGGAAAATGCAGAAAATGTGCCATATATATTATTTTATATACACACAAACACACACATATATGTTTGTACACTAGCAAATTACTTTTGCGCATTGCTGCTTGAAAAAAAGAAGTGACTAGAATGAACTAGGTTACGATGTCATCTTTAAAATTCAGTAAGGAAGACAGAAATGAGATTGTTTAGACAGTATTTTAAGATGCCCAAGTATTTTTACTTTGATGAAACGTCATGGAAACAAACACCTTCATACAGAACAAAGACAATGTTTTAGATATTACTTTCTGGCTTCTAAGTTGTCCTTTGTATATCCATTCTGTTTAACATATTCATAAGCTTCCAACAGCATGCACTGGCAGACAGTAGCAGCTTTTAAGTTGGGTAAAGGCTACACAAACAATCACTTGTAGCTTGTCTTCAGAGAAATGAGCCTCAGTAGCCAACAGTTTATGTCTTTAGAAGAGACCGTACCATGAAAAGTTGCATGAAAGGGATAAAGGAAAGCCGTAGATTCAGTGAAATAGCAACATTATAGTAGCCATGTGTCCTTGTTTTAGATCTTTCAGACTGTTCTTAATGATTTTTATCTATTCTGGCAACTTTAGAGGAAAAATATTTGATTTTTCAGTAAGTTTTATTTATTTTTTCCTCATTTAGGGCTAGATTACAAGTGGCGCGCTAATGTTGGTGCGCCCGATATTGAAATATCACGCCCACGTTTCATGGGTGGGTATTACAAGCTGAAAGTAAATTTGACTGCACAAGTGCAAACTATTTACTTTTAACTTGTAATACGCGAGCTAACCCACGTGCGTTAAATGTTTCAAGCAAAAGCACTAAATAGTGTGCCGCTTGTAATCTAATTCACTAATTCTTAGTGAAATGTTCACACATTAAACATTATACTAGTCAATGTAATCTTTGAACCTCAGTATATTATGTGTCATTGGGAAGTGAAGGAGTTATGTTCCAGGCAGCTCTGAAAATTAGTAACATAGTAAAAAAAAGTAACATAATACATTATAATTAAAGCTTTGAAATGAATGCTACAAAGCATTATAACAAGTATAAGAAAAACACAACACAGTATGTATCGTCAAACTAAGCCCTTTTAGATTCCTTAAATGTTTTTTTCTGCAATTTCATTCGTGCTGTCACTTTAAGAAAACAGAAAAAAAAACTCTACGGTGCCTGTACAATACTGTATTCACTTATAATGTACAGGGAGCAAGCCTTCAATTCTTTCTCAGTCTCTGAAATTAAAGGGATAACAGAAGGAGAGCATAACATTTTATAAATGTGTCTTTATAAAACCACCATTACCCCACTTCAAACTTGTGACAGAGTTCTTATACTCATACTCCCCCCATCATTTACCATATAATGATGCAGCAATCCAAGCTCTACAACTGGCCAAACGCAGTTGTGCAGGAGCTCAGTAGGGTGCACTGACGTCACACATGATGTAGCGCATCATGTGTTTGCTGTCCAAAACAACGCTTCAGAGCTGATAAGTGCTGATAAGAGGGGTAAGTTCTGAAAGGGGGGGTCATGGCTCCAGAGACACTCTAAAAAGTCATTTTTATAAAATAGACACATTTTCTTTGCAGACACACAGGGCTAGATTACAAGTGACACTCTATTTAGCGCTTTTGCTCAAGTGATAAAATTGCCAGAAGTAAAGATTATGTATTATGTGCGCAAACCTGACTAGAGTACACTAATTCTTCATGTGCCCTTACCCAACATGAGTTATATTAAGGTGTATTTATTAAATATAAAATATTGAACATTTTTAATAATTAATGTAAATTAATATAGATGTACTAAAATATTAAAAAAATATATTACAGTAATTATTAATAATTATTACTAATATTTTTTTCAATAATTTCTATGTAACGCGCCTTAAAGCTAATTCTTAATGTGCGCTAGCCCAACACTACGTTAGACCTACAGCGTGCTACCCGACACGGCATTATTGTGAAACGGTGTACATTGAACTGTCAAGGGCTACCTCTGTGTGTATGTCTGTGTGTGTATATAAATATATATATATGAATAAAAAAAAAGCACTCTTAGGATTTACCAACAAACTTTCAGAATTTTTTTACTTTTCGGGGATCAAAACGTCCCATTCTTCAGAACAAACAAAAAGGCAAAAATACATTGCTTAAATCCCTGTGCATAGTGGGATGTGCAAACTCCCCCTTCCTCACTCTGTGTATAGCTAAAGCGTTTAAAAATGTGAGCTGTTATCTGCCAACCGGAAGTGTGATGTCACTTCCGGTTTGGCAATAATAAACAATGTTAAACATTATACAAGTATACATCCATAATGAAGAATAAAGTGAACAAAATTGGAATTTTGGTGTTGTGTTCCAGATAATGGGGCATATTTATGATTGTGCAAGCGGACATGATTCGATATAGCAGATCATGTCTGCTGCACATCGATAAATGCAGACAGCATACACTCTCGGCACTTATCATTGCACCAGTAGTTCTGGTGCAATGCCACCCCCTGCAGATTAGCGGCCAATCGGCTGCTAGCATGGGGTGTCCATCAACCCGATCGTATTCGATCGGGTTGATTTCTGTCCACGGCCTCAAAGCAGGCGGACAGGTTATGGAGCAGCGGTCTTAAAGGGACAGTATACTGTAAAATAGTTTTTCCCTTAATGTGTTTACAATTGCTTTTTTTACCAACTGCAGAGTAAAAAATGTATGAAAATTAGCTTTTTATGGTTTATTTCTGTATATTAAAGCTCTGATTTTGTGTTTTGAAGCCACAGCCTAATAAAATAGGTTGAGCTTGTAGGTATAATCAGATCTCATTACTGTATCACATTGTGCACATATACCTGTCCATAAAACAATCACCAATACTTTGAGAGAACAATGGAAAATCAACATTGTATTACCTTATCTCTGCTTTATCACACTGGGAGTGTAATTTCTTCTGCTGGCTGTGTTTACAAAGCTTATCTATAGCTGGTACGCGCGGCCACAAACTTTCAGATTAGGTGGGGATACCACATGCTAAATTAACTATTTCAAATGCCAATATAAGGGTAAAGGAGCTACTTGTAAACAATTTAATACACTCCAGCAGGTAAAGTGGATCATTGGGAACAAATTAAAGGGGAGAAAAATTTTGAGTAAACTGTCCCTTTAATCTTTTACCAATATACTGTACTTCATTATGTACCAGTTAGGGCATACTGTTTGTAATGATAAATAAATGTAATGTTATTTGTTTATAACAAGCTTATTTACCATAAGGCCGGAGGGCCACAGTGTCCCCCTCAAATGCATTTTATCTGATGCTATACTTCTTCAAACTGGATACCAGAAATTAACTTGTCAGTGCCTTCATCTCACAAAAGTTATACTCCTTTTCAATCAACAATGTGGTCTATTGGAAATATTTGAGACAGCTGATTAATGTAAAATTCTATGTATCTGCCACTTTCTGTTCAGCAACAATGGGACATAATTGCCCAGAATTGTTAAAGTGAATGTAAAGTTTAATGAATAAGTGCCCGGTATCTAAAAATACTCTTAAAACAGGGGCACTTTCATTAATTAAACTTTACATTGAAGCTTCTTTCTTAAAATACATACCATTGTCTTTATGGAAAGGAGACCGGCGATCCTACAACCCGCTTCTGCGGCTGTAGTTAGCACAGCGATGACAAATCCGGCTTCCTCCAATCTTTCTGTGCCCCCTTTGGCATCCAGCTCGTGAGGCACGCAACGATTGTAGGAAGCCGGATTCATCATCGCTGTGCTAACTACAGCAGGAGAAGCGGGCGGAGGATCGCCTGTCTGTTCCAATAAAGAATAGGTAAGTATTTTAAAAAATAATCTTTAATGTAAAATTATTCATGTCCATGGGGAATTTGTAAAAAAAAAAGGATTGTGATTGACCCCTACACTTTATAAATATATTATTCTCACTTGTATTAAAATTTGCATTATTATCATTTCAGTTGCTCACCATGACATGGAGAATACATTTAACTGCAGCTTTATTGAACCACCATCAGTTGTAGAGCAGCCATCTCCTTCCTGGTCCTCTCACGGCTCATTCTCTTCTTTTGATACCACTGATGATGGGCCAGTATACTGTGTGCCTCATGAAGGTAAGACTGACAAGTTAACATGCTTGTTATTTTTTTTCCAGGATAAGCATTTTATGACGGTCAAGAACAAAGTGTAACTAGGGTTGCCAGGTGTCCAGTATTCAACCTGACAGTCCATTAATTTATTAGGCTGTCTAGTAAAATATACACAAAAATACAGGACACCTAAATGTCACTGAGTGTCAGCTAAATGTAAAGGGCTTGAAAGCATTACAATTATGGGAAGAAGTGAGGGACAACTGAGGGGGTCAAATCCCTTCTGTTTACGTCTATTACAGTCAGTCAAAGAAGTAAAAAATGTATTTGTATGTTACTGACAGTCAAGGGGTAAAATTACTACTCAGTAGTGAAAAAAATATACATGGTGGGATCAGAGTGGGTTCTAAGGTAGAACTTTTTTTTTTTTGGGGGGGGGGCATTGTGTGACCTCCCCCTCCATTCTTGCCCAGTCATTGAAAGTTTGCCTGGTACTTTTATGAAGGACAACTGGGAACCCTAATTGTAACTTCCTCTGACTTTGTGTGTCTGACATCTCAAAATAGCTTTTATTTGTGTGGCCTAGCAGAGTACAAAAATGAAAAAACTATTTATTTGTAAGATAACATTAGGTATCAATAAGCTATCAATAACAAGAAAAAATATATATATTTTTGCATGACATGCCAATTAAACAGGATATACATTCAGAAGATATAGATTCAAAAAGTAACCCTGACTGCTAACCTCTAGATCATGTAAAATTTAGACACAATGCAAATTGCTAAATATCAATATAGATTTAGACATTTTACATCATGTAAAAGATAAGAATAATACCCACCATGACTGAAAGGTACAACAAATTGCAAAACATATCTATAATAAATATTGAAACAAAAAGATTTTATTGTGTGACAAGATAAAGTTTAAACTATTTCAATTGATTTTGTAAGTAACAAGCTGCATGTTTGTTTACATCTTATTTCTAGGAACAAATTGCGATTGGCTAAGAAGGACAACCTCCTCCTGTTAGTGTACAGTTACAAAGCCCACAATCATAAAAACAAAACCCCAAAAACACTTTATACTAAAGTCTGCCACAATATTCATTAACACATTTAAAAACACAGGCCAGGACTGAGCATGGGGCATGCAGTACATTTATCCAGTGGGCTAGTAGTGGGCTTCAACAGCTTCCGTTTTTTTTATTACATTTCACTTTTTCCTATTTAATTACAATCAGTCTACAAAATACAGTGACAAAAGGGCTTTACAAACTAATGGCTAGATTACAAGTTTTGCGTAAGGAGCTGTGCGGTGTTAACAAGCAGTTTATTGTCACCGCTCACTTACCTACAGCGCTGGTATTACAGGTTTTTACAAACCCGGCATTAAAAAAAAAACTGAGCGTAGAGCAAAATTTTGCTCCATATCTCACTTCAATACCAGCGCTGCTTAAGTCAGCGGTGAGCTGGTGTAACGTACTCGTGCACGATTTCCCTATAGGAGTCAACGGGGAGAGCCGACTGAGAAAAAGTCTAACACCTGCAAAAAAGCAGCGTATAACTCAGTAACGCAGCCCCATTGATTCCTATGGGGAAACGCATTTTATGTTTACACCTAACTTGAACCCCGAGTCTAAACACCCCTAATTTTACACTTATTAACCCCTAATCTGCCGCCCCCGACATCGCCGACACCTACATTATATTTATTAACCCCTAATCTGCCGCTCCGGACACCGCCGCCACCTACATTATATTTATGAACCCCTAATCTGCTGCCCGCAACATAGCCGACACTTACATTATATTTATTAACCCCTAATCTGCCGCAACCAATGTCGCCGCAACCTACCTACACTTATTAACCCCTAATCTGCCGCCCCCAACGTCGCCGCCACTATAATAAACATATTAACCCCTAAACCGCCGCACTCCCGCCCTGCAGACATTAGTTAAATATTATTAACCCCTAATTTGCCGTCCCTAACATCGCCGCCACCTACCTACATTTATTAACCCCTAATCTGCTGCCCCAACGTCGCTGCCACTATACTAAATGTATTAACCCCTAAACCTAAGTCTAACCCTAACAACCCCTAACGTAAATATAATTACAATAAATCTAAAGAAAAATTAATATTATTACCTAAATAATTCCTATTTAAAACGAAATACTTACCTATAAAATAAACCCCAAGCTAGCTACAATATAACTAATATTTACATTGTATCTATCTTAGGGTTTATTTGGGGGGTTGGTTGTGTGGGTGCTGGGTTTTACTGTTCGGGACGCAAAAGGCCCTTTTAAGGACTATTGATAGTTTAGTTTAGGCTAGGGGGTTTTTTATTTTGGGGGGGGGGGGTTTTTTATTTTGATAGGGCTATTAGATTAGGTGTAATTAGTTTAAATATCTTGTAATTTGTTTATTATTTTCTGTAATTTAGTGGGGGGTTTGTACTTTAGCTAATTTAATTTATTTAATTGTTGTTAATTTAATTAATTTATTTAATTATAGTGTAGTGTTAGGTGTTATTGTAACTTAGGTTAGGTTTTATTTTGCAGGTACTTTTGTATTTATTTTAGCTAGATAGTTAGTAAATAGTTAATAACTATTTAATAACTATTCTACCTAGTTAAAATAAATACAAACTTGTCTGTAAAATAAAAATAAAACCTAAGCTAGCTACAATGTAACTATTAGTTATATTGTATCTCTATCTTAGGGTTTATTTTACAGGTAAGTATTTAGTTTTTAATAGGAATTATTTAGGTAATAATTTTATTTTTTTCTTTAGATTTATTGTAAATATATTTAAGTTAGGGGGTGTTAGGGTTAGACTTAGGTTTAGGGGTTAATACATTTAGTATAGTGTCGGCGACGTTGGGGGCGGCAGATTAGGGGCTAATAATATTCAACTAGTGTTTGTGAGGCAGGAGTGCAGCGGTTTAGGGGTTAATATGTTTATTATAGTTGCGGTGATGTCCGGAGCGGCAGATTAGGGGTTAAAAATGTATTTTAGTGTTTGCGATGCGGGAGGGCCTCGGTTTAGGGGTTAATAGGTAGTTTATGGATGTTAGTGTACTTTTTAGCACTTTAGTTATGAGTTTTATGCTACGGCGTTGTAGTGTAAAACTCATAACTACTAACTTTTAAATGCGTTAGGACTCTTGACGGGGTAGGGTGTACCGCTCACTTTTTGGCCTCCCAGGACAGACTCATAATACCGGCGCTATGGAAGTCCTATAGAAAAAAGACTTTACAAAGTTTACGGAAGTCGTTTTGCGGTAAGGCCAAAAAAGTGTGTGGTGCCCCTAGACCTGCAAGACTCATAATACCAGTAGTGAAAAAGCAGCGTTAGGACCTAAACCTAATGCTGCTTTTTCAGCCTAACGCAAAACTTGTAATCTAGCCGTTAATATTTTTGTAAATCAACTTAGTACATTGTACTTGTCAGTTTTGGAGTATGGTTAAATAATAAAAGGGCATAGCAGTGGGCTGTTCATCCTTAAAATGCCCAAGCCTATATTTGGTCTCAGTCCTAAATAAAATATTAAATAAAAATAAAATGCTTAATAGAGAAATATTAGGCATGTTCCCCAGTACATATTACATATCTGTCAACATTACAAAAAATATGCCCCAGAGGCCAGGATTTTCAACAGATTTGTAGACTTATGTGCCTTAGGCTTACACTGAGCCATGGGGCAGAGCATACTCTCTTTCCCAGCGCACTTTCTCACCTGCATTTAAGAAATATATTGATGTTTATAAATCCCGCTGAAAGGGTCACTATACTAGACTGTTTAGGCTGGACTTCTTTTTGGTTTATTTTCCTTTCCTAACACATTTTAACAGTTCTTATTTTTTAGAATTAGTAATCTAATAATGTTTCTGTGCTTATTTTTAGAATCTGTGACAGAAAATAAAGAAAAGGGAAACCTCAGTGGTCTTGAAAAATCAGCATCTAAAATAAACGAGGAAGAAGCAGGGGAGTATACATATCTAAAGGAATCTGGGTCTCCCAAACCTTTCTGTAATGAAAACAGTGAAACACCATTGCTGAAGTCATCAGACAGCGAACGATCTTCTTGTGGTTCTGGATCCACTGGAGGAGCTCTTTATGCTAGAGTTGCAAGATTGTCAAAGCAGTCAAAGGATGAAGATGATGCAACAGTAGACAACAAAAGTGCTACGATTGGTGGGAAACCACCCTCTCCAGAACGAACAAAACCCCCTCCTCCTGATCCATCTACAAAACCCAAGGTTTCTTGGATTCATGGAAAGTATAATGCAAATCAATCCAATTCATTACCAGTTTTTAATAAGTCTCCTGAAAAGCCAGCAAGCCAAAGTGAGCAGTCAGAAGTGAGTCCAGGTGTTAAAGATCACCATAGGAAAAGAACGCCAAGTGACACATGCAGTGCTGGTCAGAGCAAAAATGAAGAAAAAGTCATAATGAGGAATAAAGATAAGACAAAGAACACAAAAGAGACAAGCAGCTTAGCAGCTGAAGAACCACAGTCTCCATCTAAAACAAAGCGTAGAAATAAATCTGGTCATGATCAAATAGAATATATTAATGGGACAGTTCAAAATGCTCTTAAAAAGATAGGTAATCTGCATATTGACAAAAAGAATGCTGATGTTAAAGAGGTCCCCAAAAGTCCTGATCATAGCAAGCCTCGGTCTGAGGCACTTCATCCACACTTCTCATCTGAGGCAGCTTCATTGTTAGCTGCCCAGTTAAAGGAAAAAACGCAAAGTCTCAACAGAATTGAAAATAGCACCAACCAAAATGGTATTGGCCTACTTAAGTCACAGAAAGAGAAGCCCACACCTCCTCAGAAGGCCAAACGATCTGTGGCAAATATTAATCAGAAGTCCAGTAAGCCAGTTCTACCAACAACTACAAATCTGCAAAAAATGATCAGTCCAGTTTCAGATACTGTTTCTACCACAGCAAACCCTGTTGAAAAACAAAACTCTAACAGTAGTCAGGAGCAGGCTCCAGATACCAAGCAAGAGGCAGGAGAACAAGCAACGGTGAAAAAGACTCCTATTAAGAAACCTCCAAGAAAGAAAAGTAAAGATGCTTCCTTGGACAATGATGGAAAAATGCAGCCAAAGATGGCCATAATGCCCCCCCAGTCAGTAAAATAAAATAGTGGTACTTGTTATGTACTCTTCCAAAGGGGCATTAAGAAGGATTTGATGACTTTTGCAATATATTTAATTGCTGAAGCCACATTTTTGAGCCAAAGAAAAATTAAACTGTTCATTAGAAAGGAATATACTATAATTCAAGGCTTGTTCAGTTATAAGGGAGGCGCATCGCTGGCCTGATATACCTCTCTTGAAGACTAGAACTGCCTGTAGTCTTGGTTTCAACTTATTCAGCATTTAAGTGGAAATCTTGACCCATGTCTAAAAAAAGACAGTGGATATGAAAGCTTCACTAAATCTTCTGGTTTCCAGAGCTCTGCAAATGTAGAGACAATAATTATGCAATTATTTTCTTAATGCTGGTTTATCATATATATTTGACTATTCAGTACATTTTCAGCTAGGTTTTATTTTAATATCCAAAACCCCACCCTTTATCATTTTCTACAAGATTCTTCATTTTGAATGGAGTCAAGTAACTAAGTTATTTTTATAATGAAAATGGTAATTTGGTACCTTCTTAGAAAAAGCTGATATTCGAACTGAAATTGAAAAATGTGTTTTTGAGTATGATATTCTAAACTAATAACTGACCATTGGAGATTGGTAAAGGTGGCTATGTTGCATTATGGACCACAACTTTAGAACAATGGTAATATGTATATAATTCATCTGAAGTAAATGTACCATAAATTGCATAAGCAGTGCTTATTTTAATATAAAATATTTGTTATTACTCTCTTCTAGTTAAGCGGTAACTGATAAGCTAGCTTTTATTTTAATTTGTATTTCTTATTCAGAATTAATGTATAGTATTTTCATTGCGAAGCCAACCTGGACTACGAATACATTCACTATATTTAATGAATGGACTTTGTTACTCTTTAGACAGGGGGCTTCACAAAATTACCACTATTATATTCATTCATCTGTACCTTTCAGGGTAATAGGTCCTCAAAGGATTTTTAAAGGGACAGTAAACACCTTGTAATTACATGACATTTCTGTTGTGTTGCTATAGAATAACAGTTAAGTCTTAACATTTTTTTAAAATAAATCAACATTCTTTTTACTGCATTCATTTTTCAGTAGCCATACTCCATCCAACATTTGCCTTATTTGGAGGAGCTAATCTGGGTTTGATACAACAGACAACAAAGCTAGCCCTGGTTATAATGTTAGTATAGAATGCATTTTTTTACACTTGTTATCTGATAAAAACAATCAGGGACATATATGTAGCAAAGTTAGCCTTGAGAAGTCTGCAGGGTGCATTTCAAGTTGTGAAAATTAGAAATTGCTTAATTTTCAGACCTAAATTACTTGAAAAGGGGGCAAAATAAATAATGACATTCATTTATTTTTTTATGCACAACTAAAAAAAATCTAAAGGGCCCAAAGTGTTTACTGTCTCTTTAAGATTACAAGTTGCACTCAGAGTCAACTACAGCAGAAAGGCATTCAAAGTTTAATGGGACATTGGTCCAAGCATCACAAAGAACAATTTAACCTTTTAAAGCCGTTATGCCGTTCCATTCCGTCATAATTAGACTGGGCTTTAAAGCCGTTATGACGGAATGGAACGTCATAACTAACGGCTGTCCTGAAGCCTTCTGTGCTTCAGGGATTTAATCGCGGTCTGGAGGGCGTTCCTAGGATTGTAGGGACGCCCCCCAGATGCGATCCAATAATTGAAATCTCGCGATCGTATGCACGATCGCGTAGTTTCAATTTGTCTACATCGGAACAGTTGTTCCGATGTAGGCACTTTAACCCTGTCACGAAAGGGTTAAACCTCTATGGGTAGAGGGAATCTACAGACAAAGGGTACAAGTTTTTAAAATGCATGTCATTTTGCAGTAATAGAAGAGGTTTGAGGAAAGTTGTCTTTACTAAAATAGTAACATATTCCTTTTTTACTTCTTTTTTTTTTATAAATCACAGTAGTTTTTTTTTTTCTGTAAATTGTGTTACTAGATATAACCAGTTTACAGTAGATCTTTCAGAAAAAAAAAGATTTCTGAAAATAAAAATATATTAGGAGATTGAAGCACTTATTGCAATGAAAAAAAATGCAGTATTATTTCCTCTGCACCTTTTTAAAGGTGCAAACTGATATTTGCCAATACAAACATTCATTCCAGTTTTTATTTTTTAAATTACATTTATAGATATTCAGGATTTTTAATTGTAATTAAATACTGTATAGCAGTACAGATACTTTCAGATCACCAAAATGTATTTTAAAATGTATCGTTGCTTCAAAAGCAGAAATGGTTATTTAACAAATGGAAAAATAGCTCATATGGGGGTGGTTTACTTTGCCTGGCACTTAATGCAGATAGATTTTTTTCTTTCTTTTCTCCCCAATTAGCTTTATAAAAGGTTATTTCTCCAGTCAGTGATGTATTTTGTTTTGTGCTTCCCTACACAGACCTCCAAACTGTCCATATTTGTGAGGGACAGTCCCTAATGTTGTCCTGTTGTCTTTCTGAGACAGCTATATGTCCCTATTTGCTGAATTTCCCTTAGACCCATCTATAGACCACCCACAGACTGACCACACATGCCCACAATCCCACCCACTTTCCACATGTTACCGTAAGCACAACCCCTGCTGACATGGCGCTACCCACAAAAATGCCCACCTCAACTTCTTCAGTCCCTAATTCCTAGCCATAAGTATTAGGGGGTATACTACAATTTCAGCTCATAGTTGCACAATATATATCAAGCAACTGTAGGTCGGGGATGCACGGACAGGTCATGTGCTCCTTCTGGACAACCAGAGATAATTGATTTCTGATAAAATAATTAAATAACTAAACATAGCAAGGGGGCACATTCCTATAGAACTGTTCCTCAAAATGTGATTCCTACCCCAATGTTATCCTTCCTTGAGTTAACCTAGGCCAAAGCCTGGCTCTATTTAAGTCTCATAACTTTCTCACGCTTCCAACATTTATATTTAATTGTTGTTTGTTGGACTCAGATGTGCAGTATATATGTTTATGAGGCAGTAGATCATTTATAAGGCTTTTATTTGAAGTTTTATAACAAAAAACTTTATGAATATACTGTACATCACACAAAAAAGGAAATAATACGACTGCTACATTTTTTATTATGCATATGAACGAGCAACAATTAACTCCGTTAAAAATATTTTTCCATGAAAAAAGATAAAATTGTTTATTTTGTTAATAAAGTGATTTCAACGTTTTGCTATGGAATCAACACTATCTATAATTATTCTTTAAAAGACCGCACATTCATTAATAATAATAATAGTTAAAGACACTTTATTCTTAAAATAATTGCGGTTTAGTGATAGGAAACATTGTGCTGTTCCTTCGCACGCATCTCATACTCGTTTTTTTTTCTTTGATGACGAATCCGGCTTCAGCCAATCTTTGCGTGCCCCCTTTGGCATCCAAAACGTGGGACATGCAAATATTGGCTGAAGCCGGATTCGTCATCCAAAAATAAAATCAAGTATGAGATGCCGGCAGGTGAAAGCCACAATGTTTCCGATCACTAAACGGTAATTATTTTAAGAATAAAGCATCTTTAATTATTATTATGAATGAAAGTGCCCCTCTTTTTAAGAATAATTATAGATAGTGTTGATTCCATAGCAAACATTTACAATTACTTAATGCTAGCAATAACTCGTTGTGCATTACCTCGTCATGGGCACGGCATTCATACTTGCTGACATAGACAACAAACAAAGTCTGTTGGTAGAAAGGCAAAGAACAAATAGTTTTATTTGGTACAGGAAACCCCATTTTTCAAAAGTATCAATGCTGTCATATTTTAAATTAAAGTCTTTCATGTACTTTTACATACAGACTTGTCTTATATGTCATGCTGACTCTTGAGTCTCTTGAGAACCTGAAAAATAAAAAATCTGTTCAGTATTTTTTTTTATTATTATATCGCAGTGTTTAGCTGTTAGAGATGACTCTAAACCATTGCATATCGATGTGTTAGAGCTCTCTCTGGCAAGTTCAGAAGTACTTTCAAGCAGTAATATTTGGAAATTCCTTATCCCTCTGTCTGTCTACCAAAAGAGTGACAGCAAGTGAGCTGCTTCATTGTGTCCCTGCAGGTGTTGATGGTATTCAGCAGTTTTTTTCTTATATTGCACAGAGCCATATTGGCACTGCAATTTAGTTCATTTTCTTTATTTTTTAGTCTGATATTCTATATGCTCTATATCATCTAACCCTAGTACTATTTAGAATTAGACTAACCTACTACATTTTAACTGTTACCCTGTACATGTGTGTTTAGGGGTGCGAAAAGATGCAAATGCTTCCCCGCTAAAGTTTTGATGCCAGTGAGACATCATATGTTGTGCCGCTCATGGGTACAAAAAGCAATGCTTTTCTGCTGTACATGTTGCAACTGTACATTTTGATGTTTGGTGAACTGTATGTTTTTGTCCCGTCCGGTAACAATTCCAGGGGCTTCCAAGACTCCAGCTACTGCCAGCAGATGCAATATTACTGTATTTTCTGCTTTCAGATGACACACAATAACCATTTATTAAAAATGAACTTTAAGACTCTGCTGACCTAAAAAAATGATGTGCTGTGCTTTCTGTCTATCATGTGAGCATTGTTACATTAGCTTCCTCCTTATAGCTCTGTGCATTGAAGTCAAGAAACAAACAATATCTCCCAATGAAGCTGATGTTAGGGTGGCGAAAACAGTTTACCAAGATTAGTGTCTAATATATCAGATGAAAGTCCTGTGATATTAGCCCCTTCACTGCTTTTTTGTGAGCAAATACGAAATATGAGTATTGAAATTATTTTCCAGACTTAAATGGTTTAAAATCCTAAAAAATGAAAACAAATGGATTACAATATTAGTTTTAACCTATCTGTTTTACACAAGCAATACCATGATCTATGGGGATACAGCACAGTAATTCTTGAAATAGGAACGGACTATGAATCATTTTAATCTTTATGCTTCATGCTTGAGATCCAAATAAAATATAAACGTGTTAAGTGAAAAATACTTTTACTAGTTGAAGGGACATGAAAGCCAACATTTTTCTTTCGTAATTCAGATAGAGAATACCATTTTAAACAACTTTCTAATTTACTTCTATTATTTAATTTGCTTCCTTCTCTTGTTATCATTTGCTGAAATGTTTATTTAGGAAAGCTCAGGAGCAGCAAGGTTGATTGGTGGCTGCATATATACTGATTGTCATTGGCTCACCCATGTGTTCAGTCGGCAACCAGTAGTGCATTGCTGCTCATTCAACAAAGCAAACCAAAAGAACGAAGAAAAATTTATACTAGGGGGCAGATTTATCATATCTGCAGCCTCAGAGCAGGCGGACAAGTTATGGAGCAGCGGTCTTTAGACCGCTAATTCATAACTTCTGTTTCCGGCGAGCCTGAAGGTTTGTGCGGAAACAGGGGCATCAAGCTCCATACAGAGCTTGATAAATCGGCCCCAAAGAGTAAATTAGAAAGTTACTTAAAATGTAATGCTCTATCTAAATCATGAAAGAGAAAATTTGGGTCTCATATCCCTTTAAGAAACATTCACATTAAGGTAAATGAGCAACAAAGTCTCACTTTCACAGTCACACAGGTCTGACATTTATGTTTAGTCAGATTTTATTTTGCAGAATCATTGTGAAGAAATGCTTCGGCAAAATAAAATCTCAGTCCCTTTAGACTTCCAGTTGAGGTAGTAACGATGACTATTGTAAATAAATTCAATAAAGATTGGTATATGCATAATGCTATCATAAAAATGAATGGGATGTAATGGTGTATAGTATCCTAGCACTGTACATCATCCGAATTCTATAGCACTTACAAGAGCGCTGATTGGTAGAAGCTTACTTACTAATCAGCACCCATGTAAGCAGGGAAATTGGAGTGGGCATTTGCATGGGAAACCAATCTGCTGCACTATGGTATGCTGGGACTTTATAGACACAGTATATTATACACCATTATATTTCTTTAATTTATAAGACACCCTTATACATTTCCCAGGCTTTCTTAAATTGTATTACAGCATTTGGCATTCCTGCCTCAATTCGAAATCTAGAGCATGAATCAGTCAAATTTTCTTGTAAATTAATCCTACTACCCTCCTAGAGCATAACCACTTGTTCTAGTATTGTTCATTTAGTAAAAAAAAGCTTTCCTCCTCAGTTTTGTTAAATCCTTTAGTACAAAATGACGTTTTCAATTATATTGCCTCTAGCCATTCTTTGGTCGAAACAATAGCTATCAAGATAATAAATCTTTCCTTGTAAGTTTTTGTTGTTGACATTGTACCATTTTAGTTGCCATCCTTTCAACAGTTTCTAGTTTAAATAATTGCAGTGATATTGTCTCAAGAACTCACAGTATTCAAGGCCTAGTCAATGATCTATAACGTCACATAAAAATCCCACTTTTTATGTTAATACCTCTACCTATACAACCAAGCTTCCTGCTGTCCTTACCTGCTGTACTATTGCATTGTTGTTTAACAATCGTATAATTATCTGAAAAAATATTTTCCCAAACCTAAATGTATTTGTTCTATGTTATATAGAGTTTTTTAAATCTATATACAAAAAACAAGAAAATAGAGACACACACTGAAACTTAGACCCAGAACAATAGCTGGAAAAACTTCCTTGCTTATCCTTCCAAAATCAGTGTGAAATCTCTTTTAGCACACTATGCCTTTCACAGAGGAGAAATTTCCTGTAGCATATTAGTCTGATCCTGCCAAATGACCTGTCCAACCCCAAATACCAGGTAAATTTTCTCTGAACAAGAGAAAGCAACAAGCTCCAGGTGAACGTTTCGGCCTCTATGGGCCTCTTTAGTGAGTGCACCCCTCTAGGGCATGTGTGCAAGGATTTTTCTTTCTTTAATCTATAACAATGCTTTGTATTTTTAAAAATGAATTTTCCTGTGCTAAATAAGCCAACTTTCTTCTATGGCAGTTGATCCTAACAGCTAGTAAGTAATTTATACATAGGTATTACTTGCAGTTCCTCATAGCAATCAATTTGATCTATTTCTCTTTTAATGGTGACTCTGTTATAAATTTTTATATAATCTTTAAAATAATACCTAGATTTAAAACCACTACCAATATCACATATATAACAAAATAGGCCCAAGGATTGAACACTGAGGCACCCCACTTAAATTTCCCCACTCTTTTGAATATTCTACCGACAAAACTATTTATATATGCAAGCAATGCAGTTTATTCATTACTTTGTTGTGTGGAACAATGTCAATGCTTTAGGTTAGCCTAAATTTACTGTTCCTGCCTGGTTTGGCCATTTAGTTACATAGTAGAAATTAACTAGTTTAGTCTGGCCTAAATTATTTTCAAAAGTTGACATTCATTCTATCACTACTATAGTCAGAATTACAGGCCAGTAATTAGAGTGTCCCTACTTTGGACAAAAATATTTTTTTTATCATCAAACTTTGGAGGAACACGTGTGGGTTTGAGAAACACTGCTCTATAGTCTGTTGTAACAAGGTGCAGAATTTGTCTCCAATCTCCTTCCACAAATCAACATTTTTCACTCACAGTGCAATTTTTACTCTTTATTGACCATTTTATTTTGAAATAAAAATACTTACGTATGGTAGAATTATTAAACTTTTTATTAATGAAATGTTTTAGATGGTTTGAGCTAGACAAATGCCTCTTGTGGTCATTAAAAACTTCATAATGTGCAAGTAGCAGTGGAATTAGCCTGCTTAGGCCTCTTCTCACATAGCAACATTACAGTTTATTATGCAATGACCCATCTTTTTTACATTTAACAAGAAAAAGATTCCGCTGACTTGGGATGTTTTTAATGAGTAACACCGGCTTTAAATTCTAGAGGAGTTTGCAGTTTAAAAACCTCATAATAATCAGCTAATATTAAAAATAATGTTGCACATGTGGTTTGTCATATTTTCTTGTTTTTCCCTTTTAACCCTTTACAAGATCCCTACGTACGTTAGCTATGCAAAGTGTAACAGCCATTTAACTATAAAAAATGTATTGAGGTTTTCAATTTAAATAATGACCTTTTAATATATCACTTAAAAACTGAATTGTTGAATAATTACTTCTTGCTTACACTGCAAAAGTGTGCTTAGTTGAATATTTAGAAGTCTTGAAGTTAAATATTTTTTTTTTCCTTAAAGGGACATGCCACCCACATTTTTTCTTTTATGATTTAGAAAGAGAATGCAATGTTAAACATATTTCTAATTTACTTATATTATCTAATTTGTTTGATTCTCTTGATATTCTTTGATGAAAAGCATATCTAGATATGCTCACTAGCTGATGATTGGTTGCTGCACATAGAAGCATCATGTGATTGGCTCACCATGTACATTGCTTTTTATTCAAATAAGGATATTTAAAAAATGAAGCAAAATAAATTATGGAAGTAAATTGTAATGTTGTTTAAATTTCTATTCTCTATCTGAATCATGAAAGAAAGATTTTGGGTTTAGTGGCCCTTTAAATAAATAAAAAAATAAATCTGGAGATTTACCAGAAAATAAATAAGAAAATACCTTCCCTTAATATTGAGCCAATAGCTCCTTCACATAGCCACAAAAAAAGCTTGACATATTTTTTTCTGTTTTTTTATAGACTGTACAATGATACTTTTAAATTGTTTTAGGATCAGAGTAGAAAACAATGTGGCTGATAGACAAGCATGTCCCCTAGAGATTTCATCATTAAAGGGGCATTAAATGTTTTCTTATTGCACTATTCAACAAAGGGGTTAAACACATAGATACATTCAGCTCGGAGTGACATACACAGCCGATCCTGAGCTGAACATTGATAGTGATTAGCTGCTGATTGGCTCATTTGCAGGGGTTATGCACATAAGTAAAGGCAAGCAATAGTGCAATAAGGAACTGCTCTAATGCATTAGAGAATTATTTTCTTGCAGCTTTTTGGCCTGTTCAAATCTTGTTGTTACATATCGTAGGCTGACCATATTGCCGCTTTAAAAAGGGACACATATGAAAAATACATAAGTCAGGGTTCTCATAATAAAACATTGTTCCAAACCATTTCTTTAAACAGCCCTCACATATGTATTTTTCATATGTGTCCCTTTTTAAAGCATCAACGTGGTCAGTCTATATATATATATATATATATATATAACATATAAGTGTTTGATGGCCAAGAGTTGAAATCTTCTAACTTACCCACAACAAAGATCAGGAGCTTTCTCAATAAACTATTGATGTGGATTGTGTTTCAATTCCCAAGACTTTAAGAATACCATGTAGAATTCTGCATATGTTATACATCTATATTAGTGCGCACCTTTCCAAATGAGGGACCATATTGCAGATTTTTTTTTTTTATTGCAGGGCTGCTGAAAACTATGAAAACAGATCAAATATAACTTCTAAATAACCTATAAAGTAAAGTGTAGCAAATCTGTACATAAACACAGTGAGAACATGGGGTAATCAATATGCAGATAAGAACTATGTGCCCCAAAAGCAGAGAAAGAAAATGCATTTTAGATATAACAAAGAAACATATTTCTTTAATATCTCATTAAAGGGCCAGTAAAATCAAAATTTTCATGATTTAGATACCACATATCATTTTAAATAACTTTTTAAAACTACTTCTTTTATCTAATGTGCTTCATTCTCTTTGTATACTTTGTTGAAAAGCATACCTAAGTATGCTCTACTGGGAGCTAGTTGCTCATTTGTGGCTGTACATATATGCCTTTTGTCATCGGCTCACCTGATGTGTTCAGTTGGCTCACAGTAGTGCATTGCTGTTCCTTCAAAAGATAAAGCAAATTAGATTGAAAAGTTGTTTCAAATTGTTCGGCCCATCTGAATCATGAAGGAACATTTTTTTAGTTTTATGTCCCTTAAAGGTATACAAGGACTAGATCTTTGCTCACATCCAATACGTTTTTTTGAAGTTATTACTTATCTTTTTCTGTTGTGTTCTAAGAAATTTTTATTGAAATCATAAACAATGTTCCTATTCAGGCAAATTGTTAATGTGTTGAGGTCTCAGCAAAGCAGTTATGTAATTGAGGCAATAATTTGTATTTGTACATTGAAAACTGTTGCTTCTTATTTATATTTGAATAATTTCAGCAGTTTTTTCAACTCTAGTACAGATCTAGTCCAGACCAGATTTAAAGGATTTTCCCATCTGAGGACATGTTGGTCAATCACAAAGATTGAGCTACTGAACAACCCAAGACCAGAAATACTATAAATGTGGGGAGAAACTTTATATTTCAGGATAATTATCTTTTTGGTGAATGCTATTTTGGGTCAAGAGTCAGGATCAAGGTAAAAAGTCAAGCTGGTTTTGACTATAACCCTATGTGCCTAAAAAGGAAGAAAAAACGTTCTAGTAGAACTGAATTATATACACAACCAATAAAGTATTGGTTGAACTTGGTGAGAAAAGTGCTATTTATAACCTGACAGCTGAACCAGAATGCAAATTGATTATATTTTGTGTTTTTGGCAGTATGTTTAGATACTTACTATTTTGTATTAAAAGACTGGTACTGTGCCTGATATCTTGTGTCCCATGCAAACCCTTTTTATTAATAAACTTTGTTTTTTTCATTGTGTCTGTATTCATTTTGGTTGTTTAAATGGCTAGTAAACTGTTTCATTTTATCAGTGTCAAATCCAAAAACATAATTAAATAATAAGAACCAAGTGGATATTGCATCTGAGCGATTTGCTCTACTTATATCTTACACAAGGCCAGACATGCCCGTGGGCAGAGTAGCAGGTGGTACGTTGGTAGAATCATCAGGTAGAGTTGTGTGGTTGAAGCATGACTAGGTGACAGTACAGAGGCAGGGAGGGCAATTGTTTTCCCTCTTGCTCAGCCCAACTTGCAGGTAAATATACATCTCTTTTATGTGTGGATGTTGCTACACCATAATGATGCATAATTTACCTTAGAAATGTTGGCTTTATGTGTTTTAAATTATTGAACTAAAAAAATAATAATTTTCAAGTTATGAAACCAACAGCATCTAATCATAAAACGAAGAAATTTAAAAGGAGGCAACATAATTAAAAGGGTATTTTAAGTGTTTTGCATAGAAACTCATAGTTGTCATCTTGTTTACAGTTCACTCCAAAATGGAAACTTGCCAAACAATAGAAATAAATATTGTTTAAAACATTCCTTGTGAAGGTTGCAAAGCGACTATATAGCAATAGAAATACAGTGCACAGTCTGCCCATCCTAAAGATAGTTAACTATGAAAGTTGTGACTAAGCAACCTCCTTTAAATACCCCATTTTAATAATGCCAGTCCCAACGAAATATTAAATCACGCCATTTGTAGATGTTATTTTGCTGAAGTGACTATAGAAGTATGTTTACTCTGCAAATATACATTTGGCATTCATATGGTTACTGAGTGTTGAGGATGTATTGTGATAATAAATTAATGCCACATATGCAAATGAGTAATTTCCTTGCAGAGTGAACAAAGGATTACATGAATAGAGCTTTGCTGTTAGCCTAAGTGGTATGAATTAGCTAATGTATATTTCAGTTTTGGGAGACTTCCCCGTTTCTATTTTAAAAAAAAAAGTTTTTTCAAGAGCTTTTCAGTTGAAAATGTGTTTGTGGCAGGGTTTTTTAGCAAACAATACAATATAGCATTTTGTGCACTTCACAAACTCGGCTACCAATTCAGACGGAAAAAAAACTTTAAGAGCAAATTGTCAATAGATTGTGATTGAGCCCTTAGTCAGTAGTGTTCATCAGCAAAATGAATAGACCTTTGTACAGTCCTGTTGATAAATGGGTCAGCAGATGATTGCTTATATGGGCCCGTCATATATTTATATAATGTAATCATATCCACTTGGAGACATCTCTTTTCAAGTGTAAATAATCTCATCCTTTTCATCATAATGCAAATCTTACATTTTCCTTATCTATTTTGTCACTCTCTCTTGCACGTTTTACACTTTTATTATATCTTTTTTAAAGACTGATGCCAAAAATTAACTGCATATTTAAGATGGGGTTTTGCCATTTATTCTTAAAGAGCAAAATTGAACTTTTATGGTGTAAATGTATATTCCATTTTATACATGGCAGTAATTTACAGGCGTCTGCAACTGCTGACTGACATTTAATCTTATTGCTATGTCAGTTATCTACAATAAGTCCTTCTTATTTAATGATATTACTAACACAACCCCATTAAGAATATAGGTATAGGTTGTTTATTTGTACCACTGAAATGTATAACTTTATCTAGATTTAATTTCACCTGCCACGTCTGTCTAGTCCACCATCCTGTTCAGTGTATCATCTACAAACACTGGAACTTGACTTTTTATTTCCCTTCAAGATTGTTAATAAATAGATTAAAAAGAAGTGAATCCAGGACAGAATCCTAAAGCACTCCACCTACACTTTTTGCCCAGCTTGATAATTTTCCATTTCCATTAACATCAATCTGCACTCTATCCTTAAAGTGAATGTAAATTTTGATGCTAAAGTGCCCGGTTTTTAAAACTTTGATTAAAAACAGGGGCACTTTAATTCATAAAAATTTACATTTCACTCCTGTTGTGAAAAAAAACTTACCTTTTAAACTTCACAGCAGCTCCAGCTTCCTCCACCCGTTTCAAAGCCTCTTCCTGGGTCTAAAATGAGGCATCCGGCTTCCTCCAATCACAGCAGTGAATCAGACACTGAATCTCCCGGGGGGAAGCTGTGATTGGAGGATGACCTATCAATCATTTCTGACATCAGAAATGGCTTGTGAGACCGGAGGAAGTTGGAGCTGCTGTGAAGTTTAAAAGGTAAGTTTTTTTGTCACAGCAGGAGTGAAATGTAAATTTTGATGAATTAAATTGCCTCTGTTTTTAATCAAAGTTTTAAAAACCGGGCACTTTAGCATCAAAATTTACATTCATTTTAAGCCAGTTTTCAATCCAAATCAAAACATTTTCTTCCAAACTGATCTTTCTCATTTTGTACAATAACTTTACTTGGAACTGTATGAAATGCATTAAAAAAATCTAAATAGGGGTGTGTGTCCTAGCAGCGGCTGTGAGTAGTCGCACCTTTCTTGTGCTCCGGGTGAAAGTATTGTAATCTGCCGGTTATTGATATTATTTTACAGCACTTAGCAATAATATGACTGGTATCGTATAGCCTTCCATCACTCATCACAGATATAGTACAATTTGCTGTGTTTATGAGCCCAGAGACAGAATTGGACAGTAGAGGCTTGTAGCGGCGGCAATCTCACAGGCAGTGCTTCCCCCCAGGAACTCCGGGGTAATCTGCCATCACCGGACTGCTTAGCATTTACTCACTCAACCTTTGTTTAAAGGGGGACACAAACGATAAGAAGACACTAAAGAAATTATAACATCACTAAAGAAAAGTGATCTTACACGAAAGTCTTTAATATCTCTGCAATCAAAATGGCTACCGCAAAATTCTCCAGTAGCGCAATATACTAGCTACATCATTACTTAATTTTGGAAACTACATTAAATGGGTTTATATATTTTCAAACGGTAGCTTTTATAATCTCTAAATTACTGCATTTCCCTTCCCCATAAATTATAACGTATGTCAACTCTATTCCATTGAATCTGGCAGGTTTGGTGATGGACTCTAGTTAATTCAACTAGTTTTGTGTATGTTTTGTTTATGTTTATTGTAGCATTATCCCTATATGTTTCCTATATATTGCAAATAAGGATCCAAGAGTGGTCCATAATATGTCTAATATGGACCAAAACGAGGAAAATCAATTATGAACCACCAGAATGTTTTCTATATCGCTGAATGTATAATTTTTTATATTTCTTTTATCCTTTCTTTGGTGTCTTAAACCACTGTAATATGCAATTCCTCAATAAAAATATATATAAAAAATCTAAATAGATCACATCCACTGCAACACCCTTATCTATATTGTTACTAACTTCCTCATAGACTGTAATTAGTTTAGTCCATCCTTCATAAAACAATGTTGATACCTACTAATGATATTGCCGTTCAAAATGTGTTTCTGAATATTATCCCTTAACATTATTTCAAATAATTTCCCCACCAAAGATGTTAATCTGATGTTTTGGTCCCTTTTTAAATATGCACCACAACTGCTTTATGCCAATCTTTTGGTTCCACCCTAGAACAGAAAGTATCATGGAAGATTAAAAACAATGGTTTGACTATTTCTAGACTACTCTCCCTGAATACTCGTGGGCATGTACCGTGTGACCATATTATTCAATTGCTTAAGCTCTTTATCCTCTGGTCAGACAATTACCTGTTTTCTGAAAGGTTTTTGTAACATTGATCTGCAAGTCTATATGATGATAGTCACTGGTTATTCCTTGGTCTATATCAAATTTAAAAAGGAGTTTAAAACTTCTGCCTTTTCCTGATACTCATTAACCAAAGTCCCCATTGTGGAGTTATAAAATCATGATTAGAATAATATATACAATTTCAAAGAAGAATTACACATTAAATATGTTCTTCATAGATAAAACATTTAGATATAAAATAAAATAAATTATTATTATTATCAGTTATTTGTAGAACGCCAACAGATTCCGCAGTGCTAAAAAACAAATGCGGAGTACAACAAAACAATTATAGGGATTAAATGGGTAGAGGGCCCTGCCAAGAGTTGCACTGTTGTAGTCAGGTATTAAGAAGGTGATCTACAAACAGCTGGACCCTTAGTCTTACATGCTAAGGGGGTTCAGGGGAAAGCAATGGAGGAGAGGAACTGGTATAAAGAAAGGTTAGCGTAGGTTGTATGCATCCCTGAACAGTAGAGTCTTTAGGGAGCACTTGAAGCTTTTAAGACTAGAAGAGAGTCTTATGGAGCGAGGCAGAGAGTTCCACAAGATGTGTGGAGAAGTCCTGTAAACGGGAGTGTGATGAGGTGACAAGAGAGGAGGAGAGTAGGAGGTCATGAGCAGAGCGAAGGGGACGGGAGGGAGAGTATCTGGAGACAAGGTCTGAGATATAGGGAGGAGCAGTGCAGTTGAGGGCTTTGTATGTCAGAATGAGAATTTTGTGTTTGATCCTAGAGGGAAGAGGAAGCCAGTGAAGGGATTGGCAGAGAGGTGCAGCAGATGAAGAGCGACGTGTAAGGAAGATGAGTCTGGCAGAGGCATTTATTATGGATTGTAAAGGAGCTAGGCGGCAGGTGGAGAGACCAGAGAAGACAGAGTTGCAGTAATCGAGGCGGGAAAGAATGAGCGAGTGGATTAAAATCTTAGTTGTGTCTTGTGTAAGGAAGTGTCTAATTTTAGAGATGTTTTTAAGGTGGAAGAGGCAGGCTTTAGCCAATGACTGAATGTGAGGAGTGAAAGAAAGATCTGAATCAAATGTGACCCTGAGACATCGGGCATGCGGGGTAGGGGTAATGATGGAGTTGTCGACAGTTATAGAGAGATTGGGGGTGCAGAGTTTTGAAGAAGGGGGGAAAATAAGGAGCTTTATTTTGGAGAGATTTAGCTTGAGGTAGTGAGAGGACATCCAGTTAGAGATGTAAGAAAGACAGTTAGTGACACGGGTTAGCAAGGAAGGAGATAGGTCTGGTGCAGAGAAGTAGATTTGGGTGTCGTCGACATACAAATGATATTGTAAACCGTGGGACTTTATTAGGGAACCTAGTGATGGCGTGTAGATTGAGAAGAGAAGGGGACCGAGGACAGAGCCTTGCGGTACTCCGACAGAAAGTGATGACGGGGCAGAGGAGGCCCCAGAGAAGGCTACACTAAAGGTACGGTTTGACAGATAGAAAGAGAGCCACGAGAGGGCTGTGTCACAGATGTTGAAGGATTGGAGGGTTTGGAGCAAAAGAGGGTGGTCAACAGTGTCAAAGGCTGCAGACAGATCAAGGAGGATAAGCAGAGAGAAGTGGCCTTTTGATTTTGCTGTAAGTAGGTCGTTGGTAAACTTAACAATTGCTGTCTCTGTGGAGTGATGGGGATGAAATCCAGAGTGCAATGTGTCAAGGAGCGAGTTTATTGTAAGGAAATGGGATAGGCGTGCATAAACTAGTTTTTTGAGAAGCTTTGATGCAAGAGGGAGGAGGGAAATAGGGCGGTAGTTGGATGGGGAGGTAGGATCAAGGGAAGGTTTTTGAGGATAGGTGTGACCAGTGCATGTTTCAGCGATGAGGGAAATATACCGGTGCTGAGGGAGAGGTTGAAAGTGTGTGTGAGTATAGGGGTAAGGGTAGCAGAGAGGGAGGGGAGTAACTGTTAGGGGATAGGGTCAAGGGCACAGGTAGTGAGGTGAGAGCGTAGTATAAGTGCCGAAACTTCTTCCTCAGTAACAGGGGAGAATGAGCTAAGTTTAAGGTTAAATCTATCGCCAAATCATTATTTCTTTAAGTTTATGATGTGTATTTATAAAATATAGAATATGGAATAAAGAGTTATAAATTAAATTAAATTAGATAGGATTAGTCAGAATTTAGTTAGTAATGGGTTAATGCTTTTTTAAGGACACTGTATTTAGGACTGTGACATGTACATTCAGTTGCTGTTGTCAATCAAAACACCCATACTGCTAGCTAGACACTTATTATTATTAACACAATATACACTGCGCATGAACGCATGAAGTTAAAATAGTATTTTCTATATGTCAGCCAAAATTATAAAGTTTTTTAAGGAAGTTAAAATATATGAAGATAGCCTTTCATTTATGGTATGCTTTAATTTGATTGGCTTAAAATGTGTATATAAGGTTTGAATTTGTATAAAGCTATTGTTATCTGTTACCTTCAGATCTCAAGGTATGTATTAATCTTGTTGTGATTAATAAATGATTTATGTCAACTAATATTTGATAGATATGAATATTAATTTAATCTGTTAGATAACCCAGATTAAAAATTTGTCTATATTTAGGGTTTTTTGTCTAAATAAGGCAAATAATATTTATATTAAAGAATAATTCTTACAGCATCTCTTTTTCTATTCTCTTGCGAAAATCATCACCTGTTGCTAAATTCTCACATTTAGTGACACAGCCCTAGACTGATACAACACCCATTTCAGATTTTCACTGGACCAACACTTTCATTCTTACATTTTATGACATTAATTTACTTAAAAAATCTTTTGGTATGTTTTCATTTATTTAACTATTTTTAATTTTCTATCTTAGCCCATTTAATTGCTCTTTTGCAGATTCTGTTGGCATTCTGTATTTTTTATAAGATTACACTGATCCTTGATTTATACAGTTTAAATGCAATTTCTTCTTATTTCTAATTTGTTTATTTTAAATTTATTTTATTATGGTATTTATTGCACAGTGATTTTTTTAATGGCTTTAAAGATATTCCCCCCGGTGTTTTTGGAGAAAAGTCCTTAGGCTGCTGAAACTGTCCTTTTTAAAATTAAGGCATCTATTTATCAAGCCGTCAACTGCAAATACACTGGAATTCCGCAGCGTATTTGTGGCGAACCTGATTCGCCTTAGTTATCAAACCCTACAGACCGGCAAAAGTAGAATTTAGTGACGTAACATACGATCCGCCGGACTCAGTCCGACACAGATCGATACTTACGTCATTACAGATGTTCCGAATGCAAATTTGGCACAATCTTACTACTTTTGCTAGTTAACAAACTACTACCAGATACGCTCTGCACTATTCCGGCCCAGCGTACCTGGTTTTCAATCCACCGCCCTGGAGGCGGTGGATGCCATAGGAATCAATGGGAGTCTGAAAACAGCGAAAGCTCATGTTCGCTGCTGCCGAATATCCCATTGATTCCTATGGGAACATTTATACCTAACTGCCTAACATGTACCCCGAGTCTAAACACCCCTAATCTGCCCCCCCCTACACCGCCGCCAACTAAATAAAAGTTATTAACCCCTATCCCGCCGCTCCCGGACCCCGCCACAACTAAATAGCTACAATGTAACTATTAGTTATATTGTAGCTAGCTTAGGGTTTATTTTATAGGTAAGTAGTTTTAAATAGGAATAATTTATTTAATGATAGGAATATTTATTTATATTTATTTAAATTATATTTAAGTTAGTGGGTGTTAGGGTTAGGGTTAGACTTAGGTTTAGGGGTTAATAAATTTAATATAGTGGCGGCGGTGTAGGGGGTGGCAGATTAGGGGTTAATAAGTATAATGTAGGTGGCAGCAGTGTAGGGGGCGGCAGATTAGGGATTAATAAATATAATATAGGTGGTGGCGGTGTAGGAGGGCAGATTAGGGGGTTAATAAGTATAATGTAGGTGGCGGTGGGCTCCGGGAGCGGCGGTTTAGAGGTTAATAAGTTTATTTAGTTGCGGTGGGAACTGTGAGCGGTGGTTTAGGGGTTAAACACTTTAGTTGTTGCGGGGTCCGGGAGCGGCGGTTTAGGGGGTAAAACAGTATAGTATAGTGTGGGTGTTTAGTGACAAGGTACCAAGAAAGCTGTAAAAAAGCTGAAGAGCAGCGAGATCAATGACTGTTAGTTAACAACAGTCCGTTGCTCATCACCCCGTACTTGGTGTGTAACTTTTTGACAGCTTTTTGATCATTTTGGAGAACGTATTCAGTTTCGCTGCAGCGATGTTAGGCGATCTTAGACGAGCGTATTGGTGCCGTCGAATGCAGGTAAGTTGACAGCTTGATAAATAGATGCCTAAGTGTTTTGGTAAAGTATATGCCAATTTTTGTTAATATGCATTGACACTGTGTTGAGAGAGGTGCAGCGTCGCTCAAACCACATCACACAGCTGAACAGAATAATCCTTTCCAAATTCCTGAAGGTGGGTAATAGGTCTGTGTTAGAGCGGTGCCAGCACAAAAAATAGGTTTGAGCAGACCAAAAAGTAATATAGAGAAAGACAGGCGGCACTCCAGGATAAAAGTTAAAAAGTCATTCTTTATTCAAAGATGCAAAAAAGGTACCTATGATTAAGTGCCGCAGGGCACGAAACATGTAAGGTTTCCTCCTCCTCCACCTTTTGTTTGTTTGCAACATGAGTGTTGTCATTTTAATGCATCTTTGAATAAAGAATGATTTTTTAACTTTTATCCTGGAGTGCCGCCTGTCCTCTATATTGACACTGTGTTATTGTAACTATTTCTCACTTGAATTTTTGAAAAGAGCTTTACATTATTAGTTTTTACGAGATCCATACATACATTCATTCTGGTTGGTGCCTCTAGTAGCTGAGTCATAAAACTATAATTTATAGTAAGTTCAAAAATTTAATCTCTTTAGCTAAACTACTATAATCCCAACATCAATCAATGTCTGGGTACATAAAATATCCTAATATCAAAGCTTTCCCTCATTAGTAATAATAATTGATGGTCTGTATATTCCTACAATTAGTGTATTGGCCTTCTCCTGAGCAAATCTCTACCCATAAGGCTTCCATATTATCACTAGTATTATGGTATAATAATTCATTAAAGGGACAGTCTAGTCAATATTAAACTTTAAAGTGATTGTAAAGTTTAAAGGGACACTGAACCCATATTTTTTCTTTTGTGATTCAGATAGAGCATGCAATTTTAAGCAACTTTCTAATTTACTCCTATTATCAAATTTTCTTCATTCTCTTGGTATCTTTATTTGAAATGCAAGAATGTAAGTTTAGATGCCGGCCCATTTTTGGTGAACAAGCTGGGTTGTTTTTGCTGATTGGTGGATAAATTCACCCACCAATAAACAAGTGCTGTCCATGTGTCTGAACAAAAAAAAATAGCTTAGATGCCTTCTTTTTCAATTTAAGATAGCAAGAGAATGAAGAAAAATTGATAATAGGAGTAAATTAGAAAGTTGCTTAAAATTGCATGCTCTATCTGAATCACGAAATATTTTTTTTTTGGTTCAGTGTCCCTTTAAGTGCCCGGTATCTAAAAATAATCTTAAGAACAAGGGCACTTTAATTCATTAAACTTTAGAAGGATGCTTCTTTTTTAAAATACTTACCTTTTCGTTATGGAAAACAAACCGCCTATCCTCCGCCCGCATCTCCTACTGTAGTTAGCATATTGATGACTAATCCGGCTTCCACCAATTGTTGCGTTCCCCCTTTGGCGTCCAGCTCGTGGGCATGCAACGTTTGGAGGAAGCCGGATTCGTCATCGATATGCTAACTACAGTAGGAGATGTGGGCGGAGAATCAGTGGTCTGTGCTAATGTATAAGCCCTTGATGGCTGCCTCTTATCTCAGTGCATTTGGACAGTTTTTCACAGCTAGACAGTGATAGTTTATGTGTGCCATATAGATACTATTGTGCTCACTCCTGTTGATTTACCTAGGAGTCAGCACTGATTGGCTAAAATGCAACTGAAATAAGGGGTCAGTCTACAGAGGCTCATATAAAAGGTAATTACAGAGGTAAAAAGTAAATTAATAAAACCATGTTGGTTATGCAAAACTGGGGAATGGGTAGTAAAGGGGTTATCTATCTTTTTAAGCAATAATAATCATTCACCCTTTCTTGTTTCTTCTATCACTCATATACCGCATACAGTAATTTAAAGTAAACTGCCCAGCCATATGTTTCATCCCAACTTTCAACATCAGTTATGTCATACTGTTCCTCAGATGCCAATAACTCTACCCCCCACCATATATTCCATATAACAAATGCATGATAACAAGACAATGTAATAGCACTTAATCTGTACTTCAAATGATTATTAGATTTTTTTATGACAAATAAAGTTATCTCTATTTCCACTCTCCCTGTATCATGTGACAGTCATTAGCCAATCACAAATCATATACTACATATATTCTGTGAATTGTTGCACTTGCTCAGTAGGAGTTTGTGAATCAAAAAGTGTAAATATAAAAGACTTCACATTTTATTAATGGAAGTAAATTGAAAAGTTGTTTAATGTTGCTGCTGTATCTGAATCATGAAAGTTTAATTTTGACTTTGTCATTGGTACCAATATGAACCATGACAACCAGATCATCTCATGCCCTCTCAATAATTTGTCCATTAGAAAAGCAACATGCTGAACTCCTTGCACCAGGGATACAGTAAACTGGCTATTGTGATCAGAATGTCAAATTATGCTCTTGGTCCTCTTAATAAAAGAGTCCCCTTCCTATCTAGTCTTGCCTGAATTTTGGAACACATTAAGTAGAAGGGCTGTTCTTTTGGTTGTTATAAGAAACAGCTTCCTCAAGCATTGCCACTTCTGATCCAACACTCCGAATATCTTTACTTAAACTTGCAAATCTGTTCGGATGGGCAGATCAGGACTATACTCATGCCTTGCCTTTCTTCCTCACAACATACCCAGCCTTTTACCTGTTCCTCATCTGACATACATACTCACACATTGCTAGATGTCTCCACTCTGCTCAGTGAGCACCAATTCCCTTTCAGTGTTGTCAATCTGCCTTAGTGTTGCAATTTTCATCCTTACATATTCAATTTGAGTTTCTAGAGATGCCAGTTGCTCGCACTTGCCATATAAGTATGGCGCCTGGAACATCTGTTCATAGCATGTATACATACAGCACACTATGTACTAAATCAAGTATCCAAGCTTCTAACATTCATATTATACAAAAGAGTAAATAAACAAAATGACTTAAAATTAGAAAATTGAATACAAACACAAATAATTCAGAACAGGTACAAACAAATTTAAACCAACAGACCTTGATAATTACCTGTGTGGCTCTAAACCACGTGTTGCTCTAACTCCTTTGTTTTCCAGTTGCCCAGAGAAAAGCAAACACAAGTAGAGTTCAGTATGCCAGGAGGACTGCACAGGGTAAAATACAGAAGCAGATGGGATAAATTCTAATCATATGAGAGATTAAAAAATGTCACCAGTGGGGAGAGGATGCAGCTATTAACCTTAACCCCTTAAGGACCGGGCAATTCTGACTAAGACTTACCCAAAAGACCAGAGCAGTTTTAGCATTTTTGCCATCACTACATTAAAAACAAACGCAGCAAATTTCCAAACATAACATGTTAACACATATAGCCTGTATAGATTAAATTTAATTTTGACCTCTAACTTACATTATGGAGCTAAGAATGGAGTAAAACACATGTGTAAAATTAAATTAAGGGGAGAAGATCAAAATATCTATTAAGTCCCTTTGGGAACATGGTGTTGAGCTACCAGATCCATTTGGCTTCTCTTTTGAGAAGGTCCCTGGCTCTGTCGCCCCCTCTTTGTTTTTTGGGGGCACTATCAATGATCATGTACCTCAACTGATTGGCCTGATGGCCCAGTTGAGCAAAATGTGCTGGAACTGGGAGGTGTAACATTTTGTCATTGCGAATGGTCGATTTATGTTGGCAAATCCAATCTCTTATCTTTTGGGTCGTTTCGCCAACATATAATAGCCCACATGGGCATTTTAGTGCATTGACAACATAAGTCGAATCACAGGTGTAAAAGCCTCTTATGTGGTATTTTTTCCCAGTGTAAGGGTGGGAAATGATACCTCCCTTAATGACATTATTGCATTGGGCACACCCCAAGCATGGGAAAGTTGGGCACTATCATATTTTTGGTAGACATGCCTACCTGGTGGATCAAAAAGCCTTTTATGCACTTTTGGTACAACATAAAACACAGGTATCTGGGGATGTGCTGGTGTAAAAAAATTATACATTTTTTGTATCAGGATGTTATGTTCTAAACCTACATTTAAAATTTTAAGCAATTCCTTACATACATTCTCTGTAGGATTACCACTTTATTTCTGATAAACATCTACATAATTTAACTGAGGCAATATCTCTTCTCTGTATTTAATAGTATCCATCACAACCACAGCTCCGCCATTATCGGCAGGCTTGATTGTGATGGATATTTCCATCTCAAGTTGTTTTAAAGGGACACTGAACCCAAAAAAAATGTGTTTGTGATTCAGATAGAGCATGCAATTATAAGCAACTTTCTAATTTACTCCTATTATCATTTTTTCTTCATTCTCTTGCTATCTTTATTTGAAAAAGAAGGCATCTAAGCTAAGAAGCCAGACAATTTTTGGTTCAGAAAACTGAACAGCACTTGTTTAATGGTGCTGTCCAATTAGCAAGGGCAACCCAGGTTGTTCACAAAAAATGGGCCGGCATCTAAACTTACATTCTTGCTTTTCAAATAAATATACCAAGAGAATGAAGAAAATTTGATAATAGGAGTAAATTAGAAAGTTGCTTAAAATTGCATGCTCTATCTGAACCACAAAAGAAAAAATTTGGGTTCAGTGTCCCTTTAACACATAGGCCCTTATTTATCAAAGCGTCAATCAAAAATGCGCCCGAATTCCGCGTCATACTTGTCGCGAGATTGATTCGACATATTTATCATCAAAGCCTCAAGATCGCAAGTATTAGAAATTTGTGACGTAACATACGATCCGACGCTCTCAATTCGACGCAAATCGATGCAAATAGAAAACCTCTTGAATTCTCACGGAATTGTGTGCATTCGCTGTGTTATTCTACACAATTTGAAGCTTTACAATAGTTATCAAAAAATGAACAGTTACGCTTGCGTCTTATCCGATGCTGCGTACCAAGTTTTCAATCCGTCGCGGATGCTATAGTAGTAAATGGGAATCACAAAACAGAAATCTTATGTTTGATGCTGCTAGAGTGAAGCATATCACCTAATATAAATCAATGGAAAGCATTATTAAATATGTATACCCTTTTAGAAATATCATTCCCTTCCTATAATTCAAATATTGTATTAGGAAAAACACATTCAAACAAAGGATAGCAAGAGAATGAAAACACTGCACAACAATGAAAAATCTTTAAAAAAGAAAAACACATTCAAACAAAGGATAGCAAGAGAATGAAAACACTGCACAACAATGAAAAAGCTTTAAAAAAGAAAAACACATTCAAACAAAGGATAGCAAGAGAATGAAAACACTGCACAACAATTATGCTATCAAGTAAGTATACACAATATTACTTTGATAATAAACAATTATGGCTTTGGCTCATTAATGTCACTGTTTAACTTTACGCTTTCAAAATAAATTGAAATGATTTGTAAATGGTATTATGAATCACATAAAGGATATCAAACCATATTTCACATCATAATGTTCGACATTGCATTCTTTTTGTTACTTAGGTTTGCAAATATTAATACACCACTTTTTTATTGAATATTTAATCTTAAAAACGCAGTAATCACTGACCTTTTTAACCTTCACAATGCTGCCATCCAAACACAAAAAATTTCAGAAATAGGATTTAAACTACAGCGAAATACTCATGTGTTTTTTATAATTACTTTTGTTAATTGCACAAACACACCTGCATTTCTTACAGCTGATAAACACACCTGAATGACCTAATTAGACATTCATTTGGACATGCCATCGTGCTCGTCAAATGACGCAAGAAATATGCAATGTGCAAGTCATTTGTTAGGTAATTTTTGGCGCATTATTTATCCAATTACTGAAATCATTCACAGCTGTGAAACTAGGCGTTATAAAAGGGGGTGTTCAATCACTTTATTTCATTATTACTTTGAGCATTGAGAATGGACATACTTAATGCAATCCAGTTTTTACTTTTATTAAGGAGATGCAGGGAAAGACGGGTGTTGATGGCTGTGGTGCGACAACGAAGAAGCCTGCGAGTGCAAAGGGTTTTCTATCCAAGGTTTGGGCTCCATGCCCTCAGTGACCGAGAGGTGATCCGTCAATTTCGACTAGATAGGGCCTCTATTGAGAGGCTCTATGTCGAGATCAAGGACTCTCTCAAGCCACTCACTGCAAGAACTAGGGCAATCCCTGGGATGTTGAAATTGCTATCGGTCCTCTATTTCTTGGCAACTGGATCATTCCAGGCTGTGACAGCTCTAGGCGTTGGGATGAGCCAGGCAACCTTCTCACTTCATCTGAAGGTTGTCCTGAATGCTTTGCACCAACGCTAATCCATCATGTCCACTTCCCAAATACACCGGAGGAGTGGCATGCTGTCAAGCTCCAGTTCTACCTAAGGGCTGGATTGCCAAGGGTATTGGGGGCCATAGACTGCACCCATGTCTTGGTGCAGCCTCCCAGGGGTACAGAGGAGCCATACCGGGACAGGAAATTCAACCACTCACTAAATATCCAGGTCATCTGTGACGCCAGGTTGAGGATAATGAGTGTACGCTCCAGACTCCATGGCTGCAATCATGATTCCTTCATCCTCCGGAATTCGGCCATATACCATCAGTTCCAGGAGGGCCAAATGCCAGAGGGAATCCTAATAGGTAAATATCTATTAGAAACTCTAACATATGTATATGATATATTTTAATCATTATGATTGCTAATGTCAATGATCTATTTTGTTTACGCAGGTGATTCTGGATATTTGTGTCTTCCGTGGCTGTTCCCACCCATCAAAAATCCCAATGGAGTGGAAGAGGTACACTACAACCAGGCACACATGGCCACAAGATCGGTGATTAAGCGCACCTTTGGCGTATTGAAGAGCCGTTTCCGCTGCTTGGACATCTCTGGTGGTGTTCTTCAGTACGCCCCCTCCAAACTCTCCTTCATTTTTATGATTTGCTATATGTTGCATAATATTGCCCTAAAAATCCCTGATATAGATCTGAAGAGCTTGGATAACCAGGAGTATGGAGAATACATTCATGGAGCATGATGCTCTGGGAGTCCAAGCTCGAGCAGACTATATACAGGCAGTTTATGGGCAATAATGTTGACTGTGCAACATACAGTTTTTATTTGTGTTTTCATTTACTTTACAGTATTATTTATAATCCAAAAGATGATATATTTAGGATTAATTTTGAGCAAATATTGTCATTTCAAGGAATGATATTGTATATCATTGTAATGCCATTGATTGAAAGTGGTTAATTTTTGAAAATGTTGCAATTGTTCAATGTAAAGTTGATGAAACACATGTTTAATCTAATCTCTTTAAATAAAAATAAAAAAAGAGATGTACACTTGACTCTGTGGTTATTTGTAAGGCTATAACAAGAAATATTTTTTAATATGTGTTTAGCTTCTATCTTGCATTTTTAAAAATGACCACTTATTTCATTTCTTTAGGCATTCTTGAATTTTAGACAATCACTGTTATCTTCGGGATAACTTAACGTGCGTGAGCTCAATGTTATTTATATGAAGTTCAAACAAATAATTATAAATCTTCCTTTTTTATTTCACTGTCACATTAAACTAATATAAAAAAATAAAAAATAAAATCTTGGTATCATTTCTGGAAGTAGCATCAATGCACTACAGGTTTATAGATTAATACATGTTTTTCTTGCCCTGTCTGTCTCTCTCTCTCTCTCTCTCTCTCTCTCTCTCTCTCTCTCTCTCTCTCTCTCTCTCTCTCTCTCTCTCTCTCTCTCTCTCTCTCACACACACACAGCCTCTCTCTCTCACAATCTCTCTCTCTCTCACAATCTCTCTCTCTCTTTCTCAAAATCTCTCTCTCTCTCTCACACACACACACACACAATCTCTCTCTCTTTTTCACTCTCTTTTATAATAAATATTGATAAATAGAAGGTTTATTTACATGCGCACCCTTCATTTCTTCACATTTTTTTTAGATTTATAGCTTACATTGTGTGTTAGTTTTAGGGGTACACTGTTTTATTTTAAGAACATTGCCAAGGTACCTGTGCTTGTACCATTTGTCTAAATGGGTTAACTAACACATTTATAATTTCTTTCATCTTTGCTGTGCGATTATGAGTTAGTTATGTATTGGTTTTCTGTATTTATTTCAAATTTCCTGGAGGATTATTCAATATGTTCTTGAGACGAGGCCTGTCCATGCTTAAAGTGACTTTAAACATCAGATTTATTTTCCAAAAAAGGTCTTTAATTGTTTGGTTTCTACACATTCCCCTTTTTAACATTAACAACAATGTTAGATTTATATAGTTTTGACCTCTCTGAATATCTTTTCTATAAACATATTCTGACAGTCATTATAACAAATTGACTCAGTTCACAAGGGGTGTGAGCTGAATTCAAAGAAAATATGCTTCTATGCACTGTTTGAGTGAGACGTCTTATGTATTCATGCAACAACTCGATACTTAGATACTATTAAAATGTAACCTTTATTACATACTTTTAAAATGACAGCAAGATTCCACTTGTGTTTGCTGCCTGCGCTAGTACTTAAAAACACATCTCCTAGGTGTATTATTGTGACTAATGCGTAGGTGGTATATAGGCTGAGACCCTGAGTAAAATAAAAACTTCAACACTGCTGTAGAAAAATTCTAATGGCCTAGATAGTGGCTTGACTGAATAAATCCTTATGTTGAAGTAATATATGATTCTCAGTACAATGTGTCTGACCCTTATATTACATATATCTGTGTTTATCAAATAATAGCTGGCTTGCCAACTGTCAATTTCTAGCTATTATAGGGGTCTCATACTTGTATACAAGATTATTTTTCATGTAAGATCAGCCTTACGGTGTCTCTAGTTGATTATTCTGAGTTTATTAGTCAGAATATCCTCTATGATATTAGAAATGGCTGAATAATTATATTAGCAATTGCTAAAATGTGCTACCTTAGACTTGATCTAATAAGGTAGAAAGTGACAGCTTCAGTTGGTTATTTATAGCCTTCACGTTGGTTAAGCTGACAAAATGTACATGGCTGCTTTCAGGTTACTAGTGTCATGTAGACAGTGTGTTAAAACAGTCTTTGTTATTTAAAACATCGTGAAATGATTTTGCACTTCCTTTATAAAGTGAAACTGTTGGAAATCAGTGTCTTAGATATATTACTTTGGCTAATAGGTATCCAGATGAATATCTGATACTTTAATGTCCACTAATTATAAACAGTGGAGGGATGACTTGATGGTATCGTACTTGTTTATAGGAGTAGTATCCCGTTTAACTTAGAACTTGTATATAAAGTATTCAAAAAATAGTAATCATTAAAACTTAAATATAAAGTACTTGAATACTAGTAATTATTAATATTTATGAAACGATTTGTTCTTATCACTCCTATTTTAAAGTGATGAATACCATTGAATGTTAGGTTACTGAGATGTACCTAATGCTGAGTAAAATATGTCTATGTTTTACCGCTGTAAGCTAAATATCCTCAGACTTTACTTTGTTATGACACTGGGGTTGTATCTTAATATAGCACTTCTAGTATCAATTGCGTATTACAGTTTGAATGAATACTGAGTAAACTAAATCACAAAGCGTATTGATTGTCAGCTGTCTTAACACAGCTAATTATATATTAGATAGTCAGTGTAGAACTAGTAAATGACCGCTATTGCAACCACTGGTTACCTTTTAATTACCGTAGCTATATAGCAGAAATTACCTTTTAGTTACCGCTATACTGGATATATAATATTACCTTTGAATTACCGTCATCCAGTTTACCTTTTAGTTACCATCGCTATATTGCTACAATTACCGTTAGGTTACCGCTATGTTAGGTTCCAGAGATTGCCTTTAATTTATATTAAGATACAACCCCAGTGTCATAACAAAGTAAAGTCTGAGGATATTTAGCTTACAGCGGTAAAGCATAGACATATATTACTCAGCATTAGGTACATCTCAGTAACCTAACATTCAATGGTATTCATCACTTTAAAATAGGAGTGATAAGAACAAATCGTTTCATAAATATTAATAATTACTAGTATTCAAGCACTTTATATTTAAGTTTTAATGAATACTAGTTTTTGAATACTTTATATACAAGTTCTAAGTTAAACGGGATACTACTCCTATAAACAAGTACGATACCATCAAGTCATCCCTCCACTGTTTATAATTAGTGGACATTAAAGTATCAGATATTCATCTGGATACCTATTAGCCAAAGTAATATATCTAAGACACTGATTTCCAACAGTTTCACTTTATAAAGGAAGTGCAAAATCATTTCACGATGTTTTAAATAACAAAGACTGTTTTAACACACTGTCTACATGACACTAGTAACCTGAAAGCAGCCATGTATATTTTGTTAGCTTAACCAACGTGAAGGCTATAAATAACCAACTGAAGCTGTCACTTTCTACCTTATCAGATCAAGTCTAAGGTAGCACATTTTAGCAATTGCTAATATAATTATTCAGCCATTTCTAGTATCATAGAGGATATTCTGACTAATAAACTCAGAATAATCAACTAGAGACACCATAAGGCTGATCTTACATGAAAAATAATCTTGTATACAAGTATGAGACCCCTATAATAGCTAGAAATTGACAGTTGGCAAGCCAGCTATTATTTGATAAACACAGATATATGTAATATAAGGGTCAAACACATTGTACTGAGAATCATATATTACTTCAACATAAGGATTTATTCAGTCAAGCCACTATCTAGGCCATTAGAATTTTTCTACAGCAGTGTTGAAGTTTTTATTTTACTCAGGGTCTCAGCCTATATACCACCTACGCATTAGAGTCCCAATAATACACCTAGGAGATGTGTTTTTAAGTACTAGCGCAGGCAGCAAACACAAGTGGAATCTTGCTGTCATTTTAAAAGTATGTAATAAAGGTTAAATTTTAATAGTATCTAAGTATCGAGTTGTTGCATGAATACATAAGACGTCTCACTCAAACAGTGCATAGAAGCATATTTTCTTTGAATTCAGCTCACACCCCTTGTGAACTGAGTCAATTTGTTATAATGTTTAGTGTCATGCTTACGCACTGCTCCCAAAGTTAGACCCAATTACTAGAGTATCACTCCAATGCAAGGTCTCTAGGGAGATTATTACAAACTGTATTCAAACATAGTAAGAAATTTAAATAAAATTGGGTAAATTTGTTTCCTTTTCTCTCTTTTTTCTCATATTCTGACAGTCCACTGATAAAATTTAATTTTATTAGTAAACTATTGATTTAAATTTTTTAAAATCCAAATAATTTTAAAATTCATTTTTTAAATAAATAACTATATATAACTATATATATATATATATATATATATATATATATATATATATATATATATATACATACATTAAGATATTTGTTTTAATGTTAGAAATAATAAAGAGACATTGAACCTAACAAAACATTTTTCGTGATTCAGCTAGAGCATTACATTTTAAAGGGACACTGAACCCAAATATTTTATATATATTATAGAGCATGCAATTTTAAACAACTTTCTAATTTACTCCTATTAGCAAAAGTTCTTCATTCTCTTGGTATCTTTATTTGAAAATCAATTATGTAACTTTAGATGCCGGCACATTTTGTTGAACTACCTGGGTTGTTCTTGCTGATTGGTGGATACATTCATCCACCAATAAACAAGTGCTGCCCAAGGTTATGGACTTTATTTTTCAAATAAAGATAGCAAGAGAACAACAAAAATTGATAATAGGAGTAATTTATAAGGTTGAATACAAATGAATGCTCTATCTGAATCACAAAAGAAACAAATAGGGTTCAGTGTCCCGTTAAATGCTCTATTTTTAAAAATAATTTTGTTGTTGGTGTTCACTTTCCTTTTATTTATTTTTTTAAAGTTCATATACTTTTGAAAATGAATAAATATACATAATTTAACAAAAGATAAATATAAATGAATATCAAATGTTAATGATCAATAGTTAAATTATTATTATTGATTTATGTAACCTTTATTCTAATTGAGTTGTTGATCCAAAATGTCAATATTATATATTAATTTATAAAAATTAAATATAAATATCTTGATTAAATTTAACCTTTAATAATAAGACTAGATAATATCTTACACCTGCATTTAATTTGAACATCAATCAATTGTAAAGTGTGAATCAAGTAATAACAAAGACATTTATTCATAATAAAAAATATATTTTATTCATATTTTTAAATAAAAAATAAAATACATAAATACATAAGGATAGACATAATAAAACAAATACAAAATTAAAATAAAAAATAAGGACAGACATAATAAAACTAATATTAAAAATAATGTGCAGATTAAAAACCTGAATAAAATGAGCAAATTAAAACACCCTAATCTTTTTTTTTTTTGGGTGATGGAGAGAGGGGGGTGATCTCTCCCTTGTTTCCCTTCTCCCAAAAGTTAAAAACAATTGACAATTAAAAATCTTGTTGTCTTTGTCTGCCCTCTCCCGATGCTGCCGTTCTAACTGCTGTTCAGCTGCCCTGGCCCTATCTAATGCTAATCTTTCCCTATCAAAGTTTAGTCTATCACTATCCCTCTGCCTTTCATAAAAAAATCTATCCCTCTCTAATTCTAATTTGGCACTATCCTTCACACGTTCATATTCAAATCTTTCCCTCTCTAAATCTATTCTAGCTGATTCTATCCTCAACCTTTCCCTCTCTATATCTAATTTTCCCTATCTACTACAATGCCCCTCTCTAATATCTGCCCCTGTTGCTCAACAGATGATCTTAATGCCCCATGCAACTCATGGTGATCATCCCTTTACTGCCTGGCCAGATGTAACATTTCCCGAACTGCCTCCTCCTCATTGATGGAAGGCAGTTTGTGGCCAGGATCAGCACGGCCATGAGTTGATGGAGCATGAGCAACAGGTGCAGGAGGGGCACCAGGGTCCAGAGCAGCTGGGTCTTCTGGGTCAGGAGGGGCAGCACAGATGAGAGATTCAAAATCCGATGTTCCCTGGGAGACTCCCTGTTCCTGGGATTCTGGATATTGGGTCTCTCGCAGGGACAACTCCTCCATCACATCTCTCATCTGTCGACAACGGTCGATCTCCTCTGAAACATTAAGTCCATGTTCCATATCTAAAGAAATGAGAAATTAAATATATATTGTTATCCAACTTAATGTAAATTGAAAGATTAAATGCATATGATATTAAACATATATCTTCCATGATTCAAGATAAAAAATGTAAGAAGCTGTATTTTAACATGAAAGATTTGTATAGTTAATGTTATCTTAAATGTACAAAATAAATAAAAATGTTGATATATATATATATTTTTTTTTAAAAGTGCTTATTATAAAACCTATATCATATTGAACATTGTATTAAAGTATTCACTGTGCAACATCACTAATGCTGTGAGAAGCTTGAGTAGTGACAATGTTGTTACACTGAAAATATCTTAGAGCCCTTTTTTATCTTATGGCTGTTGTACATGATCCAACAGTGCGGCCCATGTCCGCCATACCTCACTGAATGTGTAGAATGCCCCCTGCAGAGTCACGGACAATGGCCCGTCAGCAGAGGGTGGTCAATAAACAAGATCATACTCTATTGTTGCTGCAAGGTTATGGAGCAGCATTCTTTATACGGCTGCTTCATAGCTGCAGTTTCTTGCCTGAAATGAGATAGTATTTAAACAATCTATGTTATTTCACATTAATGTTCATGAAAGTGATATTCATCAAAACAAATTTAACTTTCACATAGAGCTATTGACATTCCTGATAATCTGAGCACACATAACATTCATATTTGATCTTGTTTTTGTTACCTGAGGAGGAGATCGTAGATCTTGGAGGGGGTCCCTAAGTCCTTCGTACCTCAGCTATATAATAAAAATAGATTATACATATTTAGAATTGTGAACAATCAGACAAGTAAGAACAATTTAATTAAAAGCAAAGTAATAATAAAAAAACATACCTGTAGAACGGCCAATGCTTGGTTCATCAGGGGTGCTGCACATAATGTCCGGGTGTGTGGCGGCCGAGGAGAAGCTGTGGCTGGATTCAGTGTGGATACTGACGGGCAATAGGAGAGTCTCATCTCAATCTGTGGCAGCATCATCATCAGCTGTACCTGCAGCAGCAGCTGCAGCACTGGTAGATGCTTAAACAAAATACAATAAATAAATGATTATGATGTGAAATTATGTTGATAATAGTCTCAATAACATTCAAAATGTAAATATAAAAAAAAAATAAAAAAAAAAATGTGTGCGACATCAAAAATGCAAGTAATAGAATGTTACCTGCCAACTCATCAGTATCATGCCCCACCAAATCCAGACCGAGTGTCATATTTGCTCCCAGCTTCTCCATCAGCTGAGTTTCGTACTCTGAGATCTCAGACGTATATGGCGCGCCACCACCGGTAGAACGTGCAGCTTGCTTCTCCCTGGCCAGCTTGACCTTTAAGATTCTCTTAATGTCAGAGAACCTCTTCTTACAGCTCTCCACCGTTTTGGGATGAGTGCCTTTCGGCAGAGACACTGCCAACTATTGCACTCCAAAGTTCATTTTTTCTGGAGAGCGAGGTCTTTTGGCCTTTGGAACCATAAATAAAACCGTAGTGCTCTAAAACAAGGGTAACTAAAACTTTGTTTTGCTCAAAAGTAAACTGAATATTTCTCCCAGACTTGGTCTTCCCAGACATAACAAAACAAAATAATAGAGCACACAAATGTCGCAAGAATAACAATCAACAATATGATGACATCGTATTTACAATGCCGTCATTTATGACGCATGATTCATATAATCCTCATATGTCAACTTAATACATAATGATTTACAACCATCTACAATTGTGATAGTTGTCTCATTTAAATAATAGTGATTAATTTTACAGTGCAAGATGGCGCGATCGATTAATATATTACGCCTATCAAAATGCATTTAAAAATTGATATTACAAAGAACCAATAAGATAGCTTTATATTTTGGATTTTTTTGAGAGAGAGCAGGAGTTTGAGAGAGAGAGAGAGCATTGGTATTTTTTGAGAGCAGTTGAGGTTTTGGTATTTCTTATAATTTATTTAGTTATGTCTAAGCCACCAGCATTTACTGATGGTGAACTGGTCATTCTAGTCTATGGGATGAACCGGTATTTCCCAAGGAGGATAGGTGGAGTGCGTAGCATTAGGCATGAAGATCGGGACACCATAGTTTACGAGATGATGCGACGTATGAGGCGGGTGTCAGGAATACAACGATCGCATTGTCAATGTTTAAGAAGGTTTAGTGATCTGAGGCGAAGGGAACAGGATCATTATGCAGCGATCAGATCACTGATCCGGAGATGTGAGTATTAGTTATCAACTATATTGACAAACATGACGCACATAAAATCAAAGCGGATTAAAATTTAAATATTGAAATATTTCATATTATAAAGTATGTTTTATTGACAAAAAAGACGCATATTTAAAAAAAAATGTTGATTGCTTTCATTGTTAATAGATTATAGATTACAAATATATTTTATATATATATTTACTTTAATTGACATAAATAAATAAAAAGATACAGATGTGTATATGTGTGTACATTTATATATATACATATATATATATATATATATATTTAAATATATATACAGGGAGTGCAGAATTATTAGGCAAATGAGTATTTTGACCACATCATCCTCTTTATGCATGTTGTCTTACTCCAAGCTGTATAGGCTCGAAAGCCTACTACCAATTAAGCATATTAGGTGATGTGCATCTCTGTAATGAGAAGGGGTGTGGTCTAATGACATCAACACCCTATATCAGGTGTGCATAATTATTAGGCAACTTCCTTTCCTTTGGCAAAATGGGTCAAAAGAAGGACTTGACAGGCTCAGAAAAGTAAAAAATAGTGAGATATCTTGCAGAGGGATGCAGCACTCTTAAAATTGCAAAGCTTCTGAAGCGTGATCATCGAACAATCAAGCGTTTCATTCAAAATAGTCAACAGGGTCGCAAGAAGCGTGTGGAAAAACCAAGGCGCAAAATAACTGCCCATGAACTGAAAAAAGTCAAGCGTGCAGCTGCCAAGATGTCACTTGCCACCAGTTTGGCCATATTTCAGAGCTGCAACATCACTGGAGTGCCCAAAAGCACAAGGTGTGCAATACTCAGAGACATGGCCAAGGTAAGAAAGGCTGAAAGATGACCACCACTGAACAAGACACACAAGCTGAAAAGTCAAGACTGGGCCAAGAAATATCTCAAGACTGATTTTTCTAAGGTTTTATGGACTGATGAAATGAGAGTGAGTCTTGATGGGCCAGATGGATGGACCCGTGGCTGGATTGGTAAAGGGCAGAGAGCTCCAGTCCGACTCAGACGCCAGCAAGGTGGAGGTGGAGTACTGGTTTGGGCTGGTATCATCAAAGATGAGATTGTGGGGCCTTTTCGGGTTGAGGATGGAGTCAAGCTCAACTCCCAGTCCTACTGCCAGTTTCTGGAAGACACCTTCTTCAAGCAGTGGTTCAGGAACAAGTCTGCATCCGTCAAGAAAAACATGATTTTCATGCAGGACAATGCTCCATCACATGCGTCCAAGTACTCCACAGCGTGGCTGGCAAGAAAGGGTATAAAAGAAGAAAATCTAATGACATGGCCTCCTTGTTCACCTGATCTGAACCCCATTGAGAACCTGTGGTCCATCATCAAATGTGAGATTTACAAGGAGGGAAAACAGTACACCTCTCTGAACAGTGTCTGGGAGGCTGTGGTTGCTGCTGCACGCAATGTTGATGGTGAACAGATCAAAACACTGACAGAATCCATGGATGGCAGGCTTTTGAGTGTCCTTGCAAAGAAAGGTGGCTATATTGGTCACTGATTTGTTTTTGTTTGTGTCAGAAATGTATATTTGTGAATGTTGAGATGTTATATTGGTTTCACTGGTAAAAATAAATAATTGAAATGGGTATATATTTGTTTTTTGTTAAGTTGCCTAATAATTATGCACAGTAATAGTCACCTGCACACACAGATATCCCCCTAAAATAGCTAAAACTAAAAACAAACTAAAAACTACTTCCAAAAATATTCAGCTTTGATATTAATGAGTTGTTTGGGTTCATTGAGAACATGGTTGTTGTTCAATAATAAAATTAATCCTCAAAAATACAACTTGCCTAATATTTCTGCACTCCCTGTATATTGTAATATTTTAATAATTACTTTTTGTTTACTATGGAATATATAATATCCATACTTTATAAAAAAAGTGACATTAAACATCATATTACAATAAAACTGATTATAATGTTGACACCTATGCACACCATGCAAACATGCATTTTGACAAGCAGCAAAATGCATGTTCACCTATGCACACCATGCAAAATGTGTAACTCATAAGTTTTCAAGAAAACATGGCCAAGGTGGAAACCATAAATTCTACACACCTGTATGCAAGTGGTTTTCTCTTTTTATTTATATTTTTTAATATTATTAAAAAAAAAGGGAAAAGAAACCACAATGACATGAACAACAAATAAAGATTAGAAATATAGAGTGCCTAGGGAAGAACAAATCCGAAAAAGACCACTGGGCTTTATGTTAGCAATTGTGTTTGAAAATATTTGATTGATATAATTAATTTTTCATAACCGTCTATAGATTCGATTACCCAAATTTTGGACTTATCACATATTAATCATCATAGCATTGATTTGTGTTTTGTGCTTCTTCTTGGACAGCTGAAGACCAGGGATCCTCTCAAGAGGATGTTGTGGAGCAAGTAGGACAGAGTCCAGAGGGGTGTATACAAGAGGGGCCTAATACTGAATGTAAGCATTTATCATATCCTGTTTTGTCACTGCTATATTGATTGGGAATTTTGAGAGCTTCATTTATTTTATTTGGGAGGACAATGTGGGGTGTAACCTAGGCCTTGACACATATTCCGCATCACTAACAAGGTTTTTGTGTTTTGTGCTTCTTCTCGGACAGTTGAAGGTGATGAATATGGCACAGCAGCCAGGAGTCCTGAGGGGAGTCTGGAGGAGGTGGCTGATACTGAATGTAAGCATCTATCCTATCCTGTTTTTTCAATGATATGTTGATATTGAATTTGTAGACAAGATTTTTTTTTTTATGTCAAACTATGTGGAGTATAATCTATAACAAACAAATGGAGTACAGCACCTACCACTTATAAGACTCAGAGAGGGCTTACCAAGCCCAGCACATCAATGATAAATAAAGTTCTTCAGCTTGTGATTAACGGTGATGACCTTTATTGTGCATACAGGGTCCAAATTAGCAATGTTTTGTGCAACAATTTAGGCCTTTTTCAAGCTAAGTTGTTGTCCGAAACGTTGCTGATTTGGACCCTGTATGCACAATAGAGGTCATCACTGTTGATCACAAGCTGGGGAACTTTATTTCTAATTGGAGTATAATCTAGGCCATGACACATATTATAAACCCATAACAATGGTTTGGTTTTGTGCTTCTTCTCGGACAGATGAAACAGATGAGGATACGGAATATGCAGCCACAGCAGAAGAGGAGGGGGCAGCAGCAGAAAGTAGGAATCTTTAATATGATGTTTTAGAACTTATATCTTGAAAGTGAATTGTTGTAACATATTTCATTTTTTGTTTTTATTCCAGCAATTGAACAGGGCACACAAACTGAGCCCTTTATTCCTATTCTAATGGGCAACTTGAGGCAGGCACTGGAAAATGTGGTGGAGGCTGTGCGCCAAATACAAGAAAAACTTTTTTATTTTTTAACTTTTTTTTTTTTATATGATATAAAAAGTATCAGTATCAATATCTATATCTATATATCTATATATATATATATATATATCTACAGTATATCTATATATATATATGTATAGATATAGATATATAGATATATATATATATATTAACAAAGAGATGTACAAATGGTATGAAGAGATTTAAAATAAGATCATTAATACATTAATCTAGAATATACATGTTTAAAATTTATATAAGCAGGAATTAAGATAAGCAAGGAAATGCGCGACGTCGAATACTCTAAGTTCTCAAAAGTATGCTGCTCAATCCGA